>NC_081436.1:49630595-49960674 GCF_949786415.1 Peromyscus eremicus
CTCCTTTGAGATCTTTAATGGCACCATATCGGAAATTTCAACGCCCTCCTTTTAGCGTACTTTTGCCCTTTCTTGATTTTCCCCTTAGCATCTATTTCTATTTTTGCTATGTGTTCTTTAAGCTGATTTCTTATTTGTCCCACTGTATGTGAACTATCTGAGAGCAGGGAACGTTTTGTTTTCTTATATTGTGTCATATTTTCATTCACAAACTAAGAAAATGGTGCCATTTAATGAAATAAATTCTAATACAGATTCCAAACTCTACATATCTGTTGTGAACTCAGAACAGTTCTTTGCTCATTGTAAGCCACTCAAAAATATAACATTTGCTAGATGTATGAGTAAATTAATATTAATAATTTATAAAATATCTACATGACGTGTTGATTTTGGATTTACTGAAACTGATGAAAAGTTACAGAAGAATTCATTGCCTCTAAATTCCCTAGTTTTCTAGATTCTGGGATATTCAAGTCCCCATGAAGAACTAATTGGAAGCTAGGTATTTCACATGCAACATGGCTACATAGATATGTGCATAGATTTTGCTCTTGCTGGGAAGACACATTTTTCATCTTTTTTAAAATAACTATTTGTCAGTGAAACAAACAAAATTTGAGGTTGTGTCAAAAAGAAATTCTTCAATAATGAAAGCAAAGAAACGTTTAAACATGAAATTTCTCTGTAATTGACTGACTTACACTATGAAGCTCTTGGTTACAGTAACCTAGAAGATTAACATGGCAACGCCATGCCACCTTAGTTAAGTGACATAAGAAGGGAAAATCTACTTGACAAGATCATCCTTCTCTTTTCAAGCTACATAGACTTTGCTGTAACACAGAAAAACATGCAAGCTCAAAAGGCATAAAACATATGAATAGCCCATGAGGTAAAATGTAAACAAAGTATAAAATAGCGTATAAGTAAAATTTTCCAAATGAATCCCCCCCTTTTTTTTTTCTGAAATGAAAGGATGAACACTAACAGCGACATACTATAAATTTCATCTGATGCCACTCCATCTATTTAAGGAAAGCTAGAGTTTGGAATCTGTATTAGAATTTATTTCATTGAATGGCACCATTTTCTTAGTTTGTTTTGTGAGAAGATGCTCAAAATTGTACTGTCTATGCCTGTGATGCCACGGAGCTAGCAGGGAAGCTGTACGTTTGCACTGTTAACCACTCCCATCCCCACTCAGCCTCCACCCAGGAAAAAACGTTAAAAACTTGACACGCATCATCAAACTATTTCCCCATGATTATCTGCAGGTTAAACACTACCTTCTGAAGCAGATGGACAATTGCCAGGGTAATCGCAGGAACTGCTATCCTTTCTCTCATCCATGGAGTATGCTTTTGATACTCCTCATGCCAGAAAATTGCTACAGGTTCAAATGGTGCCCTATGTATCATACAGAAGTAAAGTAATTGAGGCTGTCAGTCAGCCTCTCTTGTCCCATACCTTTCCTTTGTATAGGAAAATTGTTCTATTTTCATATAATTAATGTCCAAGAACAGAGCACAAGGGAATACCATGACAAGATCTTACAACCTCATCAAAATGAAAATCATAACAATATGTATGATGTAGAACTAATAACAAATTTAAGGCTCTCAAAGCAAGTGGTGTCTATTTTCACCACTGAGCATCCTCTGGCACAAATCAGGACTATTTTCATTATCCAAAAGAGAAAAAAAAGATTAACTTTGATTTTTAGTTAAAATTTATAATTTACCGTTATTATGCTGTTTTTGTGTGTTGAAACCTATCTTTGGAGTATTTTATCTACTTATGATGGAAAATGTATGAAAATTCAATGTCATATATACCGTATGTTAAGGCTAAGTACTATCAGGTTGGGAGGACAGAATGAGAGAGAAGCCAACTTGAGTTCAAGTTCAGCTTTGGCACTTAATTGGTTATCTCGTTTTTAGAATGTTTGAGTGTGAATTTCTTCATTTGCATTAGATTGTTAGTTAAGAATTAAATATAAAAAGCATGTCTGGTACCTTATGTGATATTAAATAATGGATACCTATAATTATAATTATCATTGATAAAATATGCAATTATTATAATTAAAACTAAAATATTTAAAATGATGAATTTACAAGATATAAGTTAAATTGTTAAAAGCAGTTTGCTTAAATGATCAATAAGTCTTCCTAAAATTTTCAATGATTTTCCTGAATCTAAAAAAATGAATTTAACTTAATTCCTAATAAAAATGGCTGTTTCATACTGAAAGTTCATTTAAGCTTATAAATATGCCCGTCTATGAAAGTTAATTCAAATCATCTATTCAATATTAAATATAAGGTGTTTGTAAACTTTTCTTTGGGGGAGGGAAAATTTGTTGTAGCTTGGTATTTATTTATTTTATTTAAATATGGAACACTTCACAAATTTTCATTTTATCCTTGGACAGGGGCCATGCTAATCTTCTCTGTATCCTTCCAATTTTAGTATAAGTGCAGCTGAAGTGATCACTATGATGCAGAAGCAAGCATGTTTGTTATTTTTTAAAGAAACTTTTTTCTATTTCTGTGTGTGTGTGTGTGTGTGTGTGTGTGTGTGTGTGTGTGTGTGTGTGTTAATGTCATGTGTGTGTGAAATCTGAAGTTCAGAAGAGGGCCATTGGTCCCCTAGAGCTGGAATTACAGGTGGTTGTGAGCTAGCTGACAGGGATGCAGAGAACCAAACCCAGGCCCCGTATAGGAGCAACAAGTGCTCTTCTTAACCACGAAGTCTTTTCTTCAGCATCAGAAAAGATTTTTAGATTGACTTGACATGAATATGTGTTTGCCTAAGAGAGTGCTTGTTCACACATGTGTGCAGGACCACCAGGCCAAAAGGGAGGGGGTTTGAATTCTCTGAGGTGGAAGTTATAAGTGGTTATGAGCTGTCATGTGCTTGTTGGGAAATGGAGTCAGGGTCCTCTACAAGATCAGCAAGGGTCCCTAGTAGCTGAGCCGAGAATCTAGCTTGCTCCCCCCATATTTTTAATTTCAATGACTGAACAAATGCACCTTAAGAACTGCAAAATTTTAAGAGGAACTTTGAGCAAACCATTCTTCCAATTTCACTCTGTCCCTACATCTTAGTATCTCATCACTGCAAATTATGGTCACTGTTTCATTGATGACATTCACACAACTGGATAAACTTGACCCAGCGTTTAAATAACTTCATTTTCTGCATCTAGGAATCAGGTCTAAATATTATTTTTTCAGTGAAAAACTCTTCACTGTATTTATGTGTGTTCTTAAGTGGATAATTGTGCCAGGAAAACCTCGTAGCTGATTTCTGTTGGCTATCACTTGTGGGATGGGATGGTCCCCTGGTTGGTGATGGTCTCAGGGTTGGTGGGTAACAGAGTTAGATACCTGAAAGCCTCAGCATGAAGATGGAGAGATAATTTGTCAGCAAAGAAAAGAGAGGGTTTTCAATCACCCACATGGACAAACTGGCCTACTCAGGTACCAGTCTCCACTCATTTGTGAATAAGAGGTGGCAAGATTCTTTAAAACAATTCCCTCTTCCAAGTGACTCTCCTCTCTGACGTTTCAGCAGAAGAAAGATGAAGAAACTTTTGCCAGAGTTTCAACTTTTGCATGATGCGAAGATCCTACCTCAGCAGTCTTCCTTCATTCCCCAGGAGGTGGCAGTTTTCTCATTAAACTCACAGAAGGGGGCTGTGTTTTTCCTTCACCACCCTATTTATCAAATCTTTCCTTGGGCAGGAAATCTCAATGTCCCTAGTCACCTTGAGTCTTCTCCAGAATGGAAAGAGCCTTGCTAATATCCTCCCTTGGATTTTTCTGACTTCATTCACGCTATGACATAAGGACCTAGGGTTGTACTTTATCTGTCAGGCCTCACACCACAACATGCTGCAGTCATTAAGATGGTCACTTGCTAGCTCTCTCGCTGTTGAATATACAGAAAGGGGTAGAGAGGGAAGTTGACAGGCTCTGTGACAAATGATGGCAGAAACTGGGGGAAAAGAGCCAGCTCCCCTGACTATTGGGGTCTAAGTGCTCCTATGTCAACACACAGCCCACAGAGCAAGGTAATTCTACTATTTCATGATCTCCTGTAGATGGCTGGCGTCTGATGTCGCACAGGAGACTACATTTATTTTGGGGACCAGTTGTGTAGTCTCAGATTGCCATTTTCCCTGCTTCATTCTCTCTGTTAAATATTCTACAGTATATTATCACTTCATTTTGCTTCAGTTATTTCCTCTGACAGTGGTGCGGGGCAATCTGGACTCAGAGTCACTTCCTCTCTCAAATTCAAGCTGTCTAAATGTCAAAAAGGGAAGAAAAAAAAGTGGAACTCTTAAAAATCCTGGCAATCTGGCATTTCTGAGGAAATATTTGATAGGTGTTGGATTTCTGAAGCTCTGTTTGTGGGGGGTAGGTGGGAGGAGAGGGTAGGGGGACATTTGGGGTTGAAAATACTGTCATGTTCGTACTTAGTTCTTTCGGAATGCTTCTCTGTTCGTACTAGACCCAGACATAAAAGCAGAAACTATGTTGATGTAAAGATTTGTTTGTTTTATTTACTTATCGGGGTTGTTTTATTTGGGGTGAATTTCCTAGCCTTTTTGCATGGATCTGAGATACCCACTAATGAATTTGGGAAAGACCTTGCTTTGCATTTTGATGAAACACACAAAAATGAGAAATTATTTCCCTCTCTTTCTCCTTCTTCTCTCTCCTCTCCTCTTTTCCCTTCCTGCCCCTTCCCTTCCCCCTTTCTCTCCTCTCATTCTGACTTCTCTTGTTTGTTTGTTTTTTTTTTTCTTTTTTTTTTTTTTTCCTTTTTTCTGACTTCTCTTTAGCTACTTCACCTCTTTCCTCACCCCTTTCCCTCTCTCTCCATGCTGAAATGTTGTCAAATCTGTTGATTTAAAAGCAAATTTCAGAAAAGGCCTTATTGAAGGTTTTGCGACTTGCCTTTTGGGATAAATGCTGGCACTGAGTGTTTTCAGGCTATTTCAGACCATCCTAATTATAGGCTATCAGGAATAGAATTGGAGATGGCGTAACTAGGTCAACAGATTCCAGTGATGGCACATGGCTTTGTGGTGGCATATCTGGGATTGAAGGAGCATTTCACCTAACAGTTCTTCCATTTAGTAATACCCAGGATGCTCCTGTTTGTCCAATAATGATGAAAAACTAATTCATGAGGCCCAGAAACAGGATGTGTTTATGGTACCACAGATTCCATAACTATCAGAAGTCAGGGTTGTCCATCAATTGTCTGTTGCAGAATAGAAAAAAAAAGTCATTACCATAAAGAAACAATTATGAACAGTGGAGAAGAAGAGAGGGCAGAACATGAGAAATACTACTGATTGAAAGCTCATGAAATTTGTCAGGCATTGGGCAGGAGAAATGACTCAGTGGTTAAGAGCACTGGCTGCTCTTCTAGAGGACCCAGGTTCAATTCCCAGCACCTAAATGGCAGCTCACACCTGTCTGTAACTCATGTTTCAGGGGATCTGACTCCCTCACATAAACATGCAGGAAGAACATCAATATACATAAAGTAAAAATAAATAAATTAAAAAAAAGAAATTTGTCAGGAGCAAAACAAAACATTTAATGTACTCATTAATCACTAGCACAGCTCTGGGAGGTGTCCACTACCCCATCATAAAAGTGGGGAAATGAAGGCAGAGTCAACAGCAACAACTTCCCCAAGATGACAACATCAATAAATAGCCATGCCAGGATATGTTTTTTTCCTCAAGTGTTGTTTTATTACGAAAGCCCATATATTCTCCACACTCTGAACCAGGATTGCAAGTCTTTTCTGTTCTTTCTTGGGGGATTTGCCTGTATTCCAAAACTTGGAGCAGATTGTCAACCTTCAAAATAACTGCCCACTCATCTGGCTAGAGTGCATGGAAGACAAAATGAAAATGTATCCTGAATTAAGAAAAGCATCAGTAATTTCATTCTCAGTACCCATGGATAAACATGTTGGCAAAAGTGTGTGACAGTCTATATTTTAACACATATTTCAATTTAATTTATAATATGAAGAATTTTTTAATAAGTAGGAGATATTTTGCATTTAAAGACGTTATGACCCCCTACAAAGTTGTTTCTGTTTCTATCGAGTAAAGAAAAAAGAGAATAATATGAAGATCTCAGCCAAAATTCTATGTTTTGTCAGAATTCTACTCCAGATCTAAAATATTGATTTATATTTTCTTACATAGTGACACACACACACACACACACACACACACACACACACACACACTTCTGATTTCAATTCATGATGAGTATAAAAACATAATTTTCACTTACTTTTTTATTAATTTATGTGACAGAGACCAACATTGGGTACCTGCCTCTATCACAGTCCACCTTAGTTGCTGAGACAGGTTCTTTCCCTGAACCTGGAGCTCACCAATTCAGCTAAACTGACTGGTTACAAGCTTCCAACATCCTCCCATCTTCACTTCCCCAGTACTAGGAATACAAGCACACATGGGCTGCAACCAGCCTTTTATGTGGGTACCAGGGATCTGAATTCAGGCCACCAGGCAAGTGCAGCAAGCTTTTGACTGACTGAGCCATCTTTTTAGTCCTTAAAACTGACTTTCCAGTAAGGTATCTTCAAATACACTTTTAAACCAATGAAAATTTCAAAATAGACATTCCTTAAATTGGGCAGTTTTTATGAAGAACGCACGATTCCTTCCCGATTGCTAATGTGGGTAATTTTTCCAGGGGAACTGCCAGCAGTTCAGTTGTGAGTTTGAAGAAGCTGATTTTTCAAGCTTTCTAGACTCTTGCTTCGAGAGTGTGATCTCAGTGCAACAGAGACAACATCTTCCCCTCAGATTCATGGGGCCCAGGTTCATGATTTCACCTCCTCTTGGTTCTCTTACGTGCATTCTTCTGTTAGGGGTAGAATGACCATATAGGTCCTCCCTGACTACATTTTCAGAGTGGTGGAGATGAGTGACATAGAAAGGTCCCCTGCAACTTCCATGCCATTCACTCTTTAATGTAAACAAAACGGAAGAAGACAATACAAAACTAGAACAGACAAGACACAACCTGATAATAAATACCTTTAAAGCAGCTTGTCTATTATATGAGAAATGGGTGACAAGTGAACTACCTTGTATTACCGCTTGTCTTTCACTGACACTAGGAGACACGTAGACTACTTTGTATTATTGCCTGTCTTTCATTAATACTGGGAGACAAGTAGACTACCTTGTATTACCGCCAGTCTTTCACTGATACTAGGAGACACGTAGACTACTTTGTATTAATGCCTGTCTTTCATTAATACCAGGAGACAAGTAGACTACCTTGTATTACTGTCTGTCTTTCATTAATACTAGGAGACAAGTAGACTATCTTGTATTACCACCTTTCTTTCACTGATACTAGGAGACAAATGAACTACCTTGTATTACTGCCTTTTTTTTCATTAATACTAGGAGACAAGTGAACTACCTTGTATTACCTCCTGTCTTTCACTAATACTAAGAGACAACTAGACTATCTTGTATTACCGTCTCTTTCATTGATACTAGGAGACAAGTGAACTACCTTGTATTGCCACCTTTTTTTCATTATGACTAAAGGTGCTCCCTTTGAACACTCTTGAGGGTAACTTCTTATACCATAGCAATTAGTTGTCATTTTTTTCTTCAATTCAAAGAAAAACAATGCCTAGAGGAACAAAAAGCCCTGGGACTTCTGATGAAATAATTTCAGAAGAAGAATGATAGTTACTTACAGAGCTCAATTACTTTTATAAAGACTGAACAAGCAGAAAATGACTAAGGAATATTTAGTGTGATAAATTACAGACCGTATCAGCAGAAGTTGAATTGCAGCAATAGAAATCCATTTGGCAGACACATAGTTGTCTATATAATTTTAGCCATAGCAAATATAAGCGTGTATACACAATATATATGTATGTGCATCACACATGCAGTGTGCAAGTGCTAAAGTGACTCTACTTATGAGTACAATTGTGAATTGCTTTTACAGACTATGCAAATTGATCGAAGATGTGTGGTTCTATGCAAAGTATCATGAGAAGGATATATTTTCCAAAAGTTTCCAGCAGGAACAAAAAATTTGCTTTGCACAGCTATCCACAAAGATCCTGAGCTCTTCATTGGTATTCCATTCAGCGAAAATGTCCTTGGTGAGTCCCTACCTTTACGTCTATCTCAGGAGCTTACCATGGGCTGGAGGTGGAGAGACCCCGGTATTTCCACGTGAAGCCATTACTTTTTCAGTTTTTAAGTTTATATGACAGAGCTATATGAAACTTATGTGCCTGGTATAATGGTCTCTTGATAGATACCATTTCTGGGTATTTATACTTTATTTCTATCACTTCCCGAATTCTCTAGAAAAGGTACCCTGTTTTCATCAAATGACCTTCAGCAAAGTGAAGAAGCAAAACACGCTTTCTTCTGAGATGAATAGAAGCCAGTGTCTTTCAGAGGAGAGAGGACCTTTACAGAGCTTGCCAACAAGGTGAAATTTCTGGTGTATCTAGAGTTCAGGTGTCCTCCCGGTAATTCTTATATGGGGGAGGAATTAGAGGCCCAAGTATACATTTAAAAAATATTTTTACATTTGTTTAGTGTATTTGTGTGTGCGTGTGTGTCCATGTGTGTGTGCCTGGGGTGTATGCATGCTTATGTGCCACGGCACAGGTGCCAGTCAGAACACAGCTTGTATTCGGTCGTCTTCTCCTTCCACCATACAATTACAAAATCAAACTCAGATAACCATTCTTGCCGGTCCATGAAAGGTTTTTTTTTTTTTTTTTTTTTTTTTTTTCTTATACTGCATCCTGAGAGTAGATTACAGTGAGCAACTGCACAGTCACAATGATCTTTGGGAAACTTGGTGTCCTATCAGATTGTACCTGATAGGACACCAGATAGTCAGATAGTCTCAAAACCTTTCTTAAGGGATGTCTACCGGAAATTGACTCAAGCCTCACTCTCCTCGTCTGTTAGACTCTGGAGCTTCCCGTTATGCTGTAGGCTAGAGATGTAAAAGTTCTACCTCTCCTTTCAGGAAGCTCATACTCTAATGAAACAGAAGGAGAGTAAAACAGCCAGAGGGACTCGGAGTGAGAGCTGCTGTGGAAGAATGAAACCCATGGAGATTGGAGCGGAAGATCAGAAGGTGAGCCATTGGAAGGGGAAGCAACCAAACTGTTGTCATCCCGGGAGGCAGTGGCCTGCACCCGATGAGAAAAAGTCAGGCAACATCATGTGATTTATTCACACTGGCCCATGGACACACATCTGAGGAAACCAAGACCTGATCCTACATAGTAGGCAGGTTCAGATGCATTGCTTGCAGTATTCCTGGGGTTAGATTTTCATCCTTGATGCTCTGAGGCCCTACTGAAAATGTTTAAAATAAGGGTACACCACACACATATTTCTTTTCTCTTCCTTTCACTGGAAACAAGGCACCATAAGGAATTGGAGAGAATTGTTTGCAAGACAGCAGAATTCTTCATGTGAGGACATATTTATCTTCTCAATCATTGTATAGAGAAGACACCAAAACCGTGAAACTCCACATATTGTCTTCATGCTTTTAGATTTATTATTAGACAGGAAAAGACTCACTTTGCCCATAGATTGCACATATATAGCTGTGGAGGAATTCATATTCACTCTACTCTCGCTTAGATTCTTTCTCAGCATCATTGATCATTTATCATTAGCTTGTTTGAGGAAATGTATAGCAGATCAATTTTTTTTTTTAGTCCTATGTGACTCAGAACAAATATTTTACCTTTCAGGATGCTTGAGTAAATCCCAAAAGCAAAGGATTTTTAAATAAAATTAAGATTATTGTTATTTCCTAGTGAGATGTATTATTTTGTTAAAAGAGTACACAAAATGACTCATCTTTATTTCTTTTCCTATTATTGGAAATGAATGTGGGAGGTATCTTATATAAGTAGCTCCAGGGAAGACATTTACACTTTAGACAGTTGACCTCATTCCTTTACTAGGACATACTGACATTATTTTTTTTTTTTTTTTTTTTTTTTTTTTGGTTTTTCGAGACAGGGTTTCTCTGTGTAGCTTTGCGCCTTTTCCTGGAACTCACTTGGTAGCCCAAGCTGGCCTCGAACTCACAGAGATCCGCCTGTCTCTGCCTCCCGAGTGCTGGGATTAAAGGCGTGCGCCACCACCGCCCGGCCATACTGACATTATTTCCTACTATTGACAGCCTAAGTAAATGTTGTGGTCAATATAAATCAGTATTTAATCTTTTTTTTTTTTTTTGTGTGTGTGTGTGTGTGTGTGTATGCAGATGTGTGTAGATGTGTGGAGGCCAGAAGTCAAATGTGTTGGGTGACTTCCTCAATCACTCTCAAATGTATCATTTGAGCTTATCTCTAAATGAATCTGGACCTTCCCAGTTTAGGAAGACTGGTTACCCAGTTATTCTGTGGGATTCTTTTGTCTCCAACATCCAGCTCGATGATACAAGCACATGCTTCCACACTTGACTTTTATACAGATTTGGGGATTTGAACTCAGGTCCTCATGCTTAATCAACAAGCACTATAATGACTGTGATGGTTTGATGGAGAAATGTCTCCTATAGGCTCCTGTGTTTGAGAACTTGATGTCTAGTTGGTAGAGCTGATTTGGGGGAGGTTATGGACCCATTAGGATGTGCAGCCTTGCTGAAGAAGTATATCACTGGGGATAGGCTTAGAGGATTTATAGTCTTGCCCAATTTCCTGCTCTGTCTGTCTGTCTCTCTCTGTCTCTGTCTCATGTACAGATAAATTATGATCAACTGGCTTCCTGATACTACTATCTTTTGCCTTTCTTTCTCTACCAATATGGACTCTAGTCTTCTGGGAGTGTGAGCTAAAATGAACCTTCTTCCTTAAGTTGCTTCAAATTATACAATTTTATCACAACATAAATGCAATTAATACATTGACTAAGCTACTTCCCTAATCTCTAGTATTCGATTTTTTCATGTTTATATGTTGCTTAAAAACTGTACCAGAGACTTGGGCCAGGGAAGAAGATCAGTGCCTTGTCCAGCCATCATCAGAGACACTTCCTCCTGTATCAGATGAGAACGAATACAGAGCCGCACAGCCAGACACTATGCAGGGTGAGAGACTTTGGAGAGTTCATCCCTAATGGGATGTCTCCACCGAACCCTTCCCCCCAGAGCTCAGGGAATCCTGTGGAAGAGGGGGTAGAAGGAGTGTAAGAACCAGAGAGAATGGAGGACGCCAAGAAAATGTGGTGCTCTAAATCAACACGATCAATACACATGTGGGCTCACAGAGACTGAAGCAGCATGTACAGCTCCTGCACTGGTCAGCACCAGTTGGGGTCCTAGAGCTGAAAGGAGAGAGGAAAACATGCCCCCCCTCTCTAACCCAGAAGCTATCATCTCCATACGACAACTACTCACAAATGAAAAATTAGTTTCCTACAAGGGAGACTCACTGGGGAACCAAACTACCCAAGAATAGGCCCCATGCCCAGCAGTAGATGGACAACAGAAAAATGAACTCAGTGGCATCTTTGGAGGTCCTTATTTCATAATATCATGTTAGGGTTCCCACTGCCCTTTAAAAATATTATCTTGTTACTCTTTTTATTTTATTTATATATCATTTTCTTTTTTCTTTTAGCCTAAAGGTCCTTTGGGTATATATGGTGTTCAGCTAAGTGTTTTTATGGGATTACTGAGTGTGAGAAAGAATGGTTCTCTGTTTCTTGTGCTTTCTCTTAGGCTTTTTTTTCCCTCCTGTTTGCTCCTTTTGTCCAATTCTGATGTCTTAGTTTTTGTTTTATCTTATATTTTACTTTATTATTATCCCATAGAAGCCTGTTTGTTTCTGAATGATAGACAGAAAGGAGGTAGAGCTAGATAAGAGGGAAGGTAGGAAGGAGCTGGGGGGTATAGAGAGGGGGAACTGTAATCATGATATATTATGTAAAGAAAAAAACTACTTTACATAAAAGGAAAAACATATAGCAGGGGCTGAACTGGTGCTTCGAGAAGAACCCTCTGAGTCATCATTTCCAAAATAAACCAGTGTTCTTCTAGTTCACTTGAAGACAATTTGCAAAACAATTCCTGAGCTTGACTTGAACATAACTTTCCAAGTGTTTCTCTCCTTGGAATGTCACAGCATTAGACATATGCATTGTTTTCCCGCAACATCTGCTTTGTTCATTTAAAAAGAAAACTCCATGAAGGTTTGTTAATGAAGTCAGAACCCTCTGAAAGGACACTTCAGGGAGTAATTGGAGGATGGAGACACAGCTCAGTGATGGAGCACTTGGTGGGTATTGCTGGGCCATAGGTTTGATAACCACACCAAAAGAAATGTTAAACCAGCAGAAAAGTAATTGAGAAGTGTAATTATGCTTACACAGGAATAGATGGCTGGAAATCAAGTTTTTTTTTCTTTCAGAAATCGTATTTTTGATTTACAAACAAGCCTCTCTTATTTGCATCAAAGCATAATTATTCTCATCCTATTTGCCTTATGTCCCAAAGACAGTTTTATGCCAAGTCAAGTTGACTCTCTTAGATGTTTACCATAACACCGAACTGACCAGGCCAACTGCTTGTCAGTCTTCTTTGCCTGTCCCATTTGAACCACTCTCTAACTAAGCAAAAACTAATAAAACCAAACAATCCCACAGTCCATGCTGGGAACGCATTCTCCACAATTTCAGTTCACTTTTTCTATAGTCATGCAAGGTGGGGATTGCATTCTGCTTTTCTGCAAAGCAATGAAAGTGCAGAACATTTAACAGTTTGCCCAGAGTCATCAAATCGATTCATCTGATTCCAAAGCTGCTGCTCTTTCTGTTCTATCACTTATTTACCAAACATCATGATTCATTGGTACTATGTATGGTATTTTCACGATTTCAAGATCTTCACATCTTCATACATATGTTGAGATGGCTAATAGGGCAAAACCCCTACCTTATAAACCTGACAACAGCAGTTTAATTTCCAGATCCCATGCGGGAAGGTCAGATTCAACTGTCAAAAGTGGACCTCCAGGGGCTGGAGAGATGGCTCAGCAGCAGTACTGGCTGCTCTTCCAGAGGACCTGGGTTTGATACCCAGCAACCACATAGCAGCTCACACCTGTCTATGACTCCAATTGCAGGGCTTCTGACACTCTCACACAGACATACATGTAGGAAAAACACCAGTGAACGTAAAACAAAAATAAGTTTTAAAAAAAGTGGACCTCTAGCCTCCATATACACACTGTGACATGTTTGTGCCCACACTCACACACATATCACACACACAGAGTCAATAAATAATACTGTATATGTATACACACACCATACGTGCACACGCACACACCTTCACTCATTTGTCATGTCCTATCTAACTTATCTGCCCAATTATGAAACACCTCTTCTAACCTCCTTGGTGGAGCTCAGTAAGTTACTGAGTATAGGCTACATGTTAGAAACCCTTCAAAATACTCAGAATGAAAAGGAGTGTGGCTGAGCTGCACAGTCATAGTTATAGTCACTCATCTTTGAACTTTCACCTCCTCTTCTGGTCAAGTCAGTCGGTATCCTCATTCCCCACTCATGTTATCATTCCGTCTCTGATGCGTTTACTCTTCACATTATGTGAACTTCCCTTTCTCTAAATTTTAGGCTGTATTCTTTATTCAAGGTCCATTCCAAATATCAATTCCACCATAAGCCTCACTCCACTTCTTTGATGAAAGTTCTCTTAACTGAAGCCTTCTTACATCTCGTTTCATGTCTGTCCTTTTGACTTTCTTACAATTTAGTAAGGTTGTAAACTCTGCTAAACAGAGGCTGAGGACACACCCTAGTTCATTTCTCCCATGACACCAAGCTTGTAGTAATTCGTTAGTTAATCATTCCATATACCCATTAGCAATAGGCAGAGAGAGCAACAAGAACTTGTTGCAATCTGACTCATAGCCCAGAATTCTGAGAACTCTCTACATTGCTAAGTAGAAAGCCTTGTCTAGTGTTATGAACCACAAACTACCAACTAATGTCTCCTCAATACAAGAAACTAATATTTTAACATATTAAAACAGACTGTACATCATGAAAGTGGTCTTGGAAGATACAGGGCATCTCTCTAACTGTAATACCCCTGACCTAGTCAAAGCCTATCAATACCACCTCAGGTAAAGATTAAATATAGTCATGTGTAACTGTTGGAATTGATTCAGGTGAGGCAAGAATTAAAGTTATGAATATTTAAGTTACTTTATTTAATTAAAAAAAACCCTCTTGGAAACCTCAGTGTAATACTGCTTTAAATTATGCAGATTTTGCTGAAAGACCTACTACTTAGATGTCTGCTAAGATAAAGTCCTTATATTAAGATTCAAGCTCAGCAGGTGCAGGATGGGCACCCACCATGCCTAAGTCACACACAAGACCTATTGGATTCTGGAAGGAGAGTGGAAAACAAATAGTTTTCTGTATTGTATAAATGCTATGGCTTCAATGACCCCTAATAATGACCCATATCTTGTGAGACATAGTATCTGGGTAGAAAGTATTATGGTGTTTTGAGTGATTACCAAAGGTAGAGGGATTTCCTACATGTCTTGCCACAAAACAAATCACAAATGTAACAGAGGATCTGAGCAAGGTTTCGCAATATTCAAATTGTAGGAAACAACAAATAATGAAATTGTTAGTCTTGATCTAGATATAAGCATTTTTTCATTCACTCTCGCCTTAAACATATTGAAGTCTTTAAAGTGAGTGATGACTCACTCATAGATGGTTTCTTAGCTGGCAAAGGATCAAAGTTTCCAGGTAGGTCATGGAGGATAGTTCTCAGATTTTCTGATTGTGCTATCAACTGAAATCATAGTTCTCAGTACAGAATCAAACATCATTCCGATTCCCTGCCAGGGCTGTCTTTCATAGAACAGGAGAGACAAGAATCACATACCAAAGCCTTAGGTTAAAGCAAGACCACACTCACCTCCAGGAATCTCTGTGGAGGATATGAGAAGACTGGCAAGATAAAGCTTCCCTCTTTTGGCAGCGGAGTGCTGATTGCCCTTGGGATTTTCTGTGTTAAACGGCCAATACTTTCCATATTCACTTCACTATCACAAAGGCTGCATAGACTGTCTAGCCTATTGTGTGCGTGCGTGCGCCCGTGCATGTGTGTGTGTGTGTGTGTGTGTGTGTGTGTGTGTGTGTGTGTGTGTGCAAGAATGCATGAGTGCACACGCGTGCAAAACATTGAAAAAAATTTCTTTTTGGCTCTAGGTGGTAAAGAGGTATGAATCTAAGAAATTCTAAAAGTGACATAAAGTAACAAGCCTTTCTGTGGTTGAATCCTACCATTTTTTTTCCCCAGAAAATGGTGATGCATTCCTTTTTTGTGGTGGCAAAGCCTGTGTGATGCTTGAGAAGACATCTCAGATGTTTTAAAATATGCCTTCTTTTCTTCAGTGACCTTCCCACACTCCCTTGTGAAAATTTTGAAATAAGGAAGTTAACAGGCTCTGAGGTCCCACTGTTTCCTATTGCTATTTCCAGTAATAGCTCTCAGGGATACTTTGTCACCAAGATCCACAGAATTGAATGCGATCGCAGCAAAAGGTACTCTGAGTAGAAAATGAATTCCTTATGTTGAATGGGGGAATTTGTGAGGGGGGCCTTGGAAGGAGGCTGTAGACAATGCTGAGCTTTTTTATAACAGATTACAAAGGGATGACTGATCTGACAGATGATTAGAAGATTGACATAATTTTTGAAAATAATAAAGGTGAATTTTCCAATTTATTATGGCTTTCATGCATTTTCCTTTTAAACTGGTTATAGTGCTTACCCAAAACTTATATGAGCCATTTATTTTGATGTGTGTTGTCAGTAAAAATTCATAAAGCAATATGAACTAATATAAAGATTACTTCTATTGTACTTTTTTTCTCTCTCTTTCCATAAATAGAAGTTTGGCTGGAGTCTTGGGCAGAAATAATAAAAAAAAAAGTACTGAGCTATCCATGGATCTTCTGTCAAAATGGGAATAGAGATGTCATTTAGGATTTACAAGCTTAGGGACCTAATTAATCCAGAAAAGACTTTTGGAATCTGGACAATTACATGTTATAGTGTAGCCCATATTTCAGTTCATAGTATATATCTGAGGTACTGTGCTCTACCTTGCTGCCATTTCCAATCTTTTAAAAAGTTGAGAATGAATTCCATAGACTTGCGTCTTGCACAGTGGTTGTTGGGTATGCAGCTGGTGAATCAATAACTACATGTAGATAAACTGTCATTTAAAAATTCTTTAATGACTTATGAAGTAAAAGAATGTATATACTATTTATAAAAACTTCATATACAAATATATGAATTCATTATGTATATAATAAAGTGTGATATGTAACGACAAATGTACTTTGTACATTGTATTCTGGGGATATATACATAGCACAATTTTTTTTCATTTTATGCCTGTGTGAGTTTTGCCTGTACATATGTATGTGCATCATGAGCATGCCCAGTACACCAGGAGGTCAGAAGAGGGCATAGATTCCCTTAGAACTGGGGTTATGAATAGTTGTAAGCCATCATGTTGGTGCTGGGAATCACAGCCAGGTGGCTTGGGAGAGCAACCAGGGCTCTTTACTCCGAGCTACCTCTTCAGCCCCAAAGTTTACTTGTTAGTCCTCTTTTCAGTTTTACTGCTTTTCATCCCCACGGATTCCACTGTTTGTTATGCCTGTTAGTACTGAAGTCAATTGTCCTCTTGTGCCTGACTTATTTCACTTAACATGGTGTCACTGAGATTCGTCCACATATGCCCGAACTCCTGGTCTTTTGGAGACCGCATAATACTCTGTTTTGCATATATGTCATTTATTACTTATCCATTGGATTCGTCAGTGAATGCTTGAGTTGCTGCTTCTGTTTGGGCATGGGAAATTACACTGCTTGCTCTGAACTAGGTATATCTAAGTGGGTCTCTCTGTTTTTAATTCTTTAAGATACATAGTAGAAGTATAATTGCTAGGTCATAAGATAATTGTAACTTTGTTTTGAGGACAGCCCTCCTGCATTTCATATCATTTACCCCTCCCTCTTCACATTCCCATTCGAGGTACACCAGATTCCGATTTCTCCACACTCTCATGAACACCTCTTGTCTCCTTTACTTTTTTTCCCCACTAAAACCATTACAGTGACAGTGAACTTCCTTTGTGGTTGTAATTTACATTTTCACAATTACTAGCAGTGCTAAGAATCATTTCATGTGCTTGCTGGACACTTGTACAATTTCCTTGGAGAAATGTCTATTCGTATCCTTTACCTAATTTTTAATCAAGTCAGTTTTGTATTGTTGAAATATAGAAACTGGATATGTTTTTAATTTACATACTACATATTCAGTAAATATTCTGGGAAACTCTGGACTGTGGTGATATTGTGTTCCCCAAAATATTGTGCACCTTAATAAACTTATCTGGGGTCAGAGAATAGAACAGCCACTAGACAGACATAGAGGCCAGAAAATGGCATACACACCTTTAATCCTAGCATTCCTAAGGCAGAGATCCATCTGGATCTGTGAGTTCAAAGCCACACTGGAAACAGCCAGGCATGGTGACTCACAACTTTAATCCCAGGAAGTGATGGCAGAAAGCAGAAAGGTATATAAGACGTGAGGACCAGAAACTAGAAGCTTTTGGCTGGTTAAGCTTTTAGACCTTTTAGCAGCAGTTCAGCTGAGATTCATTCTGGATGAGGACTCAGAGGCTTCCAGTCTGAGGAAACAGGAGCAGCTGAGGAGTTGGCAAGGTGAGGTGGCTGTGGCTTGTTCTGCTTCTCTGATCTTCCAGCATTCACCCCAATAACTGGCATTAAGTTTGATTTTATTAATAAGACCTTCTAACAATTCGTGCTACACTGGATCAAGTTAATGTGAGATGTAAAGATCTATTATCAAACAACCAATGCCTAGGTAACGTAGTGGGTATCATCAGCCACAGAGAACATAGGATGGGGAAAAGAAGTATTTAAGTAAAAGAAGAGTCAGGCTGAAACCACTGGATTGCTCATTAGAGCAAATTTTGCCAGTTGTCATGTTATTTTTGATGAGCAGGTTACAAATTTAGGAAGTGAGTGACTCATTTTTCCATTCCTGATGGTTGTGTTACAGAAAGAATTGCGTGCACTCATCTGTTTACCGGCAGTCAGCACCCAAACATAACAGGTCAGCTTGACGAGTTTGCTCCAAAGTTGTCAAGCAGGGCTGACTTCTCCGTTGCTAGGCTGGGCTGTGCAGAAACAGTCTCGGATTTTCTTCACGGAGTAGGTCACTGTGACCTCAAGTGTTCTGGCTCCACCTTTGAAATCCCTCCTCTAGCTGTGGAAGTTCTGCCAAATTCTCTCAACTATTAAACCTACAGCAGATTAGTCTTTCGCGGCTGCTCCCACAGCTACTCGCTGCTGCTACTGGTGCTGGGTCCTACTCACCTCCGTCTGGCCCCGACTTGTCCGCTAACAAGTTCCTTCTACCCACCCTGTGCATCCTTCCTCCACTACAGCAGTATCCCCCTGCGGCAGTATCTTTGCTTCCTGCCGCCATCCACTCTGACTGAGCACGTGTCCAAAATCAGAGGACCTGTTGCAACAGGCACTCTGAGGAGCTTGGCTACGTTCCAAGCCCCGCTTGTAAGGCCTCCCTGTTATTTAAGATTAAATGAGGCTTGGGGATGATGCCGATGAAATTGTTTAGAAAGCTGGATGTGGTGCCCCTGTAGTCAGTCTGGGTTCTACCATCATTAGAGGGGTTGAACTGACTTGCCTTTCAAGTCTGGGCGGATGCACATTTGCAGAGGTGCCCTAAGGAGTTTCTGCTTTAAACACATGCAGGGCAAATCCCTTTCTGAAGACTCCAAGTGGTTGTTTATTTTGCCAACACTGGGAAGGTTCTTCCCTGGTACACAGACAGATTTTTTTTTTAAACCACATGGAAGCCATGCAAGTTTGCTCATACTTCTATCATATTCCTGAATCTTTCTCTACCATGCATTCTTTTCTCTTAATTTAACACCTAGACATAGCTCTTGAAGATGTAGCAAGCACTGGGCAGTGTGCTTAGGAACAGGAGGCGGATCACCAAGATGTATAGCATTGTGTTCTTTGGAGTTATACATGCTTTGATTGCAACCAAGCTTTGCAACTCACTAATGAAACCCAGGGCAATGGGCCTCATTAGTAATCACTTACCTCATTTGTAAAATAGTGAGAGTCGTAGTATAATTCCTAACACAGCATAGCGCAGCCCAGCAAAGGTTATCTGATATAGATGTATGCAAATTGCTTAGCCCAATGCCTAGCACAGAGTAAAAGTTCAATAAACATTTCAAATCGTAATATTTTTGTTATTCCTAAATTGGAAGATGGGATGTAATATTTTCAGCCATAAATAATGCATTGCCTAATATGAAGACAAGCGTGTAATCAATTACAAGACAATATAAGAACTATAAGGAATTTACTGAGTTGAAAGTTCCACGGGAGAGCTCATTAATTCTGCTGTGGGCAGGAGACTATCAAAGCTTTTGTAGCCAGTATCCCAAAGGAGATTTTATTTAGACTAGGACTTAACAAGCAAAAAGATTTTGATCAATTTTTTTAATGTTAGAAAGATTTTCATACTCAATGTGTGTCTCAAGGCATCCTTTGTTGTACCAAATCCTTTTTCCCATTACAAATCCAAATTTTATCAATCTTCTTTCTGCCTGCTCAAATGTCAAATATTCCTTAATTTTCCCCTAATGAATGAATAAATTAAATATTACTTGAAACTCTACTTGTGTGCTAAGGTCTGAAAATAATTTTTCTTTTCTAGAAATGTACTTTGGCCTGAGAGTTGCTGTAATAGAATATAACATGTATTAATGTGAATGCTGCCAGTCACTCTTTGAGATGACTATGATAAACATTTCCATTTTTGATTCAATTAAAGCTAGTGGAACTAGAAAAAAAAAGAAGAAAACCATATGGCTTTCTTCTTCTTCTTTTTTTTTTTTAAAGCAGTCTACATTTTCACAGTGTAAATACCCAACTGATTCAGAGACAATAATATGTTAGTGGAGTTTGGGATACAATCTGCTGATATAACAGAAAGGTCTTAGAACAATAAACATGACCCATAATACAGGGAACTGATGGCATCAGAATAATTAGATCCATCAGTGCATTTAGTAACAACCCAAACATAAGAAAACCACAATCCGGCAAGCTATAGGCTTGTCCACTTTTGCTAAATAGCTCCTACCAGATATTATTCAGTGATAAGGAAAATAATCAGTAAGGTTTATTGCGTAAATAACTGAGGCAAATTATACCTATAATAATCTCAGAAAAACAAAACCCAGAAGGCAGTACACAACACACTCCCAACTTCTGTTCCTAGCACAACCCTTCCCAGTTCTAAGTACTGAGAAATTAACTATGAGTTACAGTAGAGGTGTGGCCATCACTCAGATATTAATCATCGAAATGTACCAAATGAGTCCTAACAAACAGGTCTGGGAATCCATAGTGTTCAATGTCCATCTTCAAAGAGGATAGTGTGAAAGAAAAATGGAAAAAGAGATGCAGCCTCTAAAGGAACCATATGTGTGTATATGTGTATATATATATATACATATACACAAAATAAACATACAATATTGACAAGTTTGCACTGAATAGTAGTAATAAATAGGTTGCAATGGGTGGAATCTTGCATGAGTCAAAATGGCTATTCACTGGGTAATTGTGACCTATTGGCACGATTTGTTGATGTGCTACATACAGTCTTTAAGATAATTTTAATGTTTTGCAACAAAGGATGACTTCCGGGCTCTCCTGAAATCACCATACATCCCAAGGTGGCCCTGAACTTGGGATCTTCCTGCTTCAGCCTCCTCAATGCCAGGATTACAGGCCTATGCCACCATGACCAGGTTAGAATGATTTTAATCAGCTGTAACACTTCACATAGCACCTGACCTTCTGGGATACACTCTTTCCCTTACTTCCTCCAAGCCAGTAGTCAGAGGTGACATGACTTTGTTAGCTGCTCCTCAGGACGGTCAGAAATTGAACCCCTATGATCAAATTACGCTGTTTTTGATTATCCACATAGCGCTTGCCACCTTTATGATGGTGCTTAACCCACCAGACTATGGATGTTTCCAGTGCAGCTGAAGTTCTGTAGCTTTGAGTCATTAGCTGCTCATTTTGCTCTGCTTTGTTCTGAAGATATAGCACGTGCTCCTAAACAGTCATTAACTAACTCAAACAACCCTGGCCCTGCAGTTCTGAACACAATGACTGACAAGCTCAGCAGTGGCTTCCTTAGATAAGCCAGCAATGTCTGAGCACCTCGAGGCCCCTCTTTTCCAGCACATGGTATGAAACCGCTAGCTTCATTTTCAACGCACAGAAAACTCTAGGAGAGTAAACGGACAGACAAGCGATTTGTAACTTATAATCGGCACAATTCACTGCATTTTACAAAACAGAAATTTGGAGTTCTGTAGAGTAAAACCAGTCACCTGAATCAAGAGACTTGAGATTTAAAACTTGGTTTAATGGATCTCAAAACTGTGTACTGTGCCCTGATTTCTTCAAATTTATTAAGGTATATAACATGACTGTCATCTGTGGCAGAGGATAAGTCCAAGCAATCTTATAAAAACCAAGATTTCATTCACCAGATGTCAAAAAAATCAATATTTGCTCTAAAAAAGAATATGTATGTTTTAGGAGATGACCCCAAAATTCCTTATTAAAATAAGAAGCAATGTTTGAGCTGAAGGGTAAAGTCAAGAATTCAAAAACGTGTAGATTTTTCCACAAGTTGTGCATCCTCTCATCAGGGTCCATTAATGTAGTGATCTAATACCGATAGTGTTAGAGTCAGTGGCTTGTCAGCTCCCCAGAAAGTGGCTACAGCCAGGTAATGTCTGATCTGGAATGGCGCTTTCTACAGATGAACAGAGGGTGTAAAACTTTGCAACTCTGTTTGTGCAATGTGACTTATGCAACTTTAAACACGTCTCCTCATCCTTTGTTCTTTTGTGCCATGAGTTGGGCCTTGAGAACACTGCGTTTCCCCTGTGGGCCTTGTCAGTTGTGAGGACAGACACGGGGGCAGCAATACTTCCTGTTATCTCAGGCTATAAATTCTTAGTCCTCCCCCTGGCTCCACCACCTTGTCATGATGCTTTAGGCATCTGTTCAGACTTGCCTTCTAAAGTCCAACCCCAGGGAACACAACTGTAAGAGCCGGAGCTACTGACTCTGGTCAGCTTGTATTTGAAAACAGCATTGGAGATTATGGACTGAAAACCACAAACAAGACTGTCTGTGTACATCCTCAACGCGAGCTATTCTAGTGTCGATCCCATCAAGTTAATGTTCAGGGAACACGGCCGTCTTCAGGATCTTCCCCTTTCTCTTCTCTTCATTTCTTCTTCAGTATGCCTGACAAGGTTAAGAATTATTTTTTGATTATTGTCTGAGTTCTGGTAACTTGAATAGATGTTCTGTACTCATTTCAATGAGACATACAGCCACCTCTCTCTCTCTCTCTCTCTCTCTCTCTCTCTCTCTCTCTCTCTCTCTCTCTCTCTCTCTCACACACACACACACACACACACACACGTCATGTCTGTGTGAACAGCTTATTAATTACCCCCAATATCATGTTTTTGCTTATATGATTGGTTGCTGGTTGTTTTTATTGGGTGAGTTCATTTTTTACTCTATTTTCTTTACACGTCTTTAAATTACCAGAATAGTGTATGTTTATGGCTTCAGTATTACACAAGTCCAGTGAGATAGAAAGCTAAGAGCTAGCCCCTTTCTTGTCAGGAGTGAAGGTTGTGACAGGAAACATCTGAAGTCCAGGCCAGAGGAAGCCCGGAATGATGGAGCCTTCATACATATCCACAATGTGAGGAAGGGTACTGAGAAATTTTAAAATAAAATTCTAGGGCACTTCTCTTAGTGCCCAATCAAGTGTGTACACAACCCATCAACCCCAACTAACTTGATTTTCAAATAAAAGAACAAAGGGAGGAGAAAAGGTTATGTCTAAAATTCTCTTTTTGAAAAGTAACTTATTTCATTTTGAATCCTGTGTGTGTGTGGGGGGGGGTGAATGTGTACAAGAGAGGAGATGTCCACAGTGTTGAGAAGAGGAAGCCAGATCCCCTAGAATTGGAGTTGCAGGTGACTGTAAACCTCCCAACAGGAATGCTGAGGACTATACTTGGGTCCTTTAGAAGAGTTACATGCTCCTAACCGTTAAGCCATCTCTCTAGTCCCATACTCCATGACCTCTTGGTCAGAAGGATCAACTACACAGTTGAATGGTGCAAGAAAGTGTCAATTTTAGCTCAAATGTGAAAAGCTCTGATACTATGGACTCACTAAGATGCTAAATTGAGAGAGAATCAAATGTCAGCATCTGCAACATGAATGCTCGTCATATTTAAGGATTTCCCATGACCACTGAGTGTAACCTTCACTAATTTATTCACCATTAAAGGAAAGGACTGATTCTGATATGGATAGAAAAAGATGACTCTTTCTAGTTATAAATATTTTTATGCATAAACTGCATAGACTTATGCTTACTTGGGTCTCCTGAAAATCTTCCTCTCTCTGGCTTCTGTGGATTCACTGTGTTTGAAAACTACTGCCCAGTTCGGAATTTGCTTTTTGCCCCCTTCCCAGCTGCTCTGCACCCTGAGATCATGAGGTGCCCCGCTTCCTGGAAAGGAAAAGTAAATATTGGTTGCTTTAACTGAGGTCATAGTTTCTCCGTGTCTAGACACCACTAACAACTGCTGACTTCCAACCTACCTGGCTGTCCATGAACCAGGTGTGAGAATGGCTTTGATTTGGTTGCATAAAATGTACTTTACTTCCAGACAAGTTTCAAAATGGGATTTTTAGATCTTTAAGAGTGAATCTCCTCTGGGATTTTCTTTTTCTCTGCTCAAGAGAAAGTGACCATGCATAATTGGTGGACAATGTGACAATGGATTTTCTTATCTTTAAATCCACCAGATAAGATTTCTAAAAATTTTTGTAAACTAATCATATTTCTATTTCCTTAGAGGCTCCTTCCTCAATCTCTTAAAGTTTATGTGTGTGTGTGTGTGTGTGTGTGTGTGTGTGTGTGTGAGAGAGAGAGAGAGAGAGAGAGAGAGAGAGAGAGAGAGAGAGAGAGAGAGAGAGAAGAGAGAGCTAATGATCTACTAAAAATAGCATGAGGCAAACAATAGTTTGCTTTGAGAAATGAATGGAAATCATTTGCTCTTTCATGCTTTTTTCCTTCTTGGGTACAGACATTTTTCTTTGTTTCTTTTATTGCTTTTACTGTGTCACATTACATAACAAAAACAAAGTATGACAAAAGACACACATATACACATATGTTTTTTAAGATAATCCGGGGAAATACGTCTTTATGAGTTGGCCTGAAAATTCTGAACTGCATAACTTTCAAATTCTATGTAGTTACTTTCTGAAATGAAATCTGTACTTATACTCTTACAAGCAGACAAAATAAAATCACTTGTTCTGCCAATGCCCGAATAAAATAGAGTCCTCCTATCTATGTCTTTATCTATCTCTGTCTCTGCCTGTCTGTCTGTCTGTCTGCCTGTCTGTTTCTGTCTCTGTCTTTCTCTCGTGTATTGGTGGTATCAGTGAAAAGTTCGTTTTCCAAATCAGTGTCGTTTAGCTTCTGAGATTTCAGGATATAATGTTTCTCTTAAATATTCTGACTATACCCAGGTGGCGGTGGTGCACTCCTTTAATCCTAGCAGTCTGAAGGCAGAGGCAGGTGGATCTCTGAATTTGAGGTCAGCCTGACCTACAGAGCAAGTTCCATGACAGCCAGGGCTACACAGAGAAGCCCCGACTGGAAAAAACAACCAACCAACCAACCAACCAACCAACCAACCAACCAACCAACCAACGAACAAACAAAAGGCCACCACCACCACCAAGATTCTGAGTATAAAATATTCTGTGATTTAGTCACTGATCCACAGGAGGTTTAGAGAAGCAGATCATAATGTATTCTCTGGAATATGATTGTTAA
Source organism: Peromyscus eremicus (assembly GCF_949786415.1). Classification (NCBI taxonomy): domain Eukaryota; kingdom Metazoa; phylum Chordata; class Mammalia; order Rodentia; family Cricetidae; genus Peromyscus; species Peromyscus eremicus. Next base: position 49,655,816 of record NC_081436.1, read on the forward strand.
TGATTTTAATCAGGAACATAATACTAGAAGCCACTAACAAAGGTAGAAGAAGAGGAGGAGACATCTCTCCTGTTAGATTTGTTGTCTGAAACTTTTAGGTTAATTTATTAGGAGCTAGTCAGTCTCCAGAGGTGTTTTAACAATTTTATTTCTTAGTTTTTTTTTTTTTTTTGGGTGAAAAGAAAATCTATCTCCACAGTGCTAGAATAATAATAATGATAATAATAGCAACAACAACATCAACAAATGTGCTTAGTAAACTATAGCATTATTTTATTAGGCAAACATTAACACAGGCAAGTCCTACCCTCACCCACACTCAGGAGGGTCATGCCCTCACAGTTAAAATGTGGGTAGTTGACTGTCTTTCTAAGCTGCACTGGTGGTTCATGCTAAGACTGAGTAAAGAGAGGTTTACTGAGAATTCTATGTGCTTCACTCCCTCCAAGGGCTTTGCCCATGTGGAAAGTCTGTCTCTGGTTTTTCTTCACAGCCCACACTTACTTGTCCCCTGGTGAAGCCATTTCATATCCAATGCTGTTCAATAACCTTGAGGTTTCCTGTAGCATTTTGAGTTTATCTCCTTTATTATACTGTTGGTGCTTTTTGATATTATTTTTCTATTTTCTTTCTCTGAGTTTCTTAAAAACAGAAAATGTATACAACCAGGTAATAAATGTGAATTAATCAACCAATTAAGATATGTTTTATGAAAAATTTGAAGCTCCTTTGTATTTTGCAAAACCTCTTAACTCTTCATGTCTAAAAAATAGATTACAGTTAGAATAAAAGACCGAATTTCTAAATTTTAATACTGAAATAAAAAAGCAATTAATGTAAGACTTTGTGGGGGAAATGTGTTTTTCCTAGCGAATGAAATTTTCCCTAGAATGAACAATTTTTGTTGGATTTATACTTTGATTAGCTGCACAGAGTTAGAAGAACCCCCGCCCCCAACCAAAGACTGAATATAATACACAATCATTGATTGAGCATTTAAAAAACCTAGTTTAGTTAAATACAAAGCTCTGTTTTTGTGTTTTTTTTTTTTTACCTGATTCATATTACATAAACATGCTTAAGGGACGCCCTGAGCTGTTTCAGAAGTCAGAAAGAATTTGGAGCCCACGGGAAAAAAAGAGGGGAAAGAAAAGGGAGAAAGGAGAGATGTTGACCTGTATAAAGTGAATTTAGGGGGAGAAAGGAACTCCTAATGGAAGCACCGCTTTGCCAGGAAACATTATAATATCTCCCATTTTCATCTTCATAAAATCTTTAGCAAAATTTTCATGATTCACAAGTCCATCCAAGACTTAAATTGATAATTTGAAGAATGTAGTGAAATTGTGAATAAAGTTTCAAAACGAACATAGGACAAGACATGCTATGTACATTTTTACATTGCTGGGGTTTGCTGTTAATGTGAAAGTGTGGTAATGCATTACCTTTCAAAAATAGAAAAATTATGAAATATACCATCAAGTTTAATTGTAAGAAGTGCAACATTTTACAGCACAGAAAATATAAGCTAAAAATACACAGAGAAAATATTTCTAGGGCAGGGTTAATTAATGTGTAAATGCTTATAAAAATTCATAAGAAAACATCCAGACACTAATATGCTTTTAAAAAAAGATGAACAGATAGTTGATAATTAGTAAACAAACATATGGGGATATGCTCAAACTCACTGGATATTAAAATTATAAATTGAAAAATGTCCTTGAATATTATTAAATTAGTAAAATTTTAAACTAATATTATAACCCCACATAGATGTGTTTGCAGAGCAGTATGAATTTATTCTTTGCTATTAGAACTTTAATTTGAACTAGTCTTTTAGTTTATAAAGAAGCTTTTGTTATGTTTCAAAAGCCACAAATGAGCACATGCATAAAACCCTGTATCCCTGGAATTAATTCAAAATAATGCAAAGTGCATAAAATGTCAAATGGATCAAGTTTTTCTTCCATGAAACAAATAAAAAAATCTCTTGATTTTGTTTTTAGACGCAATGGACTTTCAAACACCTATACATTTTTTCCTTAACTTATCTAAGTGTTAGTTTGACTTTAAGACCCAATTTCTCCTGAAGTTTATGTGTTTTCTTTCACTGAAAATAACCAAGACATCATTTCATCTTATTGTACATATTTGACTTGAAAACAGCATAGCTTGACACACAGCTCTGAAAGAATGCTGCAGTTTCAGAACCATCATGGTGGTAAGAAACACATTAATTGTTACTTCTTGAGCTTAATTCATATATAGAGTTGTTCTTCCTTTAAATTAATACAAGTTTTATTTTTTCACATCAAGGTGAGGACTTATACATATCCAAGAATATTAATGCTGGAAATGATTAATTTTTAACTACCATTTTCTTATTAACACAGGATAGCATAATTCATTGCAGCAAATTTAGAAAAACAGAGACATACATGAAGAAAAATATAAAAACTTTTAGCCATTTACCACCCAGACATCCAACATTAATATTTTTTATCTCCGTTTATTTTGTAACAGCTGACAAAAGTGTAAATGTAATGTTCATACTATTTTCTGAACGTCTTTTGAGTTTATACAATCAGATATATTTTGAATTTCATTACTTTTTCCATCTCTTCATAATTTTAAACCTGTGCTGTATTCAAATATCTTTTATTTAATTCGATATCTTGTGTTGAGACCGATCAAAGAAGAAGTTAATAAAAGGAAAAATCCATTTAAATATCTAATAAAAGAAGAGAAACAATATCACCAAATTATGTCTAGAAGGACTATTTCTTTTCCTTGAATTCTTTCTCTCTCAGTTTGCTTCATAGAGCAAATGTCAAGTGTTTTGTTTTTATTGTGATTTTTACCTTAGCTCCAAAGTCAATATTCTGCCATCAGATGTGGGCTTACATGTGAAGAATAGGAAAGGAACTTAACTAGGAAGCACTGAGCCCAGGGAATTGAATTTGCATCTAATTCACTAAGCATACATGTTTACATGACCTTTAGAAAAAAGAATTAAACCATGTTTTTCACTAGCTGTAGGCAATCCACGTTAAAGAGACCATTGAATGAAGAATCTAAAATCCTGTCTACAAGAGGACCAGCCTCACAGAAAACATCTTGAATTCAAATGTATTTCACCCTTACAGTTGTAGAGACATCAGCCTGCCGTGTAGATGCTGCTAGGAAGGCAGGGTGTGGTTTTAGACCTAGAGTGCTTGTTTTAATATTGGTTCAATCATGAGCTACACACTATTTTACTATGCTGGAAGTGGATCCTCCCAAAACTCAAACACAACACTTTAATATTTTATTTCAAAATATCCAGATTTCCTTTTTGAAAATTCTGAATCAACTCATGATCTGTATTCAGTGATGATCTCTGGCAGAAACATAAAATCAAGAAGCAACATTGAAGGGATAGCTCTGTTATTAAATGTCCATCTGGCCATCAGGAAATCACTTGAGCTTTACAGGATTTTACTTTCAGTGTTTATGAATAAAAATATTGTATTATATCATTTCTAAGATTCTACCTAGCTCTAATTGCTTGCTTTTGAAATTTAGTCCTTGTTCATTATGGAAGTATATCAAAATCCCACTTTTATATTGCCGGGAGGCTGCAGTTTCCAAGGACCTCAAAGATAGGATGACATTTAGTTGTTTGTTCATTTTGTTCACAGTCTTACACACTATCCCCAAGGAATATCTAACTAGACATTTACCAGATAAAATGGATGCTCATGTAAACTGCCATAAATACATATATTTAAGACTTGGAGAATGTATGCTTATCATGCCAATACAAAATTGTTTGTTGCCACAGATGATTAAAGTTCAGCTATATCTTGCTGGAATATGTTTTACTTCCTTTAGTGGATATTTGACCTGTATCTTGTGTATGCTAAGGGCTGTAACATTCAAGGAAAGACAGTAGGAGGAGGAAGCATGAGAGAACAAAAGTTCAAAGGGGAAACATATCCTAGAATTAAAATGTATTATAGTATTTGTCTCTCTAAAAATCCCATCTTAAATTCCTGGAAACATATAATAAACTACTCCTTTCTCTTCTTTCTTTTAGGAATTCAAGGAACAACTGAGAGCTATGATCAGTGGGGAGAATGGAATCACCAATTTGGAAAAAAAAATGTGAAACGAGAAATAAAAGCAATATATTAACTCAGAGATCCAAGCCTCCCACCCAAATGAAAAGAATTAATACAATTATATGTGGCCTGCCAGAGCAGAAACCAAAAGCCTCTCACTATTCACTGGGTGGCATCTAAAGATTTAATGTAACGTATTACATAGGTCTCAATTCAATAGCTTTGTGAGCCAGATCATCAATGTTAACCAAGGCTGAGCAAAGAAAGTAGACTACTTTTAGATATCAAACAAAATAAAAGGAAAGTTTCATATAACTAAGGTTTGGTTGATATGCTCACAGAAAGAGGAAACTAAGAATTAAGATCCTCTTTTTTTTTGCTACAAAAGATAAATGGACATTAAAGAAACTAATTAAATCATCCTTTCAGTCGCTTCTCTGTAAGTAAGTGAGGTAAACAGACTCCGTTAGATTTTAAATAAACACTCCAACAAGTATTTAGTATCTACCAATGTATATAAATACTACTCAGAGGCCTGGGGATACATTAATAATGGAAGTCAAGTCCTGTCCTCCTGGAGCTTCCATTCATGGAAGAGAGGAGCAATAACAATAATAGTTACATGTGAAACAACCATAAGTGCATAGAGGACAGAAAATTAGAAGAGAAAGGGGCTGGGTAGGGATTATTTTGTACAGAGGTTCAAAAAATTACTTTGGAAGGCTGACATTTGAGGGCATATCTGAATGAAATGAGAAAGTAAATCAGAGGAACCTCTCTGAATAGGATATTTCAGGAAGGGTAATAGTTTTGGAGTGGGAATATCTTTGGTTTTCCAAGGATGTTTAGGGTTGATCAGTGTGGAGGATACAGAATGTAATAGGACACAAAAGCAAGAGAGGAGTTCAGAAAGAGAGCAGAGGTTATAGTAAGCATGCAGGTCAAGATAAGAATTTCAAAGCTGTCTCTGAGGGAGATGAAAACCTATAGAAGGACTTTAAGCAAAAAGTCACATTTCTAATGTTTTTCAAAAGAGCCTTTCCCAGTGGTACAGGAAGATAAAGCTGTAGAGCATGACTCAACCTGTGGGTCATGACTCCCACACAGATCACATATCAGATATTTTGTATATCAGATATTTACATTACAATTCACAACAGTAGCAAAATTACAGTTATAAAGTAGTAACAAAACAATCTTATGGTTGGGGAAACAAAATGTGGAACTGTATGAAAAGATTGCAGCATTAGGGATGTTGAGAACTACTGCTGTAGAGTAACTTGGACCAAAGCAAGATATTTAGATTTCTGACTAGTTCATCATCATCATGGATCTCGATAATGGAAATGAGATTGAGAGAAGCACTGGGAATATGCAGTCTTTTGAAGGACATATAAAAGGATTTGCTAATAGATGTAGATATTCTAGTTGTTGAGGAAAGATAAATATGACCCATGTAAATATTGCTACAATCCAGCCTTTGCTCCTTTTGTTCATAGATCTATTTCAAATACATAGAACAGTACAGGACATGAAACTAATTGCTTAGCAAATTTATGTCAGATCATTTTTGGAATTAAATATTTAGAAATAAATAAATTTGCCATTTACTGAAATGAAAAAAAATGTGGCCAAAGCTAGGTATATAGGAATCAGAAATTCAATTTTGCATATTTAAAAAATTTTTATTTTATTGTGTTTACAGTAATTTTTAATGCTTCCTTTAGCTTTTGAGATTGTATTATAATCACACCATTTCCCCATCCCTTTCCAGCCTCCAAATCCTGCCATATACCCCTCCTCGCTCTCTTTAAAATCCATGCCTCTTTTTGTATTAATCATTGTTACATGTATATATGTATACACACATATGTATATATATATGTATATATACTTAAGAAACTTCCCTTTGAAATAGACTGAGATCACTACAGAAAACAACAACCAATCAGAACACAGAGCTGTGAGGCCCTGTCCCTGGATACATCCACAAAACAATTCCTGCACCTAAAGCTCAGAAAACACTGTGGAAGAGGGGGCAGAAAGATTATAAAGGCCAGAGGATGAGGGAGCTGGCTGTGAAATTAAATTAACTTAAAAAATTACGTGTGTGTGTGTGTGTGTGGTGTGTGCGTGTGGTGTGTGTGTGTGTTTTGTGTGTGTGTTTGTGTGTGCGCGCGCGCGCGTGCGCGCGTACGCGCGTGTTTATGTATGAGTATGTGTACATGATTGCAGGCTTAGAAGAGGGCTTTGCCTCCCCTGAAGCTGAAGTTTTAGGAGGTTTTGAGCAGCACCCCCAGGTGTTGGGAACCAAATTTGGGTGCTCCTCAAAAAGCAGTATATGCCACTAATTACTGAGCCATCACTCCGGCCTCACGTTCTGCATCTCTTTAGTGAACAAATTAATTAAATATTCAAGTAAGACTATAAACTACCCAGCTAGGTAGACTAGTCAAGGATGGTTGCAGTTTCAGTATTAATTTTGGTGTGGTAATATATGAACCCATGGAAGTGAATTAAAATTCTGGTAACTGATTGTAGATGGAGGAAAATAAGTCTCTCTCTCTCTCTCTCTCTCTCTCTCTCTCTCTCTCTCTCTCTCTCTCTCTCTCTCTCCCTCTCCCTCTCTCCCTCTCCGTGTCTGTCTGTCTGTCTGTCTGTCTCTGTCTCTCTCTCTCTCTCTCTCTCTCTCTCTCTCTCTCTCTCTGTGTGTGTGTGTGTGTGTGTGTGTGTGTGTGTGTGTTTGTGTAAAACTCTCATTAAAGAAGAGGTCATAAATTTGAGAGAAAGTGAGGGCACAAAGGAGGAGCTGCAGTGGAGAATGAGAGACAGAAATAACTAAAATATTGTACTTATGTATGAAATTCTCAAAATATTTTTGAAATTGTGGAAGCTTTGGAGGACAATATTTTTAGTATATCTTGTATGTATATAAGCTATGTACATGTAAGAGAGTATGGGAGCATATGGGAGGGAAGTGATGTAATTATATTTTAATTAAAAATGAACTTATGTGTTTACTAAAGTACCAAAAACCTGTTTGGAGATTTCTCAAAATGTTAAAAAGACAACTACCATATCACCCAGCTATTTCGTTAGTGGTCATTTGCTCAGAGAACTTTACACATTACCAGAGATATTTACTCCCTTTTGTTTATTGCTGCTTTCTAGCAGAAAATTATAATCAACCTCATTGTCCATCACCACATTGATGGACAATGAAAGTCTAGTACATATAACACACAATACTGTTCTGCTCCAAAGGAAAATGCAATCAGAAAATTTTCTGGAAAATGGATCAGATAATGTCAGAAAGAAAAAGAACTACATGTTCCTCCCCAAATGCAGAATCTAGCCAATAATATATGCCTATATAAACAAATGTATGTTTTGTTATGATATAACTTGTAGAGAAGAGAACAAGAAAGACTGTATATTACTGAATGAAAGACTGTGTGCAGGTGACAGACATACATGGATTATGAAAGAAGATGTAAAGCTACTTGCTTTCTAGTTTTAACTCTTTCATTTTGGGTGGTGGTTAGATCTTTAAAATCATCCAATAGCAAAAGCATTAAATTAAATATAAACTTACACAATTTCCGTTTTAAGTGGTTATTCTAACTGTACTGCAATTCACTGAGAAGTATAGACTTTGGGTCTGGTTATTTTGCTGTATGAATATTTTTATTTACAAACTTTTATAGTAATGTATAACACACACACACATACATACACACATTCCTTCACTTACAAGTTAAAATGGACATTCTGTATATCACTACAACAATACCCCTACTAGACACAAGGGAGTGACTAATAAAGGCCCAGTGCCAGGAATAGGTCAATTCTTTTGGAGTTATTATCCTATGAGCTTCTATAGACACCCCACCCCCAAATAATTACAGACTATTCCCACAGTTCTTGGTTACCCTCCAGGACTTGATGATAAGACCATTTGCTGAAGACACCACATGCCAGAGTCATAGAACATGCTGAAAACAAGATCGTACTGACCTGGAAGCTTCATTCCTACTAGCCAGATTTCATAGTGCTAAAACATGCTATGCACAATGCCAGAGGAAAAGAGTAATCATCAGTCATTTCTATGAACACTGAGCTGCAATAATGATTGACCTGTCAAGACACATTCACTGATAACAACTGTGGCACTAACAGCATGGGAGTAAGCAACCACTCTCTGTTTGAATTTAAACTATGCTCCACAAAATGAATTCTGTATCTGGCACCATTAACAGGATAAGAACCTATGGCTACACAGCCCATAGGCCCTCGGGAAAAACCTACTATTATCATGCAGCTAAATGGACATAGTATTAAGCCGACTCCTAATGATTTGTCATTATGACCATAGATCACTGTTTCTTTCAGACTTCAATTGAGAAGTTTCTATTTGCAGTATGTGGTAATGAAAATAGAGCCTCACAACTGGTCAAGGTACAGAGAATAAGAGGCTGCAGAATGCACAGCCCTAAAGGGAACATTTATACTGTACCCAGCATCCTGAAGCTCAGGGATTATTGTGGAAGATGAGGTGGAGATCGATCGTGTAAAAGCCAGAGGTGGTAGACTACAAGGAAATACTGTCATTGGACATAGCAGACATGTTACACCCACATCAGGTAGATCACAAACAACTATAACCCCAGTTCCAGGGAATCCAACTTCTGGCCTCTGTGGGTGCCCACACCCAAATGACACACACACAACACACATATAAATGCTTGCACACACACATAAACAAAAAATAAATCTCACACTGCTCAGTGGTGGCACATGACTTTAATCCCAGCACTAGGGAGGCAGAGGCAGGTGGATCTCTGTGAGTTCAAGGCCAACCTGATATACAGAACTAGTTCCAGGACAGCCAAGGCTACACAGAGAAACTCTGTCTTGAAAAACAAACAAATAAATAATAAATCCCACAAAAAGCTTCCGATTGTTTCAACCAAAGTCATTAAATGGTCCTATCTTGTATATCTTTATGCCAGGACTTTAAAGTAGCATTTGTATCACGACGGGCAGCTATTCTGATCCAGTTAACATTCCCAACTACCTTCCCCCAGCAATAGCTCTATCTTCTGTGGAGGATAACTACCAATATTGTTCTTGTTGAATTTCTCATTGTCCTCAATGACATCACTCAAGTCACTGGAGGGGAGAAAGAGTCTACTTACCCAAGCCAATTCAGTCTGATTGGGTCAGTCTGAATGGACTTGAATCTGAATGGGGAAATCTACAGCAAACAACAGTTGAGGGGGGGGATTCTCTCATCATCTCATTGGAAACACCTGAAGGCAATTCATTAGCAATTTGTTCTATTTTTAGGTACAGAAAATTTCTGCTTCCTCCCTTTCATGGACTAATTGTTTAGAATACACACCAATGCGTGAGCTGCTCTGAAAATCTGTGAATTGGCTAGTGTTCATCACTATTATTTGGTAACTATGAACACTAACTTGCACACTCATATGCTAACTCATTTTTATTTGTCTAATTGTTTTTGTTTTGTTTTGCCTTTTCATTGCTATTGTTAGTATTGTTATTTTGAGATAGGGTCCCTGTATAGCTCTGGGTGGCCTGGAACTTCCTACATAGAGCAGACAGTCCTCAGACTTGTATTGCTTCTCCTGCTTCTGCTTTTGAGTGCTACAATTGTAATCATCGAACTGCCCTCTGGCTTACAGAGGCTAATTCATATGTGTGGGTCCTATGTTGTATTTCCTGTCTGTCCCTTGTGCCCAGTGCCCATTCATCTGCCCTGAAACTGCTTTTACAAAGTTCAGGTTGCTATAGACAAAGCAAAGCCCTATGCTTTCTTTGATTTATGTTTCCATATAAAAACACATTTTCCCTTTTTGAATAACCTTCTAGATGCATTTACGTGTTCCATCCCAATTCCCATTAATCCTACTTGGAACTTGATTAAGATTTCAAATAATTTATAACTTCATTCTGTAAAAATTGGTATATTTACATGATTAATCCTTACCATTGACTAACACTCTCCCTGTATGTCTATATGTATAGAACTTTACCATGGCCTTTATTAAATTTTCAGGAATTTTTTCTCCAATGGGCTTCATAATTATGAAGTTTAGTGAATGGCATTTTATGATTCGTATTATTATTGCAAATGGGATAGTCTCTGCAACTTGACTTATAATGAGTCTTGCATTAAAAAGTAGAGAGAAGTCCTATTTTTGTGAGACTCTTGGAATGAAAAGAAGATTAGTATGACAAGGAACACTGGTGTAGACGACAAAGAGGTCTGAAGCTGGATGATGAAATGGCACATTGGGATTTTCTTGCCAGAATTTAGAGTAGTGTACAATCTCTATTTTCTTCTTGTTGCCTATATTTGACTTATTAGAACCCACAGTCCAAACTTCTATCTGCATATGATACACAGTCATATATTAAATTCTAATATCTATAGTAGAAATTTAACCAAGGAAGAATATAATGTATTCTCTGAATGTATTACAGCCCTGTTGCTATAATATCACTGATTCACAACTGAAACTATGACTAGAGATGTTATCTTTGAGTAATGAAGTGTTATATGACTTGTGTGTTTTAGAAATAATTTTTCTCCCACCCAGTTAGATCATTTGGACTATCATAGCTAGTGGGTGCCAAAAACTGAGCCACGTGAGACTATATAGTCATGAACTTCACATCAAAGGTTTACATTCATGTCTGTTTTGAGATGATGATTTCCTTTAAAAATTACCTTTTATTTTGGTGCAAAAATACTATAGTTGGATTGCTCCCAGGGATAATCCCATGAGATAGGTTATCCAGATTTTATTGAAAAGCCACTTACTTCTCTATTCTTCACTTGATTCTGGGGTTTTGTCCAATGTCCTGGACATCTTAATGTGGTGATCACTGCTCTGACCATCAGACCTCTAGAGGTAGAGGTGACAACCTCTGCTGTTTTGTCTCTCTATGGTCCCATGTTCTTCCACAGTAACCTTTTGCTCTGAAACCACACAAGGACTATTTGTAGAAGGAGTACATATGTACTTTAAAATATACTTTGCAATGAACTATATTCTTTTCAGGTATACAGGAAACTCTGGTCATTGATATTAAGTCAGACATCAGTTTAATAATAGAGAATGGGCCAGTAAACCTCCAATAATGCTCCGTCATAATGACAACAAGCAATAAGACATTACCAAGACAACTGAGATAATTTCATAAATAAGAGAAAGAACAGGGATGAGAATCCATTTCAGAACCCCAGTTACAATTTGAAGGGATGATAGAAGATGGAAAAGGAGCAAAGAAAGAGAAGAGGCTGGGAGTGAGACGAGTGGTAATACTGCTTGATGTGGTCATGAGAAAGGCTAGAGCAAAAAGCTTAAGGAGGGACTCAACTCCACCACAGGCTGCAAAGGGGCACAAGAGAAACGGACAGGTACTTTGGCACAACATATGTCAAGGTAACCATAACAAGATCAGTCCAGTGATGAGAACAAAATTCCAGACTGATGAAAAAAGAAAATGGAAGAGAAACAAATACATGAGGAGATGGTTAGCAAAAAAATATGAGTGGCCAAAAGATTGGGTCAAGGCAATAATTGGGGTAGGTTTTTTCACTGTTGAAGATGTGTAACTCTGAGGTTGTAGGGATGTCAGTTAGAAAAGTAAAACCCATTCAGAGACAAACAGATAACTAGGGTGAAAAAGGTATGTCATTTCAGGACAAATTATTTGGGAAGGTGAGGTCAAAAGGTGTTTAATGAGAGACTTAAGAAACCTTACATTTTAGTGAGGAGAAATTAAAACATAGTAATTGAGATGCAAAAATACCACCAATGGGGAAGATGAGGTAATTTTTGTCTGATTTCATCTCTTTCCTTGTGTGAAGATGCAAACCAGGGACCAGGAATTAGAGACCTGAACAAGAGGATGAAATGAAATTCCTCCAGACAGGAAACCTGAGAGCAAGTAAAGGAGGACCAGTATAATGAGATCTCTGGGTATCACAAATGTAGCGATTTGTGAAGCAGTGAGATCTCTAGAGAATCACAAATGCAGTGGTTTGTGAAGCAGTGAGATCTCTGGGTATCAAAAACACAGTGATTTGTGAAACTATCTACTTGATATAGTATCATACTTTTCCTTCAATATTTCACTTTTCTGGTAAAGGAATGAAAATATAGGTTATATAATTTGTACATGGACTTAGTTGGGGTTTTTTTTTGCCAGACAAAATGAGCAAGCTAAAATATATATGAGTATTCATACCAAAATGTTGCATACTGATCCATAGAATTTAGACTGGATAAAGTGGAGATTGACAACTTGACAGTGATCTGGGTGTGAAGGAGCTAAAGAAAAAGATACAGTTCATATATCATAAATATTGAATCAGACAAAAACATGCTGGAAGAGGGAGAATAGAGAAAATATAATGGAGATAGTAAAAGTTAAGAGTTGGATGCTTGACTTAGAGAATTTGGTAAGATTATCAGTGGTGTTGGGAATTGGTCAGGGCAACTGACTGGGAGGCTGAGATCATTCAAGCTAGGAAAGTCACCAGTTACAAAGGTCAGACAGATGGGTGGCTTGGAGAGTATGACTGGTAACTCACCAATTGTGATAAAGTTGACCATAGGGCTTAGAGAACCAGTGACCTTGATACTGAGGAAACAAATCAGTGAGTAGAAACGACATACCAGGGCTACAGGGTGGCAAATTCTTCACAGAAGAAGAATGGAGGTGTAACTAGGGAGCAATGAAATGATTGTTGGACAATGAACAACAGACCCAAAGGATATGTGACTTGGGAGAAAAGTTGAACTCTGTTTAATAAAGAGATGAGGAAATGGTGTCATCCTTATGTGGCTATGTTTTGCTTAATGGAAAAAGAAGAAAGGAATATTCACAAACCAAATAGAAGATTCAAGCATTTCTTTCTGATGAGAGACTGAGTTCCAGAATCAAGTAAGGAGTACTTGGGATAGGAGAGTTTGATGAACAACTCAGAGAAGTATAGAATGGGTCATTTTTCTTTCATTTTGTTTAAAAGTTAATTTTGAGATTTTAACTTTCATAATGAATAATTACACTCTAAATAACAGCAATCTGTTTTAAATTAGCATCTTATTATAAAAATGTTCATGGTTACAGTTTAAAATTCAAATAGCCTGGCAGGTTGTTGAGCTGAAATATGAATGCTCTCCCACAGTTATACTCTCTTGAAGCAATAATGATTAATGATATCTTGTATATTATCCCAGGAATATTAAATCCACAATGGTAAAATAATGATATACACATTGCCTTGTACTTTTATATGTTTTATTCAATAATTTTCTAGCTTACTTTGGCAGTAGTATATCTCTCTATATGTAGAACATCACTCCATCATAGGATATGCCCCATTAAAATGCGCATGTGATCTTTTCATACTGTCATTTTCTCTGAAGACTTAGAAGCATCAGGGCTAATCTTGATTATAAGTGTCTTAATCAAGTATATTTGCAAAGATTAATAAAGAGCCAAGTTGGAAGCCATAAATCAGTGACCAGATTAGGGATGTTAACTTTCAGCAAGCATCTAACCCAGCAATGATTTGACAACTTCCCCTGCCCCTGTCACATACTAAACAAGCAGAAAGTCAAACCCTTGATCAGGGCCAGTGGCACTGCCATTCTGAAGAAGACACTTGCATTGACACTATTGAAACTAATTTTTAACTAAACTAACAGAGAAAGGAAATATAAGTTATCTGTGAACTGTGATCATTCACTGGTCTTCTACAGCCCCAGGAATTGTATGCCATTATCATCTCTCTGTGAATAATTTTTATGGTCTTATTGTCTAAATATATTTAAGCATTAAACTTACTTATTTAAGTATTCATCTTGGTGTAAAGCAATAATGGCAATGAAAACAAACATCTCAGAATGAAAGGCTCAGCATCTGGCAAATACTAGAACCAACAATTCTACAAATTAGTTTTTATACAGCCATCTCTCAACTTATAAAATAGGTGAGCTCTTGAAAAATTGGTTTTAGAGTAAAACCTCTTTTCCATTGAATTTATTACAAAACAGAAAATGTATTGCTTCATAAAATCCTTACAGCCGCTAACCTTTTTGAAAGATTTTAAAAGAAAACTAGTTTTTTTTTTTTTGAGGTTATGTGAAGAGTTTTGCTGAAGTTTGCAGCACATTAGCTACTGCCCAACTCTTACATATCTCTCATTTTCTTTTGTATCCTGTTTGGTCATTTCATCATTTCATGAGAAACTTCAGCTAGAGATCATCCAACTCCACATTTAATATCCAGGACTTGGCTTAGGTCCTTTCCATCACATAACATTTTTTCCTCTATATAATGGAATATTTTTTTGGCCTTGCCCAACACTTAATCATAAATTTTTAGAAGACTCTTCCCCTTTTAACCCTACCTAGATTCTCAGTCAAGCACTTTCAGGTCAACGGCAGTTCCTCAGTGATAGATCACATGACCTTCTTCTTGCCAACAGTGCTCCAAGACTCCTTAAATATGTTGCCTGGAATGAGAACAGTTATGATTGATAAGCTGTTATTGATTCAGTAATTATCTCAGGCTAGAGAATACATGACATCACTTAGGAAGAGATCTTTCTCCTTTTTTTTTTCTTACTTTGTAGCTGAAAGGACATTGGATTAAAACTACTAGCACATTTTTTTTTTCACCTTGGTAACAGAACCAACCAAATAAACAGGAGAGATCTAAGAAACACAGCACCACCAGGTGGGGATGGCATCATTTGAATTCATGAACTGGGCCCCTCCTGTAATCTAACTTTCACCTTTTTGTTGTATTGTCTGATGATGTTCATTTTATCATCATCACTGTGATTATTATGGCTAATATTTTTTATCCTCTTGCATAGGCCCTTGGTCACTTCTAACTTTATTGGTCTAACTATTGGTAAAAATTTAGGAAAATCTCATTTGTCTTAGCAGACAGACAGACAGACAGACACACACACACACACACACACACATACACACACACACACACACACACACACACACACACACACAGCACCAAGTAGTAAGGAAGAAATGTGGAGTGGCCAAGTAGAGACAGGTTTGCAGGACTTCACAGGCCATATCTAGCATTTGGGGTTGCACAGTTGATACAGTGGAAATTTGTTGAAAGTTAGGAATCTGACAGTGATGAAAAAGAGAATGAGGAGAGACAAATGTGGCCACAGAGTGATGAAGAAGTAGACTGAATAATTCCTGTGGCAGATGATAAAGGCTTTAACCAGAGGAAATGGCAAAGACTGGGAAAACTGTAGGATTTGAATCGATGTATTACAGAAAGATTTATGGATCATAATTGGTTTCATCAGCACAGATATTGGACAACTTACTGTGTTAAACTGTACAACTGATGCATTCCTGATGCTCTGAAGTTTTGTCTTTCTGAATTTAACTTTTATAAGACTCTGGGTGTGCTTTTGAATACTGTGGATTATTCTGTAGCATCCATCTGTTGTTATTATCAGGGTCTGGCCTCGCTCTTTCTCACCCTACCCCTCATGTAAGGAATGCAATACACAAAATCATAGTCAATGAAATTTGCACATACTCCCCTTTTAATCAGCCAGTGTCATTTCTTAATTACTGGAATAGGTGTCTTCTGCAGCACTGTGTTTAAAGTGGAGGATTAATCCGGATGCCTAGATGACATGGAGGGAGGCATAAAGTTACCGCTCAGAGTGTTGCTTCGGGCAGCACGTTTTTATGTTTCTCTGCTGTCTCTTTATCTGTCAGAAAGGGAAAGGTATTTCTGCTCTGCACTGATCTCTTGCGCTGTCATACACAACTAACCGAGAAATAATATTTTTCTAGGTAATGTACTTTCATGTTTGATTTATTGGAATTTCATGAAGTCTTGACGTGGTTTTGAAGTTGTCTTTAAGGAACTGGTGGCTTTTGCATTTATTAAGTTGCCTTCCCAAATCACATTCTTTCAAACCCCTGAAAAAAAACCTGCAAAAGAGTTTCTTATTTGATTCTACTGGAACGTATACAAGCCAACAGAGCTACTGTGAGCAGCTTGGTAAACTATTAAGTGTGGGTATATACAGATTTACTTCAATTTATACAAAGATGCATTCCTGAAAATTTAATCAGTTTTAAAATAAACCCAGTACACTTTGTAAAACAAAAGTAGAATATTTTAAAAGAATGCAGCAATTAATTCATATCATCTATTTTCTGTCTCTCTCTCTTTTTTATCATCAAAGAGATTTATATTGACTATTTATGAACAACCCATTTCTATTAATGATGTTCAATAAACAGTAATTACAATGATAATTTTTCTCAGTAATATAAAACTGTGATATAGTTTACTATCTCAAATAGAATATTTTACATATACTTCCAGTAAAAGAATATTTTTATGCCAAATTATCCATGATGGTTCAAATGTCACTAATATTATCATCTACAAGAACAAACAGGCAATTAGGGTCTTGTTTACATGGGTGTTGTCAAATACAAGAATTTGTTTTCACTCTGTGTTCTCTTCATTAAGTCATTAGTGTCCTTAACAAATGAAACAACTGTTTAAAATTAGATTTGTTTTTATTTTTCCTTAGTTACAAATGGCCTATATTTGAAAGTAGGAATCCAGACTCTTGGCAACATATGTACTATAATCAATGTATGCTGTCACTAGATAAGCAAAGATCCAGGGGAAGAAAGAGAATAGATACGGGGGAAATGTATGTGCAGTTTAGATGCTGCAGGACTACGTTTTCATATCAAAAGATTTGAGAATCTCATAGAGAATCGATATCCAAGGTAGGTTGTTGATGAGTCAGAAGAGCCTGAAAGACCACCCATATTTTACCACACAAAAGCTCCTTCAGAGTCAAGGATGAAGAGATGCAGCACAAAGAAAAGGTGTAAGCAAGAAAGCATGAGCTAAGTCATAAACATGGAGTTTGTGAGACATAGCAGTTTGGAAAAAAAAATGTCCCCAAAGGGAGTGGCACTATTAGGAGGTGTGGCCTTTTTGGAGTAGGTGTGGTCTTGTGGGAGGAAGTGTGTTACTCTGGAAGTGAGCTTTGAAGTCTCATATACGCTCAAGGCACACCCAGTGAGACAGACCACTTCCTGTTGCCTTCAAGTCAAAATGTAAGACTCTCTGCTCTGTCTCAAGTAGCATGTCTGCTTGAATGCCACCCCATTTCCCACCGTGATGGTCATGGACTAAGCCTCTGAAACTGTAAGCCACTCCATTAAATTTTTTCCTTTATAAGGGTTACTGTGTTCATGGTGTCTCTTCACAGCCATAGAAACCCTAACTAAGACATTAAATAAACATGAATTGGGTAATACAAATAAAGGGAAACGAATAACTGGCCCCGAAGAGCATTCCTGAACAAGGACTGGGAGGTCTTTGGGTAGAGTGTTAAAATTCCATAATTTTAAGAGGACTGAATACTTAAGAGAAACCTTCTGGATAACATTTTCCTCCAAGAGTGGAAGGAAGTTCAAGGTTTTAGGCTAGAACTAGTATAATGGAGAGTAGAGATGATAACAATGACGCCGAAAGTGTTCATCTAACAGCTCCACTGATAGATCTCATACTCAGTGGTGCAAGTCTGAAATTCTCACCCTGATTCCCCTGTGTTTTCTAACACATGAGCATCTTTTGGCTGTAGTTGCCCAAAAAGCAAGGCTTGTCCTCCTTGATCATTTCCAGTCTCTCTGGCACTAGGTTAACTTCACTTGGTCGACTAGAAACTTCTTAAGAATACAACATATTGTTGGTAAAACTTAAGACAGGGGTATATCTGTGTTGAAAAGTCATTTTAGATGTATTTACAAGGTCTCAATTTACTTTAAAGATATGACAGGTCTCTACAAAATGCTTCTGTTTTTCTATAACCAATTTTTTAATGTGCATAAGAAAATGTTTTAACTTTTTTTCATTTTCTTTTTTTCTTGAAGAGCTTGAGAAGTCCTGTAGTATATAGCTTTCAGTGAACTCTATAATATAATCCACAGACACTGAGGTCCAAAGTCACTACAACACAGATCTTTCTTCAAGATTGCATGGTCTAAGCCTTTGATTTGAAAAGGAAAGCAAAGGAAGCAATATAAGCAATTAGAATTACTTAGATGATGCAGTAGTGTTGTGCTGGCTGATGGAGTTGAGGATAAATGCTTCCCAGGCCCATAGGCCTCCTCTGTGTGTGACTGCAAGAGGAATGATTGTATGATGGGTGAGCTTGATGATCTATTATTGATCTTTTTAATTCCATATGAAGCTAATAAACAAATATGTTAGACAAACTGGACAGAAAATAATGGGTACATTTAATAGGGAATACTTTTAGAAAATGTTTCTTTTCTTGTTCTTATTTTTGCCTTTGATGCTCAAGTGGGATTATGTGGAGACTGTGGAGATGCTGTGATACTCTACAGCTGGTAAGATGAAAGAAGCACCGTCCCTTGTTGTTTCTAAAGGGCTAATATTAAAACTTAGGAACAGCTCATCCACCAAGGACAGGTCCCAGTCCCACCACCCAGGAACCTCCCAAACAGTTCAAGTTCATCAACTGTCTCACTTATCCAGAGGGCCTGGTCCAGTTCCATGGGGGCTTCTCAGCCATTGGTTCACAGCTCATGTTTCCGTTAGTCTGGCTATTTGTCCTCGTGCTTTTTCCAATCATGGACTCAATATCTCTTGCTCTTACAATCCCTCCTCTTTCTCCCTGATTGGACCCCCATGAGCTGACTTTTTGGAACTTAGGGCCTATGCTGGGATACTTTGCTCAGCCTTGGTGCAGGGAGGAGGGGACTGGACCTGCCTCAACTGAATCTACTAGGCTGGGCTGACTCCCCAGGGGAGACCTTGCCTTGGAAGAGGTGGGAGTTGGGGTGGATTTGGGGGGGGGGGAATGTTGGGAGTGGAAGGAGGGAGGACTGGGTAATCCATGGCTGATATGTAAAATTAAATTAATTATAAAATACAAATATTTATAATAAAAAAACACAGGAACAGTTGTTAAAACATGGACTTTAGAAGAATAGAGGTTTTCTACTTTCACTTTTAATGAAGGATAAAAGTTACAGTGTAGAGCCAATGAAGAGTAGACACTGTTTTTGGCTGTGAGCCTAACCTTTAATTGTGGCTAAGTCATCTGTCTCAGCTTCGCATTTTGTGGCACTCCTCACAGTGGAAGCAGGTGTGTCTCTGACTCTTTTGCCTGCTCTTGGGACTCCTGTTCTCTTATTGGGTTCCTTGTCCAGCCTTGATATGAAGGTTTTTACCTAGTCTTATTATATCTTGTTTTTTCCTGTTTGGCTGCTGTCTCTTGGAGAGCCGCTCTTTTTTGAAGAGAAAATGGAGTGCAGAATAAATCTGAGAAAATGAAGAGATGAAGGAGATTGAAGGAGTGGATGGAGGGGAAACTGTGGTAAGAAAGAAGTACCTATTTTCAATAAATAAAGAAAAAGAAAAAATTTAAAAGTAAAAAAAAAAAGAGTAGGTATTATAGTTAACATGTTATTTTCTTACCTAGATGTGTTTAAGCCACACTTCATCCCATGAGTACTTTAGATGACTTTAAGTATTTTATAAATTGTACAAAAAAAAGAGTGAGTAGGTAATGGAATTCATGTGAGCTTAAATTAGATGTATTTTAGTAGATTTCTTGTGTGATTGTGATAAACTACCCATGATGAGATGGTAATGGACTATGCCAGTTACTCAAATTGCCCATTTCGAATGCTAGTTTATTTGTTTACATGTATACAAAAAACAAGGCAATATGGTTTTCACATTCCTGGTTTTGGTGAACTAAGAACCCAAGAAACTAAATCCGATAAAATTCAGAATGTATATTTAAAGTCATTCCAAGCAAAACAAACACACAGTAAAATAGTAATAAACTAGTACCAGAAACTGGAGTGAGATGGAGAGTATCATTATCTAAAAATTTTAGGAAAAATAGTATAAATTATTTTAGAAAATAAAATGTTTAATTCCAATTACTGCTCTTCAATCTTCTTTTCACTTCATCCTGATGCTGATGTGATGTAACACATTTTCCCTGTTTATTTATTCTGGGTAAATTGTCTGGGATATTTAATATTTTCTTACTAGTGTGAACTAAATTTTATGGGTGCAAACTGAGCTGATAACTTTGTACACAATTTGACTTGTTCCAGAATGATCCACTTAGTTGATTTGTTTAAGTCCCAAAACCATGACCCTGTGGATACAACTCACAGAGTTACTAGCCATATAAAAGAAGTGGTATTGCCTCAGGGGGAAGGTTACCCTAAAGGATGCCTGCTGCCTGCCACCCCTCCCTGTGGAATGCCCTAATGGCAACTCACACTTCCCTCAGAGGGAAAGAAACTCAAAAATAAACAATCAGGACCTCTCCCAGACATCTGACACAGTATTCACAAAGCACTCTCAGTCCTACAGGCTATTTTGTCAGCCTCAATCTTTAAAGTGTGAAACATAACCTCAATCTTTCAAGTATGACTGTAACAATTTAAAGGAGACATTCAGCAAGAGCATTGACTGCCTCGACCTTCACTTGGCTGCATTTCAAAGAAACGGCACTGACCAGCTGAGCAATTCTGTTTCATACTTGACAGAAAAGGCGAATCTTATAAACAAGGGAAAAACTAGCTAGATTAGAAAACATTACACCAACATGGTTTTGTGCCACAAAGTACACTCAAATAAGCAGTAATGAGTTTTATTCAACTGCTATGTGAGTCTATTTGATGCCTTAAATCTATTTCTTCCATGCAGGTATAGAGGTCAGCTTGGAAGTATGTGGTAAAATGCTTTCTGGTGGTTTTTTTTAATGAGAATGGCTTAGACTCCAGAGAGTGGAACTGTTTGGGAAGGATTAGGAAGTGGGGCCTTTTGGGAGGAGGTGTTGTCTTTTTGGAGGAGATGTAGCATGGGAGTGTCTTTGAGATTGAAAAAGCTTTAAAAAGCTCTCTCTCTCTCTCTCTCTCTCTCTCTCTCTCTCTCTCTCTCTCTCTCTCTGCTTGCTGCCTGCAGGTCAGGAAGTAAAGCTCTGAGCTCCTACTTCAGCCATGGACTAACCCTCTAAAGCTGTAAGCAAGCCCCCAATTAAATGCTTTTTTTTATAATTTGTCCTGGTCGTAGTGTCTTGGCACAGCAACAGAACAGTAATAAGACAACTACCAAGTAGTTTGTCCTTTTCAACTGATTAATAGTCAACCGTAAGTGTCTGATATGTCTCATTTGCTCACACAAAAGTACTGACAATGTGTCAGCATGTGCACCTACACTCACAAATTCCCAATTACAACAAAAGCCATGCTCAGTTAATAGGACAGGGTATAAAAGCACTGGCTCAAAGTGGATTGGGGTCAGGTAATGATTTCCAGCAAACATGAACTCAAGGCAGGTAGAAAACGTGTCCAGGTGTTATCTTATTGAATAGTCTCAAAAAGACACCATAGGATAAATAACTATTTTATTATTAATTTTTTAAGTAGGAAATTTAAACTTCATGCCTTACTGAGTAAAGTGGGTATAAATTTTATACACTAGCATACAGCTGGCTCTGATTAGTATAGAATAGATGAGATAAATCAAACCATGGGAGGATAGATTTGAAAGATTGTGGAGTTTTGCATTACACTATTTTATCCTAAGTAGATATAATTAATTCTGAATGGTATTATGATGATTAATACTGATTATTAACTTGGTGGTCATAGAACCACTTAGCTGTAGCTGAAGTTTTCTCCAGTTCTGGCTGGACTACGGTCAGGACAAATCTCTCTCACCCACCAGCCCTGCAGCTGCTTAGACTCAACCAAGTAAACACACAGAGACTTATATTGCTTACAAACTGTATGGCCACCGCAGGCTCCTTATTATCTAGTTCTTATATATTAAATTAACCCATACCTATTAGTCTCTAAGTTGCCATGTGGCTCATTCTTATCGGTACCTTACATCTCGCTTTTCATGGCGGCAACTGGCAGCGTCTCTCTCTCTCTCTCTCTTTCAGCCTTCCACTTTCCAGAATTCTCCTCTCTCCTTGTCCTGCCTATACTTCCTGCCTGGCTACTGGCCGATCAGTGTTTTATTTATTAACCAATCAGAGCAACACATTTAACATACAGAACATCCCACCTCACTTAGCAAACAAGCCTCTGGCACACTTGTGAGGTCCTGCCTACATTGTGTTAGCCTCTAGACCTCTCTGTAAGGGATTAGCTTGGGTTCAGCAATTGAGGTCTGTAGATGCCCTTTAAAAGTTACAACTACCATTTCTTAGTCTTGAGTCCAAGACCGAATTAAGAGGAGAAAGTTAACAGAGTACCAGCACTCATTGCTAGCTTCTTCCTGACAATGGACAATGTAGCCAGAGGCTTCAAGCTTCTTGGCTTTTCCACCATAATGGATATGCCTTCTAATTGTGAATTACAAATAATACAAATAATATAGAAATACAAATAATATAGATAACCTAGGAGGACAATTTAAAATCCTAACCTAAAAAATTTTTCTTCAGTACAAATTTTTCACTTCCCTTTCATGGTTATAGTGTTTTCTCCTTCCTCCCACCATGCAACTCATAGCCCTACAACATAGGGAAGGAAATAGAAAAGTCTTTGAGAGAAAAACATTGTTTTCTACTACTCATGCTTATTGCTTCTACCTGTGTACTAAGCTCACAGGCAGCAGCCATGCTCCATCTTTTTTTGCTGTGTAGTGTTATTAAAAAAAAAAAGGCGTCTCTTTTCTTAAAGTGGTTTGTTGTTGTTGCTTATCCTTTGTCCAAAGAATTGCAGAGATTGTGTATGTACTATATTTTCCTAGCTTTATAAAATTTTGAAAAATGCCAGAATGAGAAAGAAGAGCAGAAGATGTTCCAAAGCATTGACAACTCTTCATGAGAGATGCATTTTGAGCGAAACTTGAGGATGAGTAGAGATTAGCAACACAAGGAAGGGAAAAAAAAGAGTTGCAGAAGGTAGGAAGAACACCTGCAAAATCAAAGAGACATGAAAAGGCATACTGCACTCGAACAAGCGCAAGTAGTTCCAGATGTGCAGAGGGAATCCGTATTGATAAATGGCAAGGGATTAGAAAGAGCAATAAAACTGTTGGTATATTTATGCTCTGCAGCTACTGTAACATTCTAGATAGTACATTCTTATCCATTTACATATTTTCTCTAATTCTACCTTCTCTAATAAGTAATACCATTTAATTAGTATGGCTAGACTAGTGTTCTCTACCTTGACACTCATCAGAATTAACTGAGAACTCAATCATGAGCTAAATGAACAAAAATATTTTCTAGCATATATGTACAGTATAGACATTTATCTAATATGAACTTGATCATTAATCTTGATTGACATCTTGATTAGATTTACCTAGAATATTAATAAGGTACACTTTTGTCTGTCTTTATAGAATGTTTTCAAAGACAATTAGAATATAAGAACACTGATCTAATGAATATGACAATTGTGCCTGCTTAGACCATTTGGTAATGCTTCTATGTACATGTCTATAGGGATGACCAGCTAACCACTTGGGTTTAGACAACCTATATGGGAGTTTATTCCCTAGAGAAAGTTGACTCTCCCTCTCTCAATTGCCGTTGACTGTGAGTAGCTCTTCTTCTGGGGATGGGACTGTGTGGAATTTCTTTCATCCATGTTGGCATATCAACTGATGTTGTCATTACGCAGGTCATTTTTTAGACAACCATATTGCTAAGATCTCATGGGCTCAGTTTCCTTGTCATGTCTAGAGGACGCTATCTAGTAGTATTCATCCTGGTCCTCTTGCCCCTTCCACGATTTTTCTCAAGCATTAGATGCAGGGGTTACAAATAGTAATTAGTTCTAAGCATCTGAGTACTACTATTGTCTGCATTTTGATCAGTGGTAAATTTGTATAACAGTTTCCTAGCTGTTACAAAAAGAAGCTTCTTTGATGAGGGGTGAAAGCTACATTGATCTGTGAGTGTGAGGATAGGTATTCAGAGTATAATTAGAATTACATTAGTTTAGAAAAAATGACAATAATAGGATCTCCTCTAAGGTTTATAACTGCTCCAGCTACTGGATTCATCAAAACAGTTAATTCTGAATGCATATTCTGGACACTAGATTAATCTGAACCACAAGATTAAACCTATAAGATTAAGAAACATTTCTTAATTATATTTTATATTATGTGTGCTTATGCATGTACACACATTTATGGATGTACATGTCATGACATATCTACCTGTAGGGAGTTGATTCTCTTCCACCATTTGGGTAGAAGGCTTGAAAGCAAGCAGTTTTACCCACTAATCCATTTTGCCAATCCTTACCTGATCTATAGGAGCAATGAACTGGGAAATTTTTCTCTACCATTCTCTTTTGCCATGTATATGCTGGCTCATCATGGCCTAGAAACAACTAGGACTGTGTATCATGGATGGAAATGTATAGAACCATGAGCCAAAGCATCCTTCCGATCTTATGTTTCTATCTCTCAAGTGTTTTATCATATCAAGCAAAACCAGAATGTAACACAATGAAATTCATATATTATCATATGTCACCATTCTGTATGTAATTCTATTATAACAAGGTTTGTCATACTTCCCTGGGTGTGACAAATAATCTAAACAAACATGTTCTAATATATTAAAGACAGATAGCTGTGCTGAATGTATATTTTATTTATAAATGCATGCCAAAATCCAGGTCTCTACCTTCATTGCTTAATTGGAAGAAGTGGCTAATATTACAAACTTTAGGTAAGATTCAAAGATTGATATTACCATATTTAGTAGAGTATGTGCCTAGGATTGGAGAGGTCTTTGAGTCACCTCTCAAGTTTCCATTTAAGACTATGCTCCCTGTACCTGTCCAAAAACCTGCTCCCTTTTTTGAATTTAGAATTTCCCCTAAAGGCAGGGTCTATTCTGTACTTGAATTACATTCACTGCCTATATGCATGGCTGAAAATTTATCTTCCACTGCTATTCGAATAATCTCTTTGGAGGTTTTGTCTTAATTGTCATGAGCTCTCAGTAAATGAATGTTTGCTAAAGAATAACAGAAACTCAATGAAGAATTAAGTGAGATTCGCCTATGGTTGGATGTATGCCAACATTTTATTCCATTTGTTTCAATAAGAATGGGGATTATATCTTACTCAATTTTTTATCTTTCAAGCCCAACAGATTGAATCTTTAACTCAGATTTCTGAATACAGGAAATTATAGAGTATAAATTTCATTATTCCATCCAGGGAAGTATTAACATTATTTTCATCATTTTGGCTGTGGTTCTGAATTATTTTTGCTAACATAATTCTGTAGAAATGGAACTATAAGACTTCCAAGGTATGACCAAAATGACCTTTCACTGTTCTATCAGTCAGACAGAATGGTTGCTCTTGGGGTGCTAAGCCTTAGAATCTAAGCAGGATACCAATGAGAAGGCCCAATGTTTTGAATAAGTCATCATTAATTTCCATCTATATGGATAATCCACCATGGACATCCAGCCCCAATGCAGCCTGCAGAAACACATGAGAGAACCCACAGGAATTCCCTGCTGCTTCAAGTGAGTCATAAGAGTATAATAAATACCACTGACTTGCTGTTATGAGCAAATAAGTTTTGAGTAGTACATTGAACAAAGTAGATTACTAAAGCAGAATTTTTTACTGAAGGGAGGAACTATCATAATAATTATATAAACTATGGGGACTAGTTTGAGGCCCAAGCAATATATAAAAAGAGACAACACTGATGCAGTTGATTCTGAGTGATAGGTTTGGAAATTTGAAGGATGCACATGACAAAATTATTATTGGAGTCTGTGAAAAGATAAACTTTTCTATGTAGTGGCAGAATGTTTCACAAACAGGTGTATAGATATATACACACATCAATGCATGCATATATAAATAAAATTCTTCAAGTAGACTCACTTAGGCAATTTTCAGGAAAAATGCTGAATATACCAAAAGATTCATTTTAGTCTTCTATGACAAATGGTGGGAAAAGAGAGAATATGAAAAAGGACATTTGAATTTTCAAACAGAATTTGGAGAAAACATAAAACATACAGATCTCTCTTTCTGTGTTGAAAAACAAAACTGTCTTTAATTACCATGCTCTTGAAGTACAAAGTAAATCAACATAAAGAAAATCTCAAAGTTAAAAAGGTAAAAACCTTGGCTAAAATTCAGAAAAACATAAAGCTGTACTAACCTCTTCCAAGATGACAAAGCCCCCCTAATCATCTAAAGGACACAAGTGTATGCCTCTCTGTAAATTTTAAATTTTTAAAATTTTAAAAGAGTACATTGAAGAAATTTGTAGACATGCACTTTTTAGATCATGTCTTTTATTAACTTGTGGACAATAATCTATCTTTTAATTTGCTATGGAAATGTGGGTGCCACAGTAATGTCTTAATGTTTGTTAAAATGGCTGGTCATATAAACTTAGCATCTTGTTCCCTTGAAGAGCGCTCTCCAAAAAGAGAACTGACCTTGTCATTTTTGTATACCTTATAATGTTCTAATACAGTTAAATTAACCCTTCTCTTATGCTTATTCTTCTTAGGAGTGCTATCAGTGTTCTTACTTTTCCTAATACCATCTTCATGATGAAGTCTCAACACAAGATGAAGGGTGAGTACTTTTTTTTTTTTTTATTTTGGTTTTTCGAGACAGTGTTTCTCTGTCTTTCTTGGAACTTGCTTTGTAGACCAGGCTAGCCTCGGACTCACAGAGATCCACCTGCCTCTGCCTCCTGAGTGCTGGGATTAAATGTGTGTGCCACCATGGCCCAGTGGGTGAGTACTTTTGAATCTTGTCATTAGACAAGTACATGCATCCTCCAGTTGCATGCCAGAACAGACCAGCCTTTATTTATCATTAGGAATCCCTTCCTTATCGTGGATCATATCCTGTACATTTTCTAAGTATTAGACTGTTCATCCTCTAGTGGGATGATATTTCCTGTAGAGCTTCTATGAAAATCTTCACCCTGATGTTTTGTACCATAGGTAGTAGATCCTTGCTGCCAAAAGAAATGAGTGAACCATTACAAAATCCACAAGAAACCTACAATAGTTAAAAGTATTACATTGTAAAAATCAGAGTCAGTGTGAACTTTTTAAAAATAAAGACAACCATGACAAAAGCCTCCGGGCATTTAGCCATACATACTGAATGCTATTCAGCATCAGATAGCAGCACCCACCTTCGCTCTCAGGAGAAAAGGATGACTCAGGGTACAAAGACAAGTTTCCAGAGGACAGAGTGAAATATTGGTGGAGCCAAGTGTCAAAGAAGCAATTTCCATGAGTCAAAGTTTAGCAATCATCAAAAAACTGATCACTGTACAGAACTGAATTTCAGATTTGCCTTAGGTTAGTGACTCCTATGTGACAATAGCTCCTTACTCTCCCATCAATGATTTGCATGTTCTACTGACAACTTCTGTGTTATCTATTATACGAAAAAATGATGATGTTTGCCTTAATAAATGCTGAATATTTCTAAGTGGATTTCAGTTTTTGTCCTTCTTCCAATACTTTACGCTGGTTCAGATTTACACATCCTCAAAGGAAACCATCAGTCACTTGAGCTGGGTAAGCTTAGATTTATTTGTGGTTGTTCCCTAGATATTTTGAAGAATCTCACCTGTTTCTTTTTTTATCTATTTGAGTATGATGTACACGAGTGTTTTCTTATTTGTTTTTTGGTGTACTGAGTTTCTGGCACTATAAATTGATGTCTGGCTGTAGTGTAGGAAGTTTGCCACAATTATAAATTATTTTATTCTGTTCTAAACTTTCTCTCCTTTTTCAGACTCTAATTACATGTTATCTTATTTTCCAGTAACACTTAAAACATTTTAGTCTATTATGGAGATCTACCACACACTCTTCATACTGTATAACTTCTATAGATATCTTAGGGTCACATGACAATTCTTCTGTCATTTCCACCCATGATGTTATTGAGGACATCCTACACATGTTTTACTTAATAAAGAATTCATTTTACTAGTTTTGTTGTGGTAATAGTTGTGTTCTCTCAGTATGATTAGATATATTAGAATTATTTTAAGACTTTGTGTAGGTCTCATGTAACCTTTACTATTTGGATAATTTAGTATGATACTCAGTGCTGCTGTAATTTCTACTAAAATATCCAGATAATTCTAAAAAAAAAAACAACTTCTTTTATAAGCCATCTAGATTTCTATTCTACATGTGATCAGGAGATTTATGTCAAATTTTCAAAAATCATATATTTCTACATTGAGCTATGCCATTCAACATGCTGCTACCCCAGACTTTCCGACTCTTCAAATTCCCAATTTCATAACTCAGTTGAGACCTCTGCTTTCTGAATAGGATCCATATCCCTTGCTCCACAGCCTAGAGTATACCCCAAGACAGAATGCTAGGATGATTTTTAAGTTTTTATTTGTTTATTGTGTTACTTATATTTCAAATTCTGAAAATAGTTGTTTTATACACTTAAAGTCCCAGATTTTTCCAAAATAAAGCAGATTCAATGTACCCCACTTCTGAGTTTCAAAAAAGTTGTTGTTGCCTTTGTTGTTGTTTTTTTACTGCAGCGTACAGAAGGATGGCAAAGGCGATGGTATAAAGAGGAAAAATTGTATGGTGAGATTTTAGTCTATGCTAAACCCTCTTTTGTTTCAGTAGGATTCGATCTATCTCATTCCGATTTCATGGCAAGTAGATGGCTGCCCAAACATGCTTATTGATTTACTAATGGATCTCCTCCAGTTAGAAGGAAACAAGTTCCAAAGATCTTGCTAATCAATTCGAAGAAAAGCTTTGTATTTATGTGATGTTGTGAAGCAACTAAGATACCTATCTTCATAACAAATAGCGTAAGTGATATTGTTTAAAAAGTATTCAATTGTCTGACAATGGCTGAACCAAATTATTTTAGTTTCATCCATTCATTTCATAGTAGATTCAACTTAACCAACGAAAAGGAGCAGGTGAGCTGGATATATACCTCGTGAGTAGGGTAACTGGATAGCATGCATAAGGCCCTGGGTTCACTTCCCCCGTGTCCCTCCACCCTCAAAAAAAAAAAAAAAAGAAGAAGAAGAAAAAGGAGAAAATGCAATTTTCTATATCAGCTAGGTACGAGAACCTAACTCCATAATTCATATACCAAAAATATTAGACTTCACTCAAGAATCATACAAAGTGTTATAAAAAATATGAACACCTTTAATCATACATGAAATATAAAGGTAGCATTAACATATTACTGTATTTTTGTTTAATTGTAAGGGGTTATATTATAAATTTATTGGATAATCATGTGTAGCTATAGTTTTCCTGCTGGCAGTCGGGACAAATCTCTCCCACTAGCATCCCCCAAGTAAACACACAGAGGCTTATATTAATTATAACTGCTCAGCCATTAGCTCAGGCCTACCACTGACTAGCTCTTACATTTAAACTAACCCATAATTCTTATTTATGGTTAGCCACGTGGCTGGGTACCTTTTCCCAGTTCTGCAGTCACATCTTGCTTTCTCCATATCTGGCTAGTGACTCCTGAGTCAGCCTTCCTGTTCCCAGAATTCTCCTTTCTCTTTGTCCCTCCTATACTTCTTGCCTGGCTACTGGCCAATCGGCATTTTATTTATTAATCAGATCAACACATTCACAGCATACAGAGTGATATCCACAGCAATCGTGTACCTCCACATATTTAAAATGCATATTTTTGGGCATGATATAAAGAAGTTTCATGTTTGTATTTTACATATATATTGGATTTACTATCAGATTTGTTATTTGCTGAAATTCATTTATATCCATGAGTGACACACAAGTCAAATGTTATGAATTCTCTGTCTTTGTCAATAAAGTTTTTTAGAATATAGTCACTCACATCTATTGATGTGTCTTTTGATGCTTATGGTCCAATAGCAGTAGGGAGTAGTTAGCGCATAAAGTATTCACTATCTGTCCCTTAACAGAACAAAAAATGGCAGCAAAGCTCTGTTCATTATATTATTTATAAGAGTAGAATGAAATGATTATGGAATAGAAACAATAGGGAATGGGTTTTCTAAATTATTCATTTGGCCCCCATTGAAAGAGATAAAGGAGAAATCATGAAAAGAATTATGACTATTTGGTTACTACATGTCACTGTTTGATCTTGTGCCTCACTTAAATTACAGACTTGAATGTGGTATTTAGCAGCTGGAAGAGAATTTAGTGATCACTCAGACTTTGAATAAGTCTTCAAATCTGTTGAGGAGTAATTTTATTCATGATCAGGTGGATTATGATAATTTTTGAGCAGGTCAGTATAAATCCAAGATGAGACAAACAGCGTATGTGAAAGTGTTTTTGAATCCAGTGTTAATTACCACTGTTAGACTCTAAATATATGCTTTTTGTATGCGTGCTGCTTTTCACTATACAGCCTCATTTTCCAGAGATTGACAAGATCTTGCAGATTGGTCTAGGGTATGAAAAATCAGTTAATTTTCGTCTTGTAGCTCCTTTTCCAACACATTTTATACATGAGCCTATGAAACTTCTACTTAATTCTGACTGCCCAATGTCCAGGTTGGAATGGACAGAGTTCATCAAATGTCTTTGCTCTTTTGTTCATCACATGAGAATAAATGTTCCCTTATAGACATTTGCTTTCAAACATATTGAGGGATTTTTAAACATTTTTTTTTTTTTTATAACTTGCATCAGATTTAGGCAAGTTCTTATTATTGTGCTTGATTTAGCTTCTTTGGATACTAACAAATGAGATTAATCAGAAAAGCCTATCTTGTATTCCCTACTTTTCATATAATAATATATCATATTTGAGTTGAAACTTAGTCAAAGTTACAGTAGTTTTTACCTGAAATATAAACATACATGTAAATACATAGACATGTTTCTCTAAATATGTGAATACATGTACACTGAAAATTCCTGTTCTTATGCTTTCAAGCAAATGTAGATTGATTCTGCCCCAAATTGATCAAATCAATACATAACAGATTTCAGCATACAGATTTATAAGTGCAAGCATAGTTTCTACTGAACTATAGACTATACTTCCACATATACTGTTAACCATCATGCCACTACAGAGAAGACTGTCTGAAATACAAAATAATTCCATGACTAACTACATGAAGAGAACATGAAACACTTTTCCCATTGAAGGAGGTGTGTTTTAGATAGAAATAGATTTTATTGTTATATAATACATAAGATTTTTTTTTCCTGCTTGCCTCATATTTCCATTGAAAACTTCTCAGTAACATGCTACCTAAGACCATATAACTCATTAAGAAATCATCCTGTAAGCAAGTGCTTCCCAATATCAGTGAACTCCCAAGGTGATAATCCAGGGACCATGTTTCTGTGCCAATCTGAGCTAGTCCCATGTAAGAGACAGACCATAACCCAATTTAGTAAGTTGAACTTATTTTCTACCTTTTAATTTTATCCTATTTTATTTTTTTTTCACCAATTTGTTACTGTGCTATGATCAAGCCTGGTGCCTAGTACATGCTGGGTAAGCATTATATCACTGACCCGTACCTGAGATCTCATTTTATTTTTGATTAACATGTCTATATGATTATTTTTGTTTGTCTGTCTCTTTGTGACAAAGGCTCAATGTGTAGTCCAGCTTGTTCTTAAACTCATAATCCTCTTGTCTCAGCCCTCCAAGCACTGGGATTATAGGCATGCACCACAATACTGATTATTCAAAATAATACCTTGCCGGGCGGTGGTGGCGCACGCCTTTAATCCCAGCACTCGGGAGGCAGAGCCAGGCGGATCTCTGTGAGTTCGAGGCCAGCCTGGGCTACCAAGTGAGTCCCAGGAAAGGTGCAAAGCTACACAGAGAAACCTTGTCTCGAAAAACCAAAAAAAAAAAAAAATAATAATAATACCTTAATACATGCACTGATTAAGTCAAATTACTTAGCATTTTCCTCTCCTCGTTTATTTTAATGTTTGAAGCTACTCCTTTCTGCAACTTAGTAAAGTATCCAACACATTATTTTGAATTGGCCTTACTCTACTCTGCTTTGGAACTCTGGATCTTTTTATTTTTATATTTGTTTGGTATTCAGTCTTCATATTCCTTATGTCCCCCCATCCACTGTGTGTATTAGTTTATACCTATATGTAGATCACATTTTTAATGTCTCATATTTTCTTTAGCCATTCATATATTTTAGGCACCTAGGTTGATTCTACAACATAGGTATTGTGGATAGTACCATAATGTACTATGTACCTGCATAGGGTCTGGAGAAATGGCTCAGTAGTTGAGAATACTTGCTGCTCTTGTCAAGAATCCAACTTGTTTTCCCATCCAGATCAGGAAGCTTACACTGCTTCTAATTCCAGATCCAGGAACTCTGACACTCATCTTTGGCCTTCATAGTCACATGCACTCATGTGCATATACTACCACACAAAAATAACATACTCTATCTATGAATTATAGCAATGATTGTCAAGGTAAGATATTCATAAAGGCATTCATATGACATGCTGTGAAACAATCCTCTTGCACACTGTAAAGATTTGTCACTCAAATTGGTTTAATAAAACACCAATTTGTCAGTAGCTAGGCAGGAAGTATAGGTGGGATGGCCAAACTAAGGATGATGGGAAGAAGAAGAGCAGAGTCAGGGGAGATACCAGCCAGCTACCAAGAAAGCAAGACATGTAGAAATGAGATAACAAGCTGTGAGCCATGTGGCAAACCATAGATAAGAAATATGTGTTAATTTAAATGTGAGAGTTAGCTAATTATAAGCCTGAGCTATCGGCCGAGGATTTGTAATTAATATTAAATATCTGAGTGGTAATTTGTAAGCAGCTGCTGGGACAGGAAAACTCTGTCTTCACCCACATGTTGGTGGTAACCAATAGTTGTCTAATTAGACTTAAGGTCACTCAACAGGAGGGAAGTCACACCAGCCTTTCAGCGCTAGTGAGTTCATGCACCTTAGACAGGAACTTAGTGCTGCCACTTTGCTAGACAGAATAATTCCTTACAATATTCTAAACCTTGTCCTTATACCTACAGATAATGTAGCTACCATCTCTCATCAAAGAAGCCTCTCTTTATAACAAATGGAGACTATCACAGAAAATCACAACTGGATACAAAGCAGAAGTCTAGAGATCATGGGAAGCTCAGGCCCAAGGAAGTCATCTATATCACAGTTCCTATATCTATGGCTCAAGGAACATCACGGAAAAGGAGGCAGAAAGATATTGAAAGCCAGAACACAAGGAAGTATGTGGTAAAAGTCTCTCTTAACAATGGATGCATAAGCAAGACTGAAACAACGATGGTATCAATGGTCATGTTTATATGGAAAGGGGAAATGTTCATGGGGTCCAACCTGTACATAAAGAGCTACAAGCAACTAATGACTTCTGGGAGAAGGAAAATTAACTCCTCCCAGGGATGAGCCCACTTACTGGTTGTCCAATGCAGAATGGGCAGAACTGAAACCATACTCATCCAAACATCAAAATGGACTCAATAGGTTGTATTTATATATGTGTGTGTAATAGTGCAATAAAAAAGGATATCAACTTGGTAGTAGGTGGTACATGGAAGGAGATAGATAGGGGTGCCACAGAATAGCTAAAGGGAGGAAAGAGAGGGGGATACATCAATTAAAATATTTCAGAACAGCAATACATTTGTAATTAAAAATTTTAAATAATATCAGTAATTATGGGCATGCAGATGTTTCTTTAATATGCTGATTTCATTTCCTTTGCCTATGTATCCAAAAGTAGTATATATTAAGGTTGTATGTTGAATCCCACAGTGTTTCTACAATGGCTATTTTATTATTTTTTTAAGAAGTGTTTTTGTTCATTTTACATACTAACCACAGACCCCCCTCTCATCCCTCTTTCCACTCTCCCCCAGCCTTCCTCCCCACTCTGACTCACCTCCTCTTCCTCTTCTCCAAAAAGGGAATCAGTGAAGCTTGGTAAGTTTGGTTGAGGACCAAACCCCTCCCCCTTGCATCAAGGCGGAGCAAGGTGTCCCATCATCGGTAATGGGATAAGAACATGAGGGAACAGGATGGTCGAGCTGGGGGAGGAAATGGAGCAGGAAAGCACTGAAAGAGATGTCTTGATAGAGGAAGACATTATGGGGTTAGGGAGAAACCTGGTACTAGGGAAATTCCCAGGAAATTCCCAGGAATCCACAAGGATGAATCCAGATTAGATTACTAGCAATAGTGCAGAGGGTACCTGAACTGGCCTTCTGTAATCAGATTGGTGAGTACCCTAACTGTCATCATAGAGCCTTCATCCAGTAACTGATGGAAGCAGATGTAGAGATCCACAGCCAAGTACCAGGCCAAATTCTGGGAGTCCAGTTAATGGCTATTTTAATTTCCATTCTAGACAGTATATAAGATATAAGAGCTTTTTTCTTCCACATCCATGTCAACATTTTCTATTTATTTAGTTCTTATTGTCTCTATTCTAAACTGACTGAAATGTTATTTCATTGTGGTTTTATTGATATAAGTCTGATGATTAACAATATTCGGCAAGTTTTCATATATTTTATCTATTTATACCTCTTCTTTTGAAATATGTTTGTTCAGAAGATTCACACACACCCCAAAAACATATTTGTGTTATTGTAGACCTGAGCACAGGGCTCACTGTAGATAGTCAGTGGTTTGTCTAGACAAAGGACAATTTCCTCCTTTGAGTAGTTCTTACAGTTCAGTCTCCTGTGGGGGAAAATTTGTGAGGGAAAAAAAAAGGACTTTAAAAGTCACATCTCTCAGCAAACTCTTTAAAATCCTACAGAAGTTCAAAAACATTTCGGAGCAGTTTAATGTATTTTGTTCTTTCTATACTCAATGCTAAGGCATGCTATTGCCTGCCTCTGCTTGCTTACAGGTAGAGGTAACTCAACTTTTTCTTACTGAGGACACCAGGAGAGGAGAAAGCACACCTGGGATGGATCAGATCGTGTTTTTACGTATAACAGACCTCTCGTGGACTAGCCAGGAAGCTCAGCTTCAAGTCTCCACTTGATATAGTAGTTATAATAAATGTGTGGGGTAACAACAATCTGTGAGGGAATAGACGCTACATGACCTGAAGAATCCACGCTGTTCTCCATTTGAGCTCAACTTGTCTGAGTCACTTCTTTCCATGGGAGAAGCTATCTTGCTAATGATGAAACATAGCTTATCAATACTTGAAGTTTTGAAGATTGATAGCCTTTAAGAACTTACTTGGATTGATATCATTGGACATAGGTGATAATATTTATATATGCAAAAATAGTCATCAGTGGACGCTAAGCTATCTGGTGACTTGGATAATTCAAAACAAAATATCCCTAAAGAGGTATTTCTAGACTCAGTCTGGAGGGCTTATGAATTATTTCATTTCTAAAGTTTTTCATCTCCTGAAACATTAGCACAGATAGACTGCAACATGAGGACATGAGGACAAAGCTTAGGAAACCTTAAAATACAAAGAGGGACAAAGATCACTCTTGCATCCATGAAATAGAATTTGTAGACAAGGATGTTATGTATTCTTGAGAAAAGTAAGCTGCTTTCTTCTCCTGGATTGTGTGAATTTACTACAGGAAAATTCATATTATTATAAATTCAAATTATTGTAACATGAAAATTTTTCTATTATAATTTAATTTGACTTAAAAAAATCACAAAAATGAAACTTTAGAAAAATAGCAAACATCAACCATTATTCATCAAGAAAACTATAATTTTTGCATAACACTTCGTAGTCTCTATATATAAGTCCATATTTTGTTAGTAATAGTAATTAAATATATAAGTAGTGTTCACTTTTTGAAAGTTAAATCTGAATTTATATTTGAGCAATTTGTTGATAAAAAAAATTTGGGTGGCACATTTTTACAGTATCAAAATGTGGGATGTGGTTTCCAAGAAGATGCCTCTTTTTTTTTTTTTTAAACACTGACATTAAAATGAGACCACACAGCCATGATTTATTTTAACTGATCAAACATAAGGGGAATATAAGTGAGTGTATTTCTTAAGGCCATCTCATAGGTAGGTGTGGCTGGCATTCCCTGGCATGGATTTTCTAGTAGATGGCATGCCAAGGTCTTAAGGCTAAAAGTAATTATGCTCAATGTAAGTTAGTGATTCTTTGCCAGTTAAAATTGTCTTTTCAAAGAAGGATTTGAATCTACATACATATAAACTATTTCAGAAACAGAGGTACAAGAAGTACAAGCTAAATGATTTATTCTACTTTCAAACGCAAAGTGAAAGTAAGAAACCGTTGAATGAGAGCATAAGAAAAATACGTTGGAGTATTAATGGACTTTCTAGGTAAGAAAATTTACCTCTTTTCCATTAAAATATGAATGGGCAACAGAGAAGCCACAAAATGTGCATGTTGATCTATTATGTAGTTCCTTTTCTATATTGTGCATAATATACCCTAAGGAAAAACTATTGGTAATTGCACTGTGATCATGTTTTGTGTTACAACTTCTAAATTAAACTACTTAATTCAGCTACGTAGTCTCCAAAATTGGAAAGAAAAATTTAGTGCTGATTGTCATGGTAGAATGTCCATTCAGAAGCAAAAGATTAGTATGTTTTCAGTTGGCCTAGATGAAGTTGGGTAATGTGGAATTATACATAAGACAGAAGCACATTTATTTTAAATTAGCATTTTTTGATGGCATTAATTTTCTTAGTGTGGACATTATTACATCCTAAAGGGTTTCATTTTGGCTGAGACTTAATGATTCTTTGAAAATTCTTTTTCATTAATCTGCATTTTAATCTCTCTTTTTAAACCATATTGATAATATTATTTAAATAATAACTGTGATGCAATCCACAATGTGTGTATAACCAGAATTGTTTCCCTCTCAACTTCTTGCAACTTGTGTAAGTTATATCTATTATGGCATTAGTATGAAACAATTATTGCTCTAATTAGATGTAGACACAACTGACAATTATTCATGTAACTTGCTTCTTTTTGGATCTAGTTTTAGCATGTCCCCAAATAATTTGCTCATCTTCCCCCCTCGAAAATCTGTAATCTCTTTTCTTAAGCAATTCTTATCTAAGAAATGTAACACTGTAGATTCTCATTGGCAAATAAGATTACAAAGAAATCCGAAGATGAGTGGCCTTATGGGTTAGTGTCTTCATTTTGAGGCCACCCAAAAGCTCCTCCCTTCTCTGTGCTCACACCCTTTGAACATCTGCAGGCGGTTATCATGTTCTCAATTACTCGTTGCCTAGACAAGCTATGCGTATTCTTTTAATCTTTTCACACACTCAGTCAGTCCCTTCTTTCTGATTTTCTGTGAACTCTCTCCAACATTTCTATATGTTTTTAAAATAGCATTCTGGTGATGACAATATATCTATTGTTTTCTATTTGGGAAAGTTTTCAGTGGAACTGTAGTAACACATTGGAGTCTTTCTACAGTTTATTTCAAAGAAGACATGTGAATAATAGCATAATTATTACAAATTATCACTTATCCAAGTGACAAAAGGGGAGGGATGTGGAGGCTTGATTTCAGTCCCTTTTATATTGTCATAGATATATGGCTAAGTGATATAGATATAAATGTTTATTTTTTATTTTTTCCTCCATATATATATATGAGGATGAATTCTGTCTTACTTAACACATTCCAAATGTCCCTTGGGTAAATTTACAATTTACCCATAAAGTTTTAAAATTTCAAGTCTATTTATCTTTGCCTATTACACTTAAGGCGAACTTGGTGATGTTATGATTCTGCAGTGAAATCAATACACTTTTCCTTGATCATTCAAGAGAGTTTGAAATCATTTATCTTGCCTTGAACATGAAAGGAAAAATTTTTTAGTTTACTATGATATACCTGTTAAGAAATAGGAAGCACACATTTCTGTGCTCTCCACATCCTCCCTTCTCCAAGGGATTCCAATTTCTGTCACAGTATGTATACAACCTTCTATCTCCACCACCATTGCCCAATATGTATGGACTATAAGGCTTTCAGGCCAACTTTCATGGATGTGTTTATTAATGGCTCTCTGTAACCTGGATGGAGAGAGATGAGTAATGAGAACAGGGAGACAGGAGAGGAGTCTCTCATGTGAATATAAGCAATAACTCATGGGCATGAAACACAAGGACTTATACAATCCTTTGTCTGAAGGTATATAATCATCTTCATCATCATTACTTGTCTACATTTGTTCAGAAAGAAGTCACAACCAAGTAAATGACTTGGCAAAAATCTTTGCTGATGAAAACAGTTGCCACACATCTTTAAACTTGGCACAGTGTGTGAGAGACCTTATCTGGCTTATTCTTGCTTGTGCAAAGGGATTTAATACTATCAGAAAAGGATGAGTGGTGCACTGCTAATCAAAGAACTTGAAAATAAAAGAAATGATGAATAGGTCAATCAGCATAAGAATAAACATTCTGAAGATTATAACTGGAATCATGAGAAGGGAGCAGAAAGGGTGGCTGCTGTGCCTTCCTTGCTCCTAATAATGTGATAGGAAAGTTAATGATAGTATCCTTGCAAATCCCTATTTGGAAGTATTTTATATGGAAAATAGAACATTTAAGTTGCTCTCCAAAATAAAAATTAATTTAAAACTTTTGGTTACATAGACAAAGTCACAATCTCTTAATCTTTCCATGAGTAATATTTTAAAAAAATCTTCTGAAAATGTTTATGGATTGAAAGCCCAATATTAGTAAACAGAAAAACTAAGCTTATCTAGACGCCAAGCTAAGTAATTGGGATGCCTCTGTGTCTAAAGTTATCACAGAAAAGTACAGAAATTAAAATTGGAAGATGAGGATAAATCATTTCACTTTTTGTGTCTGAATTTTTATTTTTGATGAGATGATTATATGAGAAAAGAATGCTTGTATTTTTCAAGGAGAAATATTCTGGACATTTTTCTTTACTTCTTCCTATTCTTCCTTTCATTTCTCCTTCCTTCTCTACTTCCCTTATTCTCTCCACAATTCCTTTCTTTACTAGTTACTTTTCCTTTTCTCCTCCATTTTTCTTTTTTCTTTCTCTGCACTAAATAAAGAAAACCAACCTGTTCTAATCCTTTACAACTTTTAAGGGTAATTTTATTCACACTGTATAAATAACAAAGGAAAGGAGTCAAGTCCTATCATGATTCTTTCTCATGCTGCACTTTTTTGTTTCATTATTTTAACTTAAATATACCAGAAGATTGTTACTAAATATCCCAATCCTGTTTTCAGTTATAACCTCACATTAGGAAGTAACTATATGGAGGTGGATAATGTATACCACAGTTTCCATGAAGCCATGAGAACCAGAGTTCATAATCCCAGAATCCACACACATCTATACTCTCAGTGTTCCTATGGCAAGATGGGAGATGAGGGACAGGAGAGCCGCTGGAATCGCACAGTCCAGCCAATGGTGAATCTAACGGCAAACACCAGCCACTGGATGCTCACAGTCCAGCCAACGGTGAATCCAACTGCAAACACCAGGGACTCTATGTCAAACATAGCATCAAATGAAAATCCAAATTGGAAGTGGTTCTCAGATCTTCAAATGCATATGAGTATGGTACCCATGTGCCTGTACTTTATATACAGGAACTTGCACACCTTTCTCTCCGTAATATTTTTTTTTTCAAAATAACAATAAAGAACAAGCATAATGGCTTATTTTCAAATCTAATAAAGGTGAATCAAATGCTGCCGTCATTTTTTAAATACTCACATGTACTCACTTCGGTGTCACTTTTTACCAAAAGTGTTTGCCTTTTGCTATTGAAAGAGAAATGAACTCTAGTCACAGTTCGGAACTGGGACAACGTTAGTACCAAGTGGATGAGGAAATCCATGCCTTTTATTTCCTACTTGATTCTATTCCAAATTGAATTTCTCCCTCGTCTCTTCTTTGCCTCAAGCCTTGGCTAAAAGGAACTGTGACTCTTGCTGAGCATTCAACAGAGAGAAATGTCCTTCACCCCACCCCACCCCACCACCAACCTCTCTGAAGCACTCAAGAACTCTTCCCTGGGCATTTCCTTTTGGACCGAGAGGATTGTTTCTCACACTGGAGAAGAGAGTGGAGCAAGGGGAATTCCAAGAGCATTTCAGGGAAGCTCCACAATAGAGTGAGGAATGGCCATCTTTCTCTGAGCACACCGAGGGGCGGCCACTCCGGTTCACTTATGTAGTTATGGAAAGCACAGACTCGGAGAGCTCTTGCACTAACATTTACACAACGGAATTTCCGTTGTTCACTTACACTTACAAAGGCACATGGTAATTCAAAAATTCTCATTTTAAAGTTAATAGATAATAATATAGTAACACTGTCAAATACAGTAAACTTTGACTATTTTAAATGGCTCACTTTATTCAATTTGTAGAACACCTGAACATATAGATTATTTTTAAAAAAACAGCTGTCTCCACCACCCAAATAATAAAATCATACTGAAAGTGTAATTCTCCTGATGTCTAAAAATATGTGAAATAAATGGTCTTAAAAGGATATTACTAGCCGGGCGGTGGTGGTGCACGCCTTTAATCCCAGCACTCGGGAGGCAGAGGCAGGCGGATCTCTGTGAGTTCGAGGCCAGCCTGGGCTACCAAGTGAGTCCCAGGAAAGGCGCAAAGCTACACAGAGAAACCCTGCCTCGAAAAACCAAAAAAAAAAAAAAAAAAAGGATATTACTAAAAATAAACTTTGACCATCCTAATTTTTACTCTACATATAGTAGCTGACCTCAAAATTCGTAACAGAAATGTTACTTTCAATTTACTTTTTCTTCCTTCAGAGGAAAAGAGTTTTACTGCCGGGATTTTTTTTTTCAGTATCCACAAAGGAAAACCATGATCTTTAGCTGTTAGTTGTAGATTTTTACCCACCATAATATAGAAAACATACCAAAAAGTATGAAATGAGACTTTTTTTCTGATTGTGTTGGATTTGTATGTTCTCAGCTGTAGCTCATTTCTCTTGTGTAGCTTATTAGTTGGGAAGTCAACTTCATTGGACCATAGACTGACAAACAGTGTTTAGTTCACGTCTGTGTCTCAAAAAGATGTCTAATATATACTTAACAATTGGCAGAGAATGAGACTCCACACCCTTTCTTAGAAATAGAACTCGTAAACTCTATTGAGTAAGTTTCATTAAGAGAGTTACCTCACAAAAAATGTCTACAAAAGAATCTCAGTCTATTCTCAACTGGATGTTTTGAATGAAAACAATCAAACTGCCTGGTTTTGTGCCTTTGAAGTGTTTGAATATTGCTCAAGGTCAACCACTAACTTGCCTTGGGTTACAGAGCCCACATCCTTTTCTGGCTTATTTTGCTACTCGCACTTATTTAGACCTCTAGCAAATAAAAATAACCTTATATATAAATGCTGAATTTGAAAAGAAAATTTTATTATAAAGTCCATGGTTTATTGGGAGATATCAGGCAGACTATCTAACTCAGTAGAGCTGTGGCCAGTACCTGCTTTGCAGCGGCCATTTCATAGAGCTAGAACTGTAAACAGCCGTAAAGCCCTGTGATGTGTACATCGAATAATTTCACTCAAATTCGACAATTACTAGATTAAGTTCAGATATTATTATTTCTATGAGAAAGGATTTGGGATTGTTTTCTCAAGGAAGCAACATTTGAAATTGAGTGGTAACCTTTCAGCTGAACAGTTAAGTTTCATATATGAAGGTGTAGAATTATGAAAATTCTTAATAAGGAGAAACAGCTTTTTATACTGAAATACAGAGCATGCATGTAGAAAATTTGAAAACTGTGAATAAGAGTTTTCACTAAACCTCAGAGTTGAGGGTTCTATGTATTAGAAGCACTTGGATTTTTGTCTTGTTGTCTTAATAATATATGTATGATTCAAAAATTATTTCAACAGAGACTTATCATAGAGCCAGGCATATGGCTGAGTGGTAGATCATATGTCTAACATGTATGAGGTCCTGGTTTTATACTTTAGTACCAAAAAGAAATCTATCTGTGCTGAATATGTGCAGATATTTTTTTGAATTTTTACTATGTGCCCAATAGTGTGCTAGACTTTGGAGGCACAGCAAAGAATAGGGAAGGAATGCTCCTTTTGTTAAACTATTTGTATTTGGGGGTGGGGGGAAGCATTAACAAACCAACCAGTCAATACAACAATAATAATTATGTATATAATATAATATAGCATAATATAATTTTGTGATTAAAAATTTTATATAGAAAAATGAAAGACATAAGAAAAGAGTTAATATAGGTTGGGAAATTGGTTATAGGAGTTTCTTGAAGAAGGTAATGCTTCCAACAAAGATCAGGTGGTCAGTCTGAAGAACTGGGATTCTTGTAAAGAGTCCAGAAAGATGTGGCCTGGGGAGAGACAAGAGCAAGTCATGGGATTCTTAAGGAATGAAATCTTAGGCTTTAAGAATAGGTCATTTAAATTCCCATAAGATGGGCCATGAACAACAAGCATTATCTCACACCTTCAACAAGCCTTGTATTCACAAGAGGAGGCATGTATCCTTCATTAGAGAAACACAGCTTTATATAACAGGGTGGATATCCTTTAAAAAATTAACACTGAAACTTCCCTTTTTAAAAATAATTATTGGGGTATGAGAGTGTTAGGATACTAATTCAAAAATTGAACATGACTACATTTTTAGATCTTAAATTTTATTAAAAAATGACTAAGAGCACCTTCTGTGATGTTCTGTGCAAATTAGTGGATAGTGATAAATATCAGTGTCATGTATTTTGACTTGAGAAACTCAAACTTTTACTGAAATTACCAAGAATTACTACAGTTTGTACTTTGATAAAACATGACAGTTTAGGGTTTCATAGATTCTAGCATCTCATACTTATTTAAAGATAACTTTTACATTTATTTATTTATTCATTTAATGTTTTGTATATGTGTGACTGTATGTGTGCACACACATGCATGCATGCCATGGCACATATGTGAAGGCTAGACAGTAGTATGTTCTCTCCTTCCAACATGCGAGTCCCTGTGATTAAACTCATTTAGTTTTCATATAAAAAAATGCTGTTCTTAAAGCCAATATTAGCATCTATTGCCAATATTTAGCTAATCATAGGTGCTAAAATATACAGTATTTGTATGTTATTTGAAAGTTTGAAAGGCTATTTCTCAAAGGAGTGAATGTTCCTAGCTGAACTAAACTTCAATGTATGCTCATGTGCATGCACCTTAGAGACAGGATAAAGACAAGTTGAATTAAGGGAAATCAGGGACTCTGCCAGGTTACTAAAGGAAGCATGCTTTAATCCCCAGACTTGCAGCAGATTTTCACACACAATGGAGAGTTCTACTCACCACCGTCCCAGAACATCAGTTTATTAGTACATTTTCTTTCTGTAGTCTAAAATGTTCTTTGTGGCTTTGAAATTCATCAGCAGGGGACAATATTTACTGTGTTAAATGTCTTCTGATTTGCACTGTGTGTGATTTTTATGAGTAACCTTCTCTTCAGTCACCTGGCATTTGACTATGAATTTCAGAGCCATAGACAAAGGCTTGACAGATTCTCCCCACAGCAGCACCCTATCCCAAATAAAACAAGTGATGGTTTCCCATATGTTTTAGAAAGCAGCACACAAGCTGTTTAATTACATTATGTCTTAGTAGAAGAATTTGAAACTTAAAATACAGGAAAAAAATTCTTCCTTCTCTTGAGCAAAGGAATTTAGTGGATTCCTATGGTCTATATATCTCAAACCAGAAAGTATACACACCTACATCCCTATGCTAGCATAGATAGCTAAAGAAAATGGGTGAAATCCATGTGTTTAAGCCAGTGAGCAGGCAGCAGCAGTAACATGTCTGCTCCTGCAGGTCACTGTCTCATGCAAATTTATTTTGAGATCATCCCTGCTTTCTTGTTGCTCTTTACTCTTGCTCCAAGGGCAAGCTGTAAATCTAGTCTGGGCACCTTCACTCTCTATAATGCTGCAAACATTTTATCAATAGAATGTCTATAAATCTATATTTGTGTTTTATGATTTGGTCATGTTTGCATAAGAGAGTTATAGACTTATAGCAACTGATAGTTGGAAACATTTGCTTTGGCAATAGGAGAGTTTGAATAACCCAGTTTCACACGAACAAGTAGGAGGAAAGGGCAGATGACTCATGAGCTGGAGAAAGATGATTTTCTCCCTTTGTACCTTCTACTTCTCTTTGAGTTACCCATGGTCCTTTAGTCTGTA
This sequence comes from Peromyscus eremicus, assembly GCF_949786415.1. Lineage (NCBI taxonomy): Eukaryota > Metazoa > Chordata > Mammalia > Rodentia > Cricetidae > Peromyscus > Peromyscus eremicus. Next base: position 49,700,348 of record NC_081436.1, read on the forward strand.
ACTGAGATGCCTGTCAAAGGACTTACATCCCCAAAGACTGCATAAGCTACTTTACTGTCAGAGATTATATTGACTTAGTATTTTAACAATTTTAATTAAAGACAAAACAATTTTTTTCTTTACCTAACAATAGCTTACTCAAAAGATGAAACAAAAAAATGCTATGATCAGGTTATTTTTATAATTTTTATTACAATGATAGGTAAAATGATATTAGAGATGTATTGTTAAAATAGCAGCCCCTACTAACCTGTGGCTACTATGCATTTTGAATATAGGTACTCTACATTGAGATTACTGTAACTATAAAACATGCTGATTAGAACAACTTCATTCTCTGTCTATCTGTCATCTAGGATATCCCTAAAGTTTAATGATTAGCTGTTTAAATGGTATTTTGGATTCACTGGGTTAAAATAAATATTGTTATAAATATTTTTATTTATACTTATTAAGTATAGCTTTAAAATAAAATAAAATAAAACATAGCTTTACTTGAATGGCTTGCTTTGTGTACTGGTTAGCACCAGTTTGACAAATTAGCTGACCAAGTTTACCCAACTTAAAAGAAGAAATAGGAATATGATGATGAATGTTAACAGTCAGCATGTTAATCTTCCCCAAAGACTTATGAATAGTGTATCACCTCATTGTTCAGAAAAAGAAACTAAGGATTATAGAGTTTTAAGTAACTGCTCAAGGTGACAGAGCAAATATGTGTCTATAGATCACGTTGGAAGCAAAGAAGGGTTGACTATATAACTTTTCTGAGTCAAAATATAGTTATATTGGTCTTGTGTGTATGTTGTACTACTGTGGTGTGTGTTTATTTGCCTTTTGTAATTTATTTTACATAAACATTTTTCCTTTTATTACACCATTAATTCATGCAATCATGTTTTCAAACACTAACTTCAACATCCTTCAACTCCTAACCCTAACACACCCACTGACTGACCTATTCCTAATATTTCATCTCTTCCAAATATTATATAAAGAAAACCACACAGTATTTGATGCTTGGGTCATATTTCTTTTAATTATATATTTTGTTTGATATTTTTAAGACAGTCTCACTATGTAGTTCCGCCTGGTCTGTAACTTGCTCGGTAGATCAGGGTGGTCTTGAATTCACAAAGTTTTTCCTGCCTCTGTGTAGCTTGAGTTTTCCTGCCTGGCCCACAGTCAGGACAAATCTCTCTCACCTGCCAGTCCCATAGCCGCTCAGACCCGACCAAGTAAACACAGAGACTTATATTGCTTACAAACTGTATGGCCGTGGCAGGCTTCTTGCTAACTGTTCTTACAGCTTAAATTAATCCACTTCTATAAATCTATACCTTGCCATGTGGCTCATGGCTTACCGGCATCTTCACATGCTGTTTGTCATCTTGGTGGCTGGCAGTGTCTCTCTAACTCAGCCTTCTACTTCCCAGCTTTATTTTTATTCTCCTCCTTGTCCCGCCTATACTTCCTGCCTAGCCAATGGCCAATCAGTGTTTTATTTATTGACCAATCAGCAACACATTTGCCATACAGAACATCCCCACAGCACCTCTGCCTTTGGAGTTTGAATACCTGGCTTAGACATTTTATTGGTGAATAGACTCCATTGTGAAAAAACATTAAAACGTGCTTATCTACTCACAGTTGAAGATGATTATGATTATTTCTAAGTTTCAATGATTGTGGAAAAGGTGCTGTAAATTATTTGTGTAAAGGTTAGGCATGAGCAATTAATTTTATTTATTTTATATAAACATCTAGGAAGTGGATAGCTAGGTCCCTTGCAAGTACATTTCTAAATATATTAATAAGACTGCAAAAATGTTCTTCAAAGCCCTAAGCAGTTTGGAGCTCTCATTAATAAATGTGGGAGAGTCCTGGTTACTCTGCTTCCTCTTTAGCCTTTGGTATTGTGAAGTGTTTTATTAACTCCTTTTGCTTTGACTAGGTTTGTTTTTGATGGCTGTAATATGACAATGTGGTTTTGATTAGCAAATCCTAACAACCATAGATGTCCAGGTGCCCATTTTTTATGTTTATTTGCTAACTAGATGTAGCCTACAACAAATTATCTATTCAATATTTTGCACATTTCTAATAATATGTTTTATTATTTTTAAGTACTTTAGGCATTCTTTATACTAAATTTCTATCAGACATTTGTTTCCCAAATATTTCCCCTGTCTATGACTTGTTATTTTATTACTCTAACACCATTTATTGAAAGATGCTTCTTTCTACTTCACATCATTATCCATGTAAACAAAGAGCTGGCCACATTTCTGTGCTGATTTCTGTACAACTCTAGTCAATTCCACTGAACTACATGTCTATCCATTGCTAATACTATTGTTTAGATTCCTGTGGTTTTATATCAATTTAATAGCACACAATGAGATTTTTTTTTCATTTTTAATGGTTCTTTTGTTTATTTGTTCTTGAGATTGTATTTAATTATAACAGTTTTTCTTTCCTTTCTCCTTTTAAACCTTTACCAATATCATTCAAGTTTATGGCTTCTCTTTTCATCAATTGTTATCACATACATATTTGTATTTGTATATCTATACATATTTCTAATTATAACCTGTTGAGTTCACATCATGGGCTGGGGATGTCTTTCTGTATGCTGTGAGTGTGTTGCTCTGATTGATTGATAAGTAAAACATTGATTGGTCAGTAGCCAGGCAGGAAGCATAGGTAGGATAAGGAGAGAGGAGAATTCTGGGAAGTGTCAGAAGACACTGCCAGCCGCCACCACCATGAGAAGCAAGATGTAAGTTACCAATAAGCCACAAGCCACGTGGCAACTTATAGATTAATAGAAATGGGTTAATTTAAGATATAAGAAATAGATAGCAAGAAGCCTGAGCCATTAGGCCAAACATTTTAAATAATATAAGCATCTGTGTGTTTATTTGGGTCTGAGTGGCTGGAGGTCTGAGCGGGACTGAGGAAAACTCCAACTACAGTCATATTACTTGTATACTCATTTTCAGGACTGAACATTTAGCATTGAACAACCAGTTGGTGTGCTTTTTTCTGCATAGGGTCACCTGTTCTGCTCTCAGCTTTCTTCTGTTGCCTCTAGTTCTTTGGGTAGGGTTGAGGCCCTGTGAACTTTTGTCTTTGTAGTTTGCCACGTTCATTTGTGTCCTCCTTGTTCATCTCATGTTTGGACACCATGTTGGTAAGATTTTATGGATACATCTCTGTGTCTGAAGGAGACATAATCTCACAGCAAAGTTCCTGATCGACTGGTTCTTACAGTTTTTCTGCCCCTCTTCTATAATGCTTTCTGAGCCTTAGGTATGGGAGTGTTTTGTAGATATATCCATTCAGACTTGGCTTCCCAACTCTGCATATTGATTGGTTGTGGTTTTCTGTAGTTGTGTCTATTGCAAAGAGAAGTTTCCCTTGAAGAGGGGTGAAGACTGTACTTATCTATTTATAGATTGTTGTTAGGGATTATGTTGGTTAAGAAAATTAGTAGTTGTAGATTCTCACCAATAACCATGAATTCACTAGCATTAAGTAATTGGGTATGTTTGCAGTACTGGGCATGGCATCCCTCATTTTCAGAGGGTCTTAAATCCAACTAGAGAGAAAGTATTTATAGCCAAAATACTGCACCTGTAGGGTTATTGCATCATGCTGGTCATTGATGTAGTTTGTAGGCATCATAGCTGGATAGCTGGATAAGACTGTTGCTTACCTCCATCCTTTGGAAGCTTGTGCAGTGCCTTCTGGTACCATAAAATCTAGTCTTCAGGGAGAGGCATTCAGGTCAACTCCAGCTCAGGTGATTTTCATTTATTTATTTATTTATTTATTTATTTATTTATTATTTTTATTTCATTTATTTATTTTAGTTCTTATAGTGTCTTTTCCATATATGTTTTAAATGCCTTATTAATTCATATTAAAAATCACTGCTACTTTGATTGGGACTGTAAAGTAATCAATAAACAATCAATAGGGAATCTGGGAGGATTGATGTCTTAAAACATTAAATTATCTAATCCAGGAATGAGACATAGTCTTTTTTTTTTGTTGGTATTTTATTATCTTCAATGTATAAATCTTACACAGTTTAAAGGTTTATGTGTAGCTAGAGTTTTCCTGCCTTGCCCACAGTCAGGACAAATCTTTGTCACCCGCCAGTCCCACAGTTGCTCAGACCCAACCAAGTAAACACAGAGACTTATATTGCTTACAAACTGTATGGCCGTGGCAGGCTTCTTGCTAACTCTTCTTATAGCTTAAATAAATCCATTTCCATAAATCTATACCTTGCCACATGGCTCATGGCTTACCGGCATCTTCACATGCTGCTTGTCCTGGCGGTGGCTGTCAGTGACTCCTTCTGCCTTCCTGTTCTTTCTTTTCTCCCATCTGTTAGTCCGGCCTATACTTCCTGCCTAGCCACTGGCCAATCAGTGTTTTATTTATTGACCAATCAGAGCAACACATTTGCCATACAGAACAGTTTATGTGCTGATATTTTAATGCTGTATACTATTGCAGGTAACAAACCATTAACTTTTGTTTCTAAATTTTAACTCATAGTGGGGGCAAAGAATTGTGTTTCATATATTGACAGAGCAAGTTGTTATGTTGCTCATTTGTAAGTTCCTAAAACTTCCTGCCATTTTTGAATATAAATCAAGTCATCAATAAAGAAAGCTTTATTTCTTCTTTTCTATTATATACCATTTCCCCAAATTTTTATTTTATTTTATTATTTAATTTTATTTCGTTTTTAACTAGCTAGAAATTATAGTACAGTTGTTCCTGACATTAGGAAAATATTAATTCTTTTATCACTAAGGATGATCTTTTATAGATTGACTTAGGGATTTCTTTATGTTAGGGTCTGCAGAGTACCCCACAAAATGAAGACCACCACTCACATACACAATCAACAAGAGTGTTGCTTATATGCAATCAGCAAGAGCGTTGCTTATTCCAGCATGCTGGGCTCTGACAATGACAACAAAATGGCTTCGACCCCAAACGGAGCTCTCAGGCTCCTTTTATAGGCAGCCAGGAAGGAATGAAGTCATCCTGAACCTGATTGGCTGGGGCTCCTCTTCCTGCTTTAATAGGGTACAGAAACTGAAACCAAACAGGGTACAGAAACCAAAACTGAAACTAACTTAAAACTCAGGCCTAGTGGAGGCTGGGGCTAGAGGAAGCCTAGCCATGGTGCTGCTGTGGACCCTCATTCTAGTCTCGCATTGCTGAAAGCGTTACCTAGAAGGGAAAATCAAATTTTCCAATACTTTTTTTTTTTTTGGAAAATGTAAGAACTGGGCATGGTAACACATGCCTTTAATCCTACCTAGCACTTGCGGGGCAGAGGAAGGCAGATCTCTGTGAATTTGGGGCTAGCCTGATCATCAAAGCAGCTAGGCTGTTACATAGAGAAACAATGGTTGGAAAACGAAACTAAACAAACAAAAAGAAAAGAAAAAAATTAATTTGTTTATTTTACATCCTGATAACAGTTTCTCCTACCTCCCCTCCTCCCAGTCCTTCTCTCCCATCTCCCCTCTGTGCCATTCACCTTCATCCACTCTTCCAGTTCTCTTCAGAAACAGATAGGCCTCCCATGGATATCAATAAAACATGGGAAAACGAGTTGCAGTAAGACTAAGCGCCTCCCCTTGTATTAAGGTTGAGCAGCCCAGTATAAGGAATAGAGTCCCAAAAGTGAGCAAAAGAGTTAGATGCAGCCCATGATCCCACTCTTAGAAGTCCCACAAGAAGACCAAGCTACACATAAAGAATGTTTCTTCTTGCTGTTTTGTTTTTGCCTTTAGAGACATATTTCCCCAGCTCTTGAACTCCTGATCTACAGCATTTACCCTCATAGTTCTGCTATTATGGTACTACACTAATATTTTATTTATTAAAGTTTTCAAATTGCCTTTCTGCATTTTAGAGATTATGCAATTTCTTCTTAAATCTGACTATTTGATTAATTACTCATGGATTTCAAGAAAACATTGCTGAACTCAATGGATAGTATTTTGTTGTAGAATTCTGTATTCAGGTTTATAAATTGTATTAGTCCCTTCCTCTCATGTAATATTTCTGTCTGCTTTGGTTATCAAGTTATAACCTCAAATAATTAGTTTGAAAATGCTCTTTCATTTTTATTTTTAAAATGAAGCTTTTTATTTAGTATTGTACCTTCTTTCAATGTTCCTTGTAAATTTTGTATCAAATCAGTCTTCTACATATTTACTGTATTTGATATGATTGGTATTAGATCCATGATTTTAACTCCTGTTTCTTTATTTCCTCTTGATTTCATGTTTCTCTGTTTCTTTGATTTGATTTTTTAATGTTTGAATAGTTTCAATTTGGTGAAATTTCATACGTTGGCTTTCAAGTTATTGTATTCTTCTTATAGTTTTAAATAGATGTTCAAATTATTAAAATACATTTGCTGGGGCTTATGAGATGATTCAGCAGCTAAAAACATTTGTCATGCAGGCCTGAACACATGAATTGGATCCTCTGATCCTACCAGCTACTAGGAGAGACCCAGCTCCTGAAAATTGTCCTCTGACTACTTCAGAAGTTACATAGGTGCACTTATCCTCAGATACACAAAATATTAATAAATTAAATTAAATGTATCTAATCTAAAATATTAACAATAGTATTTTACTATTTTGGCAAGGTGTAGAAACTATATTGCCCACATAAGTTGTTTAACTCTTGCCCTTCCTTGTAAAAGTTGGAATATTTCATTTATATACAGTGAAGCACCACCAAAGTTATAATTTTTCTTCCTTTTGTGTCCATGTATGTGTAAATGTAGCATGCATGGGTATGTGTAAGCATGCTCCCGTGTGTGGAAACACTTGTAATGTGTTTGACATCTGATGTTTCCCTCAATTATTTGCTACCTTATATATTGAGACAATGAGACAGAGTTGCCACTTAAACTCAGAACTTGCTCATTTAGGTGGTCCAAGCAGTCAGTTTGTTCTGTGCTTCGATTTCTATCTTTTGAGCACTGGGATTACAAGAAGGCCACGATTCCCACTGGCATTTACATGGGTGCTTTGGATCCAAACACCATTTTTTTTTAGTAATGATACTTTCTCTTTAAAAAGGTAAAAGAAGCACATAGTCTATGGTATATATTGAGGCATTTTGCACACTTGCGTCTTTGCTTTATTTCCAAAGCACATGCCTTTTCTATATTGCCAGTTTCTTGATCCTAACAAATTTCAATATCATTTATTACAACTGATTTACTCATGACACATTTGTAGGTTTTTTTTTTTTTTTTTGTTTTTGTTTTTTGTTTTTTTTTTTTTTTGTTTTTTTTTTTTTTTTTACAACTAAGAATGCCTTTCTACCAATCTCACTGGACAGTTTCACAGGATTCATGAGTCTGAATTGACAGACATTTTCTTCCTGCTGCTTGTGGATATAAGTCCAACCCTTATCATCCATGTTGTTTTGTTGCAAAGCTTTCCCTAAGATTAGGTAGTTCACAAGTTATGTCAGTAACAGAAGTATCTACTTCTCTGCCCCCGTCTCCCTCTGTAGTGTGAGACATACACATTCTTAGATCACTGTTGCTATTTGTGATTTTTCTGCACATGTCTCTCTCAGATGTTGATTTATAATGTCCAAGCCCTTGGAAGAGGAAAAGTTTCTTATATCCTTCCTTCTTTTTTTTTTTTATTAGAAATGACTGAATTGACAAGGAGCTGTGAATAAAGCAGAGAGAAAACGCTACCTGGATTATTGTGTGATTTTTTTCTTGATATTTTGAAGTTTACACATTTAACAATACTTTATGAGAAATATATAAAATGTATATTTCATGTAATATATGAAAGAAGTCTCACAAAGTTTTCAAAGTCTTGTTATTGGAATCAATGTGTGCATGATTTGAAATTGATGTCTGTTGCACAGAAGATCCAAAGGAACAGGGATCTTGCTCTAAAACAGTGTCTCCACAGATGTCAGAAGCTACACTCATTTTGTCCCAACAACATGGCTGCTTAAAAATGATCTAGACAAGAAGGATACCAATGGACATGCTAACATGGACAGTTGATGCTCACAAGTCCTCAACCCTAAACAAAGCCCTAGAAGCAGCTAAAGAATACTGAGAATGGGAGAAACATTCTTCCCTAAGGAAGAACCCTCAAACTGGTTATCCAATGCTAAGTGGTCAGCTCCGAAATCATATCCATACAAGTAACACTATACAGACTGAACAGGCAGTCTTTCTGTATTTAGCAATAATCTCTCTCTCTTTCTCTCTCTCTCTCTCTCTCTCTCTCTCTCTCTCTCTCTCTCTGTCTCTCTCTCTCTCTCTCTCACACACACACACACACACACACACACACATATATATATATAACAACAATTAGAGAATTTTAAAAAGGCCATGAATTTGAAAGAGAACAAGATAAGGTAAATGAAAATTATTACAAGGAAGGAAAAAACTAAGGGAAATGATATAATTATATTATAATATCAAAAAATAATTACCTAAATGCTGGTGACTTCTTGTGATATCTATTGAAAAAGAAACTTAAATAAGTGGTAAAGCAGTTGAGTTTCATGATTAGAGCTTGTCAGTCAGATTTTGAAAAGCAGAAGTTCTAAATACCATCCCAGTTCTAACATGAACAAGTTAGTGTGGCCGCACTTCCCCTATCAGTGAAGTGTGATGAAGTTTTGCAAGAATTGCACAAAAGGAATTCTACTTGATCATGTGGAGACAACACGCCGTGAACCCTCTATAGCTATGAAGATTGTTTACCCTGCATATGAATACTAACACTAAGACAACTTCTAATGAACATTGTATTTTCGCTATCAACGATGGCTGTCACACACTGAACTTTTCAATAGTCCTCGATACTTACAATAGAGATCACTAATCCTGGAAAACCTTAGGCACTTAGCACCATTTGGCAGTGAAGATAACAGATGGTCATAGGAGAAAAGGGAGCTTGTTCTGTGCCACCCAATTAGTGCGCACCAGAGATGAAACTTGAACTCAGGTATATCAGCCTCCCAGACTCAAGCATTTTACCTTATTGTAACGCCTTTGAGGAGATCAACACTATTAAATAAGAAGCCTGCACTGAAAACAGGTAGAAGCCCTGCGGTAAACAGACTAAGCTTCTAACTGTGTCTGATATTGTTAGTATGAAACAACTGTACTTTAAGCCTGTGTCCACTCAAATTAGTTAGAACACAGAGCCTGGTAGCATAAGTAACAATGAACTCCAGTACATTTAGTTGTATGTGGAAATTACTTATTTAAGCAGTAAGGTAACATTTAAACACTACTCATAGGAGATGTTAACAGTCGACTATGATACACAAGTATCCAGGGCTTCTGACAGAGATGTAATTTACATACATTATTTTAATAATCCTCATAATTTTTCTGCTGGGAAGGTAAGTAGCAATTATTTCTCAGATTTCTCAGATAGTGAAACAAAAGGTAAGAAATCTTTACAAGTTCCTCTCAATAGAGCTCAAGTTTTATTTTTAACTTTGGGAACATTTTCTGTATCTGAGGACAATTATAACACAGTGAACTATCATTTTAAGTGAAAAAAAATAATGACTAACTCTAGAGAGATATTCTGGGTTACCACGAAATTGTGAGGGGGGCTATCAGTGTGTGTGTTCTTTCTACAACGACAGAAAACATGCAACAATTATTTCAAGAACATGAATGACGACTCATCAAACAAATCATTTTAATCACCGATCAGAACACTGAAGGTGCTATGAAGTGTTAGTGATAGAGCCACCATGTTTAAAAAACAACAAGACGGCACCTGCTGTCTCGTCTATCACACGGTGAAAGATGCAGTGCAAGAATATTCCTTGGGAATGTTGGTTGTGGTACAGGCACCCATCCCTGGGTGGGAAGAGAGGGAAGGTGTGTGTGTGTGTGTGTGTGTGTGTGTGTGTGTGTGTGTGTGTGTGTGTGTGTGTATGTAAAACCTCAAATTATAGAGAGAAAGAAGTGAATGTGGAACTGCTACAGTTTGATTTGAAAACCTATCATATGATTTTTATGAGTTTTCAAACAAACTGGAAGCATGAAAACAAGATGGAAGCGAGGAAATCTGATATCCCTCATGAGTCAGTTTCTGTGTGAAGGACCGTGCCAAGTTCTGCTTCACTGCATCTGTGATGAGCAAATGGTAACTTACTAGCACTAATTCACTGCAGAATTTCCCTATCAGTGGCTTATTTAGTAATCAGATTTAAGTTCCTTGTCTCTGAATAGTTAAGGCTATGGTTTGTTAGAAGGTTATGCTGTTGGTCTTTGCTTTGGTAAAATGTCAAAGGATTGAATTTTATCAGAGACAAGCCAGAGTGGCTATGTGTATATAACAGAAAAGTAACTATAGGAAATAATTTAGATTGGTAAAGAGATAAATAAGGATTACAATGTTAATCTGTATGTGTCATTAATACTTCATGAGCACCTAAAATATGTTGGCACTTCAGATAAAACACACTAGACAAGGATAGTCATAGGCTAATGCACATTAAAGTCTATAGGAAACTCCAAGCATGCATCAGATAGAAATACAAATAACTTTAAAATTGGAAAAGATGTGAGGACTATACTGTTATCTACTTGAGTAAATAGCAGGATTCGAGCACTTCAGTCAGATAAAACTCCAAGTAAGAAGAGATGTTTGCAGTGTCATCTAACAACAGATAGGAATTCAGCCATCTAAAGAAAGGGCATTCTGAGCAAACATTTTTTACATGTATCCTCAGAAAATACCTTAGTGTATGTTAGAGGACTAAATGAAGTCCAATGTCGCTGAAGCAGAAACAGACAAGAACACTGCAACATACAATATTTTTGCATATAATTGCTGTCAGAATACCAGTGGAAAAATCTGCTGCTAGCTATGATGGGTTAACAAAGAATAGAATTACCCTCCTGCTTCTGACCTTACCCAAAGTGGCAGTCATTAAGGAAACAACAAATGCCAGGAAGCTGGTGGACAAGAAGGAACAGACTCTTTTTCCTGCAGGTGGGGGAGAAGGCACACTACCCCAGACTAATCAATGTGGATGGTTCTCAGTGAACAACAATATGACCCAACTCTACTACAACTCTACTACGCTTAAATATTAACCCCTAGGACTCGGAGTCAGCATGTCACAGAGAATGTGACACACCAATGCTTTGGGGTTTTGTTGTTGTTGTTGTTTGTGTAGCTTTTTTGGAGGTTGTTTATTTGTTTGTTTACCACTATACGCAACAGCTAAGTTATGGGAACAAACTTTGTCCTAAAACCATAGCGGTGGATAAAGAAACTGTGGTATGTAGAGTGAAATATTTCTCAATCATAAAAGTGAAGTCATCCAACTTATAAGAAAATAAATGCAACTAGAGACCATTATATCAAATGAAATAAGGCAGTCTCAAAAAGGCACATATTGTGCATTTTTCTCTCATTTGTGCCTCCTGGAATTTATATAGATATATAAAATTATGTATGCATATATGACTTGAAAGTAAAATGTTGTTATCCAGCATCATAGAATGGAATAGTAGGAGAGAGGAACGGCAAGGAAAAAGGAGTATAGGGGTTATGGGAGGAATATGTTCAATGCAGAATACATGCTTAAATATATTAAATAAATATTTAGCAATAAAAATTAAACACACTCACAAATAGGTGAGGATGAATAAAATAATGCTGTCTCAGACACTGGTCAACAATCAGCCTGGTATGGGAACCTCTAAGGAAGGAAATAAACTAAGTGAGTGCATTATAACTACCCATCCTAGTGCATAGTTTTTCTAGGCTACATGAGTCAGGGAAGGTAAACCAAAATGGAGCCTGCCGGACCACTAACTTGAAGAGACAGAGTTGATAAGTTGGATAGGGATGAGGACTGACAAAGAGAAAGCCACACAGAAAAAAGGAAAGTCAGACATTGAAGTAATGTGAAACTATATTTAGATCTAGAGAAACTACCTGAGTCAAGGAAAGAAGCACCAAGACCTCTGGTAGGTGCTGCAGAGCTTGGAATACTGCTGAAATAGCTCAGAGCAATCAAAGCATTTATATATAAATATACAGCAATGTCTTCCGAATCTGTGTGCTGAAACTATACAAAAACATGAATGAATAAGCTTTAGATTATCTAAATGAAGAGTTGTCTATTTTATTGATAAGAAAACCTAATATCGATAAGATGTCATCTTGAATACACTTTCAATACATGCTCTATTTAGCCAAGTACCTGTGGCTAAACAGACCACAGACCCTAAGAGAGCACACATTTTGTTAAATGCACAAAGTATTAAAGCATCTCCTAATGACTTACTGTTACACCCATAGATCAGAGCATCTCTCAATGATCAACAGAGTAGCTTTTCCTTGAAGTTCATGGCAATCAGCACAGAGACTCTTAGTATTCAGAGAATATGACGCTGGAGTACTCATCCCTAAATGAACCATGCATATCACACTCATCTCCTAAGTTTAGAGATATTTGAGGAAGAGGGGGTCAAAAGTACCTAAGAGCCAGAGGTGGTAGATGACTTCAAGGAAACGGTGTTATCTTAAGAAAACAGGACTGTTGCATATATGAACTCACAGGGACTGTGACAGCATTCATGAGATCTGTGCACACCACAGCAAGACAAAAACCCAGCATGGAGGTGGGGAAGTGGGCATGGAATCCCCCGTTAACTGAAGAGTTGTTGGTATTTGACAGCTTCTGGGAAAGAATCAGGTTTTGTTTTGTTTTTTAAATTATGTGGCACTTGATAGGCCCACCACATTCTAGGGTAGGCTCCATTTCCAAGAGTAGTTGAGCAACACAAATTAAATTATATGAGGAAACAAAACAGAAAAAGAATAACAACAAAAAAAAAGGAAACTTAAAGTTGGAGGGTTTCTTAGGGTTTTAATTGCTATGATAAAAGACTATGACCATTGGCAACCTGTGGTATAAAGGGTTTATTCCAGCTTACAATTTGAGGGCAGAGTCACAGTCCATCATTAAGGAAAGACAGGTTAGAAACTCAAGCATGCCAGGTATTTGGAAGCAGGAGCTAGTGCAGAGGCCATGGAGGAGTGCTGATTAATTGCTTATTCTTCATGGCTGTTCCATCTGCTGTCTTATAGGACCTAGGACCACCAGCATAAGGGTGGCCCCACCCAGAATGGGCTGGGACCTCACAAACTAACCAGTAATTAAGAAAATACACTATAGGTTTACCTACAGGCCAGTCTTATGGAGGAACTTTCCTAATTTAAAGTTGTGCTTCTCAGATGATACTGGCTTGTGTCAAGTTGACGTGAGCCTAGCCAACGCAGTTGGGCAGGGGAGAGAAGGTAATAAGAGTGAATATGGGAGGGGTTGGAGGAGAGAAGTGAATATGACCAAAATGCAGTGCATGGAATTCTCAAATAATTAATAAAATATTATTTTTAAAACCTAGAAAAAGGCTTATGCTGATGATTTTAAAGAAATATATGCTTTAGAATTTGTGTAAAGAAGATAAGGAACTAGACAGGTGAGACACAATAATTCTAAAAAGGAAGGAAAGGCTGGAGAACTCATACTTCATATTTCATGACTTATTACCTATCTACAGTAAAATTATGTAGCATTAATCAAAGGACAGACACAAAGACTAATAGAATAGAATAGTATATGTGATCTATATACAGATGATCAAAAGTACCGTTGACTGAAATTCTACAAGAACTTCACCATTTATAATGAAGCAAAGCCAATCTTTCAACTAACAGTACTAGAACGAGAGGACAAATATTTGTAGAGAAAGTAACTGCATATGTGCTTTATGTAGTATATAAAAACTCAAATAAAATCATGAATTTAAATATGAACTTCACTAGCCCCAAATTTCTAGATATAATGGCAAAATCACAATCTGTAGGAGGAGAGATGACCCACTGGTCAAAAGGGATCAAAAGAGAAAGTAGAGGTATTTTGGGCTCAGTGTAAAGAAAAATGAAAGGATAATATTAAAACGTACAGGTTGTCATATGAACCCAGGAATGTAACACCAAACACCTATAACAGAAAAAGGTAAATTTTCCTAATAATCATTGATGGGTGATTCTACCCCAAAAAATTAGAAAAATTCAAGGAATTTAAAGTATTGAAAAGGAAGACCATGAAAGGAAAATAATAACGTAAGAACAAAAGTGGAAACGAATCTATAAGAGAAAAAAAAGCATCTCAGAAAAAAGAAAAAGCTGTTGTCAGGGAAGGTAAAGAAGAATGATAAAGTTCTGTCTAGAATAATCAGTGTAATGAAATATACAAACTACTAATGCAGAAATGAGTGGAGGTGATGTTTACATAAGCATTACAAATATAAATGGGAAAGTGGCATATTGTAGTAACAGTCATGTGCAAATAAATTCAACAACTTAAATGGTGTAAACAAATAGCTTCCAAGATGACATACATCTAATAATTAAATTGAATTTTCAAAGGTTTTCTACCAAGAAAATCCCTGACAAGAGTGGCTTAATAAATTGGTTCTCTCAACTCTTTACCTAATCCTAACCTTAACCCTAGTGTTAGAATACTTCCCAATATCAAGGCTACCAACCTCTTGCAAATGCAGTCCAGAAATGTCCTAATTTTCTTTCTGTTACTGTGATAAATACTTACTTAGTTAGGGTTTTCATTGCTGTGAAGAGACACAATGACCATGACAATTCTTATAAGAAAAACATTTAATACTGTGCAGTATCCTGAGTACAAGAAACCTCAAAGCCTACACTCACAGTGACACACTTCCTCCAACAAGGCCATTCCCATTCTAACAAAGCCACACCTCCTACTAGTGCCACTCCCTATGAAATTATTGGGAGCCAATTACATTCAAACTACTACAGTGATCCAAAGAAAGTTGGAGGAAGAACAGGTTTGTTTGGCTTTTATTTTCATATCACAGTCCATGTGTCATTGAGCAAATTATGAGCAGGAACTGAAGGCAAGAACCTGAAGGCAGGAACTGAAGCAGAAAGCATAGAACTCTGCTTACTGGCTTGCTCTTATACAAACTAGGACCACTCGTTTGGAGGCAGCACTACCTACAGTGGGCTAGACCCTCTCAATCCATCATTAACCAAGAAAATGCCACAATCATCCCAATAGAACTCAAGTGAAGTATCTTCTTACTGTATGACTGGAGTTTGTGTTAGCTCAGTTGACTCCTTGCCAACTTGATACACAATGATATCACTATTGAAATGTAACTTTTACTTGATTGTTTCATCCCAAGTATTCATTTACCTGGCAGCCATCATGATACAACTGTAAGTTCTTCCTTCTTTAATACATATTACAACAATTTAGAAAAAAAGGCGAATCAGTTTCCCAAATTTTGATGAGCCTAAGATGTCCGTCTTCAGCACTATTGAACTAAGTGGACTTCGTAGAATAAGGGATTACATGCACAAAACAAACAGACAAACCATGTGCACACTCACATAGCAATGTAGAAGTTGGCACAATTTCATTCACAAGGCAAAGAAGACAAGAACCTGACTCCTTTGCTCCCTTCAGTGGTGTCTTTCTAAAGTCTGGTCGGTCTGTTTGAATTCATAGATAGTCTAGCTCCGCCTCTTAGAATGTAAACTTGTCCACATAACCGTAATTTATCTGTAAAATGGGAACTAGCTAGTATTTCCTTCCTGAGACTGTCATGTGCATTAAATGAGATAGGACATGAAAGAGACCTGACGGCAGTCTCAGAGAGCTTTAAGTATTATTATTTCACATAGTCATTAACATCTAACTACACACACACACACACACACACACACACACACACACACACATATATATATATATATAATGATGGATGACGGTGTTGAACAGAGAGGCAGAGGTCAGAGAAGCATTTTTGGCTTTATACATATTTGAACTTGATCTAGGAGTCAAAGGGATCTTATCAAGTTTTAAGTCAGTAGAAGAATTTAAACTGTGGTATAGCATAATCAGATATGTCATAATACAAATCTTTAAGGCAGGAAGCCAAGATCTTAATCCTGTCAAACACTTCAGACTAAGGATGTCAAGTTGGCTTGAACCAGGTTCTGGAGAATAATGTAGACCAAGTCTTTGGCTATATTGGTAAATTGAAGCATCATTTGATTTATGAGCAACAATACTACATTATAAATGCATTTTAAATGAATGATTATTAGATATTTGCTTCAAAGCACTAGACATCATGAGTTGAAAAAAAAGAAGTAAAAAGGAATAAGAATATATTGAAACCCAACCATACTCTGTGATAGAATTGCAGACAGGAGTCAGCACAGATGTGGCAGATGTGACAAGGTAGAGGAAAAGAGAAAATATTTGTACCACAATATCTAGCTGACTAGAAATAGAAGAGAGATAGCATGTCTAAACATTCACCTTAGTGCTTTGAGCACATCCATTTCATTTCAGTCTAGCCCTTCACAGTGACCAGTAGAGCCCTTTAAAATCAAAGCATGACCAACCTTGACCATCTTCACTCCAGCACCTTGCAAATGTTTGCCAAGTAAGAGCCACTCTAGGGGTGTTCTACAGAGAAGATAAACAAATCTTGGAATGGAGACATGATGTCATGATGAAGGACGATGCCTGGAAAGGTTATTTCTCCTCCCATAAGCTCTGTTTCCAGCCAGTGTTGACTTTCATTGGATGTGTATACAGGTGGACCCCACTCTGTTATGAATACCTAAAGGCCAATGAACTGATACTAGATATTTGTTTTTCCTTTGCCAGTGGCTTGGTGAGTGGCTGTTCAGATACTGGACCTCCAAATGGGCTGAGGTGTCTATACACATAGTCTGGGAGTAAGGCTGCAATGGGAAGGGAGTAGGTGAGAAGGGAATGGGTAGGCTGAGTGCATAACGAACAGGCCAAACCTCCATGTTGATAGAAAGATCTCCACATTTTCTGAGAACTCTGTCTTTATACATGACCTCTCGCAAGATGAGAAGTACATCTTTCAAGAGACACAGATAGAACGCATGTTGATTTTGTTTTTACCGTTCTTAATTTGACTTAAAACTTCCAAGTGCTTAGATTTATGAGGAGTGGGCCACCATTCTGGCACTTCAAAGGTTGAAAAGTGGTCTTTTTTATTAAAAAAATAACAATATTATTTTTAGTAACTACTATGTGTTTAACATGGTAGTTAAACTGTTTTATGATCTTTTTTCTGCTGATAATTTTTGCCCAAATAATTCAGATATTTTTCCTGTATCATGTTGGCAAGTCAAACAATCCATCACAGTTTTCAGGCAGCTTACTCCTCATATCCTTCCATTGAAAGTCATGGTTTCACAGTCCCATCTTTTTCAACTGAAGACTCCGATATGACTGCCATTGATGTAACATGCACATTTTTACTCATGTGGGTGAAAATTTCTTTGCATCAAATATGCATCTTCATTTGGGAAGTATTTTCTCTTTTACATTACTGCTCATTTCAATCCTGCATCTCAACCATCAGCTGCTCGTGTTTGGAAAGGAAGAAGAGGCTCTTTGTTACTGTTTTGCAAAACAACAGCAACAACAAAATGGAATTTTGAAATAAGCACAGGCTGAATATACTCTATAAAATGTTTACACTTGTTACCCTGATAAATTATTGGCTCCTAGCAAATCAATTATAATTTTTGTGGTTTCTTTAAAAATGGCCTAGCTGGCAATAAGAAAACTTTAAAGTGTTGGATTCAAGGTGAACCAGTTCTCACACATGCTGTAGGTGTTACTGCTCAGAAGACCAATGACTTAAGAATCCCCAGGGGTTCACTTTCAATGTCATCTTTCCCGTGCCTACCTTCTGAGGGACACTTCTACTTAACTTTGGTTGTCTTTGGCATTCACAGCTGAAGAAAAGCGGCCTAATTAAAAGTCTGGCTTTTGAGGGTAAATCTCCTCCCTCGTGTGCTTCACTGAGCCCTGTCAATTGAAAACAAAATGTAACTCTTTTGAGATAATACACTTCATTTTTTTTTTTTTTTTGGTTTTAGCATGTGCATCACATCCATGGATGACGTGAACTATGTGGCTTTATGGGTTTATATTAATGTCTCTGCGAAGCAACAAGTGGCATCTGCTGACCACCTATCGTTTTATGTTTTAAAATCATCCCAACATCCGATGTCTGCTCAGAAGGCACAGTTGTCCATTGTGAATTATAACACTTTCCTAACAAGTCTGGCTTGTAAAGTGGTTTAGTGATTTTAAATTTTCCATTTAGGATCAATTCCTTCTTCAGTGGTGTTTACTTTGAGGCCAAGGAGACATACACACACACACACACACACACACACACACACACACACACACACAACACACACACACACACAACACACACACACACACACAACACACATGCGCGCGTGCGCGCGCGCGCGCGGGGATAGGGTGGGGTGAGGCTGTCAACATTAATGCATAAATATTCTCCATCAACATGCAGTAAGAACATGGCCTTGCTTAGACAGCATTCTCCCCCTCCTTCTCCTCATAAGCCACTTATAAAAAAACCAAAAAACATTGTTCCACAGAATAAAGGTCAGACAGAGATCAATAATCTGAGGACCCATGGGAAGAAAGAACCACTAAATCAACCTGAGGGCTTTGGAATCTGCAGTTCGTAAAATATCCAGCCTTTCAGACAGTTTTTAGAAGTTGGGAGCCTTCCAGTTTTAAGGATCTGAAAACCAGAAGATTCTGTTTTTAGCCATGAAAATCTGCATTGTTCCACCTGGTTAGGGCATATATTTTACTTAAACCGGCCACCGTTTACCAAAGAAGAAAGCAGCACTGAACTTCTCGGTAGGTCCCCTGTGCCCAGACGCAACCAACCCAGTTGACTGGCAAAGGAAGTGACCACCGCTCCTATCCCACTGTTCACCCTGCTGGCAGAGCTCCAGGACTGGTGCCAAGGCTCTGGCAGGTTTAAGGCTGTTTCCTGGCAGCCATTGGCCTTTCTATGCCATGTGACCCTGCTCCTGTCTGTCTGGATTTTGTTCTGAGTTTCCTTAGGGCGTGCTTCTGAACAGCATCAGGAACAGCAGCAAGAGCTCTGGGATTCAGCAAAGCCATGTTATCCAGGAACCTTGGATCACTGAGCTGTCCCAGGCTCCCTCTGCCAGCCGCTTGCTTCAGGGCTTCAAAGGGAGGCTCGGCTGCAGTACCCAGCATGCTTTTCTGCGGCTGCCACAGCCCTCTTTTGAAGCACCATGGTAGCCAACAGAGAGGATTCTGTGTTACGTACAGTATGACCCTGGAGGAGCCAGCCAGCTGCTGTGACTCAGCTAAAAACAGGGAACTCGCTGTAAGCAAGAGGGCATAAAGGGGAAGGATGGCTGAGGGGGAGGGAAGCCAGAAAAAAGCAGGAGTAGTTTAGGATGTTCAAAGTTTGTCAAAAAGCTCAACACACATTTCTGAAAGAGTTTCCTGGATGGGCCAAAGGAGGTCCATCTCTGCTACTCTGAAATCTGCCAGGCTTCATAATGTTTTCTATCTAATGAAAACAGGCAAGGCAAGGATTAGGGGAAGATCAAGAAAACAAAACTAAATTCTCTCTCAGTCTTACTACCAGGTCCCCCGAGGAGTAATTGGCTTTTTAGATACAGTTTACGATCAAACACACAGATGAAAAAAGAAAGGAAGGAAGGAAGGAAGGAAGGAAGGAAGGAAGGAAGGAAGGAAGGAAGGAAGGAAGGAAGGAAGGGAATAAGTACCTAAGTGTCTCTTTTCCTTTCTGTTCTTGCAGAGTGAGGGATTATGGTGGCTCAGTTCCCATGGTTCTGTTTCTTTCACAAGCCCTTTTAAACCCAAGTGTCAACTGTGAACAAGACAGTACAGTATAGGTGAGATTTCCATAGAAAATACTTCCTTGTTCCATCTCCTTTGGCTCAAGACAAGTGGTTGGTTTGCATGTTTGCTTGGTTGATTGGTTGGTTGGTTGGCTGGTTGGTTGGTTTGGAGTTTTTTGGGGGGATGTGGGGGGTAGGGAGAGATGACCAGTTAAAAGTAGACCTTGAACAACAAGCCCAGTCTTATTTTGTGAAACATTTGCTAGAGCACTTTGCTCAGTTCAAAGGTAGAAATTTAGAGATGGATGGAATGCAAACTGTTAAAAGGTACTTTAGCTAAAGAAAAATGGTTCAGGGGTGCTTAGGAGTAATCTGGAAAAGAGAGATCGTAAAAGGAAACTATGAGAAGTAGTAATTAAATCATCATTTTAAGTGAAGATCAGGATATACTGTCCCCAGCATCTTAGGATATTAAAGTTGAAATGATACAATGAACTGTCTGATTAGACAGAGAAGAAAATCAAGTTTGTGCCTTGTCAGCCCGTCAGCCTAGACCTGGGTGTGCTGCATGCTGGCAGAGTTTCTCAAGTGATAAAACTCTGAGCAAGTGGTGGCAGCTACCCTCTGGGAGAAAATCCCATCTACAGATTTCCCTGGAGCTGTCAGGAAACAGGTCAACTTGATGGGGGAAAGCTCAGCCTCAGAAGCTCAAACCAAGCGTCAGGCTTGAATTTCCTATTTTAGTGTTTGTTTTGTCTGCCTCTGGTTTCTCGGCAGGCATGGTTCATTACAGAGTCATTTTGAGATATAAGTCCTCCATAAGTTTAGCTTACTCCAACTGGCTCCTCAAAAGAGCTTAGGAGGTGGCTCCAGGGGGTAAGATGGCTTGGTCTGCAAGCACGAGGACCTGAGTTGAGATCTTCAAAAGCCATTAAAAGTCTACAAGTGGCCAAGCGCATGTGCCTATAAACACAGCTCAGTAGGGTTGTCTCAGAGATAGGAGGCTCCCTGTCTCCAAGGATTAAGGTGGAGAGTGACAGGATGGGACATCCACCTTCCTTCTCAGACATCTGTTAGCCTGCAAATGGGAAAGCACACAGACACACAGACACACACACACACACACACACACACACACACACACACACACACACACGTCGCATCCGCCTCGACCAGCAAGGAAGACGCAACCCCAGGCTCTTCTCCAAGCAGTTTATTCAGGAACCTTGAACAATCTTCTGACCCCGGGGAAAGTCATTTTCTTCTTCTCTCTCACTCTCACTCTCTCTCTCTCACTCATACTCACTCTCCCATTCTATCTCTCTCACTCACAGTCACCCCCACAGTCACTCTCACAGTCACCCCCGTGGGAAAGTCAGCCCACGCCCTTTATAGCCACTGGGCAATCAACCCTGTGGTGCCACGTGGACAATGCCGCTAGGGTCAGACATACACAAGCAAGCCAGATTAGGTCCAGGTGTGCAGAAGCAAGCCAGATCCTAGCCTTAGCCAAATAAGGAGCATCTGCCATCGGGAAGGCAGAAACCAGACGCCGCGCCATCTTTGAGGCACGGCCGTGCACGGCTCTCTACACACACACAGACACACACACACACACACAGACACACAGACACACAGACACACACACACACACACACACACACACACACACACACTCAGGATGCTTAGCTGGCTTCCATAGCAGCATGCTTCTTTATTGTGGAGAGTATGTTGTTGATGAGAGGTATATGAAACATGAGGAAGAGACAAGTATTTTTGGTGCAATTTCAAAATTCTCTTTCCACCTAAGAAGGATCTAGTATCTTTTTAGCAGACATTTGGGTGGATGCTTAAATCAGGATGTAAAAGAGTAGTGGTCAAAAATAAGGAGTCATACCCTGGATGTGGTGGAGCATGCCTTTAATCCCAGCATTTGGGAAGCAGAGGCTGGTGGGTCTCTATGAGTTCAAGACCAGCCTGATCTACAGAGTGAGTTCCAGTTCAGCCAAGACTACACAGAGAAACCCTGTGTTGAAAAACCAAACAAATAAACAAACAAAAATAAGGAATCATATTTAGTTAATTGTAATGTTCATAAATAGATTCAGTGAAAGTTGAAGGAAATGGTGTTGATCATAAGAAGGTGTTAAGGAAGACACAGAAATGGTAAATTCAGAATTTCTATACTTCACAAATTTACTGGGTGCCATTATTTCAAATACCCACCATCATGACATTGGCTTGGGAAACAAGAGAACCAGGATAAGAAGTAAAAGTGAGGAAGAAAGATCATCTTACATGGCTGAAAGCTAGATCAGCTATGGAACTGGATTATTAGAAGAGTCTAGCTTGGTTGGAGTGTTCAGTACCTGCTCACATGACTTTGGATCCTCTTTCATTCCAAGATTCATTTGCTCATGCTGTAGTCCTCAGTTGATTCTAGATATTATGTCTGTGCTTTCATAGGCAACTTCTATTCTAAGTAATTCTCTTGGAAATTTTACAACTCTTGACTGGGTTGAGATGGTATCTCAAAGTTATGTTCAACCTGTGATCATGACCTTGTTTAGAAGTAGATCTTCATAGACTTCAGTGAAACTTTAAATCCCTCTGGGTTACTTGGGGTGGCCTTTAATCCACTGATAAATATTCTTGGAAGAGAAAAACACATCGAGAAACATACAGAAACTGAAAGCCAGGTGAAAACTAAGACACATACTGCAATGAGGCAACCATAAGCCAAGGACCACTAGGGCCTGCCAACAACCACCAGAACCCAGGGCAGTCAGGGAACAGGCTCTTCCTCAGAGCTTCTGAGTAGAAGCAAGGCCTGCTAATACCTTGATTCCTACTTAGCATTTGAGACAAATTTCCCATTGTTCATGCCACATACCTTGTAGTAATCTGTTAGACAATCCTTAGCAAACTAAGACAGGTCTTCATCAACTGTGTGCTAATTTCATCACTGGCTGTGCTAAAGACACACAAAATGGAGCAACATGCAAGTGTTTTAGGTAGTCATACTAGTTAGTATACATAACAATGTTAATTTTCTGAAAATTCATAAACCAGTTGGACGATAACTTAAATCTTGTATCCGCAGAGCAATTGTTATGTGCAATTACAGGGCAGTGAATAGAACAGTTCCTTGCCTAAGGATGTTTGTAATCCAACTGTGTACAGTGTGCATACATGACCAAGACTCCAAGGGAAATAGAAATTGGAGTTTGAAAACTACTAGACAAAAGTAGTTCTTCTTTGTAACACTGATAAACCAAGAGATAACAACTATCTTCCTGTGGTGTTTTTCTAGGAAGGTAAAAGAGTGACTGGAGTATGTTGAGGCTGGGGAGAGGGATGTGAAATGATTGAATAGATCAAGTGATTGAATAGATGAATGACTGAAATACCTCCTTCCCAGGAATTAAGGACCCCAGGTAGATGCTACATAGCATTCAGCAAATCTCAGATACATTTTCCTGATGCCACACATTGCAGAGAGGGTTTTGCAATAACCCAAATTCATCTTTGTGGGTCTCTTTATCATTATAGACAACTGTTTGGAAATTCAGAGCTCCTCAGGGCTTTCGGTAACTCTTTGGATTGGTGCTAATTCCTTGACCCTCACTTACTGGTGTTCTGAATGCATATCTGTTCCAAGGTACTGGCTGCTGTGCAGTCTCCAACACTAGCTTTGGAAAGGACCCATTAGCACAATGGGGGAGGCCCCACTGCAGGATGGGAAGTTTGCTCTTTTCACAGCCAGCACTGCTGTTGGTTTTGCCTGCTGGCTTACACGAATTGGCTTTTACATTTCCTAATTTAGACACTAGCAGTATGGAGACTTATTTTATGCATGGATATTTTCTGTCTGAGGCAAGCAGTGTTGTCATTGCAGAAATACAGATGACTGCCAGCAGCGTGTGAGCACACTGTAGAAGCAGTCCACAGGCGTTTCATGTTGGAGCGTGAGTACTGAGCACAGGGAAATCGAGAGCTTGCCTGTGACTCAGCTGGGACTGATTCCTTTCTTGAAAGAAATCTAATTAGAAGCCGGGATATTCAGGCTATAGTAATTATTCTCATTCCTAAGCAGTGGAGGTGACTAACCTTTCTACTATTCCAGAATGTTTGAAGGGGCACCTGTTCATCAGAATTGCCAATCCATCTAGCCAGTATTAGAAGAAACATTGTAATTGGTGCTATAGCTACTTATGTCATGAGCCAAGCACTATGCAAAAACACTGAAACAAAATTGTAAAACCATTAATATCATCAATATCATTTGATTTGATTTGAAAACTTTTATTTCTATTTTACTTATTTAGATAGTGTGCATATATGTGTATGTATATGGGCATGCATATGCCACCCTGTGCATGTGGAGTCAGAGGACAACTTGCAGGAGTTGGTTCTCTTTTTTTCTTGTGCGTCCTTGGGGATTGAACTCATGTGGTCAGTCTTGATGGCAGGCACCTTTACCCCCGGAACCATATCACCAGCCCCAACCTCACTTTAACAGATAAGAAAACTAAAGCAAAGAGAGACTAAATGACTTCAAATGTTCACTAATGCCTTATGTTACTTTTTGCAGAAGCAAAATGAAAACCTGTCACTTATTTAAGGGAAGACTGCAACCTCAGTTAAAGTCTACCATCACCTTCCTCCTACAGAAGACCAAAGCACACAAGGGGCAAGTGTTTCTATGCCAGACTGTCAGTTGGGCTTTGGTTTCCAAGAGGGCTCTTTCCATTTTTGATAAGGATATTTAATAATAGGATAAGCTTGGCTAGATTTAGCAGTCAACAATCACAGCAGCTGCTGACAGGTGCAAAGTCCACCTGAATGGAGCCTCCGTAGAGCAGGAGCAGAATCCTCTACCAGCTATCAAGTGGCAGAGCATGGCTTCAAAGATCTTGTAACTGAAACTTAAGCTGCTAACACTGAACTATCAAAAATCTCCTTACCAGGTTAGGAAGTGTCATGCTTTTACCAGCCTTCAGATTCCAAGGAAAACACAGTCCTCTGCAACTCCCTGAGAGGGTGTCAATGCAATTTCATAGGTTTTGTTTCACAGTTTCAAATAGCTTGATCTGGAAACTCCTCTAGGTGCTGAACATGATTATGCCGTTTCACACAACCCAACAGTTCTTACCTGCTCTCCTTTATACTCCCATCTCCTGCCTCCCTTTTCCCTTCGCCCCTGAAGTTCGTGATGAAGAACAGATCCTGGGCAATAGCTTCATGTGGACATGTGTACTGCTGCTCCTTGCAACTCGCAATAAACAAGAAAGAGGAAGAGAGAGGAAAACTTGTTAACACCACGCTGTATCTAAACAAGCAATCCCAGATGGCATCCTTTATGCCTTCTGCCTCTGATAAGAAAAGATTGAACAGGAAAAATAAGCAACAGCTGACAAGCCATACCCAGAACTGAGCCCAACAGGGAGAACAGATCTTAGCTCTGTGCACTGTCCTCAGTCATGGCTCGGCACCCAACCCAGAGACCTGCCTGGCTTCAAAGGCTTTCAGCAGTGCCTGCTTTTATGGGGCCAGTGAGTCATGAAAGCTTACAGGGCAAGTATTTTTCTTTTTAATTTGATCTTTAGTTTGCTGATGAAGACCATGGCATAAATGCAGTGATGTACCTTATTTAAAGACATTGTGTTGTTAAAAGAGAGAGACGATAAATAAAATTCAATAGCTCTTTAGTACCAGTCAGTGTTTTTCCCAGAAACCAATGCTAATTCCTCCCTTAAAATGCTTTCTTCTAATGCATAAGTGCATGTGTGTGCATGTGCGTGGAGTGCGTGCATGTGTGTGTGTGTGTGTGTGTGTGTGTGTGTGTGTGTGTGTGTGTATGTTTCGATTTTTAGATATTATAATAACAACTTTGTCTGAAATCCTGAGAGCTATCCCAGGCATCCAAATAGCTAGGACTGAATCCTTGCTTGATTGTTTTGTAGCTATGCATCCTCAGACAATATTCTCTGTGCCTCAATATCCCCGTTAACAAATGAAGGTTAATGGAATTTGCTTATTTGTTTGGTGAACAGTAAGTGAGAAAGACCACATGCAGGTCTAAAGCACAGAAAAGATGTCTAACACATACTAAACATTCCATGAAATCCATGCTTCCTGTCATTTCGTCATTAGCTGGGGTATAGAAGCATGCATCTTGCTGTTCTGGGCTCTGACATAATCTGGAGCTCCAAACATCAACATAATGAACATTTTCCTCTGCAAAATCTAGTTGCTTTAAAATGCCATCTTGGAATCAAGTGCAGCCGATGACACTTGACTGTTTCCACGTGGATGTTGCTTATGTGAACTGTAAAGACACCCGAGCTTCCACAGACCACCTGCAAAAGTCAAGTCAGCCATCATGTGTTGATTAGTAAGCGCACGAGTTTGCGATGAATCAACAGAAACATAGTAAAATGAAATAAAAGTATCCCAGTGAGGCCACTAGGCAATTCACTCCAGCCTCCCCATACATCTTGGAGAGTTGTCGTTCTCACAAGTGAATGAATGTGAAGTGCTAGAAGAGTGAGTTGAAACAATGAAGGAAGTTTTAGTGAAAACCCTGGTACTCAAAGCCACCAGCAATAGTGTAACTTTTCAAACAGAAGAGAAACTACCAGGGTCCTGCTCTCCATGCTTCCTTCTCAAGCAGAAGATGGCCGAGGCACTGAGATTAGACGAAGAATTTTCCTGTAGTCAAATTCCCGAAAACAAAGGTTAGGAAGTCACAGATGACACAAGCGCTTGTTCTGATAATGTAAAAACGCAGCAACTCTTTAAAAAGAGCTTAGGATAATGGGATGGAAATGAGTCAGAAAATATGCAAATTAAATTCACTTGAAACATATATGTCTTTAAAAATTAAGTGGTAAATTGCTTTGTCAAATGCTTTTTTCTGTGTGATTACCACCCGCTTACCCCCGTATTTAAATTCTATGTTTAAGATGCCTTTTTTTAACCTCTAATTCCTCTTTAGGAGGCTGGAAAGGTCGAAGAGGAGGCATGCTTCCATATGTGAGGAGTTGCAGAGTTTTTAGTTCTGTGTAGAGGGGAAAAAAAAGGAAGGTAGTACAGAGGAAGCGGAGTTAGAGCAATCGTAAAGCATTCTAGTAAGTTGGCCTGAGAAAAAGGAAGTACATGTCCTAATGACTCTAGTGTAAGACATTCCCTGGGATGAGTAAGAACTCTTTTGCTACACAATTCTTGTTTGCTGGCATAAGACTGAGCACATTGCCCAAGCAGGAAGCACTTACTGAAAAGTAAGTGTGTCTGTTCCATAGATCTTCATGCACAACTTCACCGTAAGTTGTCCTTAGAGTTGAGACCTATTTCTTACAGGTTCTTAGGAGGCTAAAGTCCATTGTGTTTGAGAGATGGCTTACTTAAAACTTTTAAGATTGTGCCATGGTTTGTTGATACCCATGGGAGGCCTGCCCCTTTCTGAACAGAAACAGAGGAGGGGTGGGTTGGAGAAGGGCAGAGGGGAGGTGGCTGGAGGGAATGGGAGGAGAGAAGGGAGTGGAAATTTCGGTCAGGATGTAAAATAAATAAATAAATTTAATTAATTAAAAAATAAACTTTTAAAATTGATACCGACAGCATCTAATCGTTTCTGGGAAGAGCTACAACCTGGCCCAAGGTAGCAGTGGATTAGAGGAGCTAGAAAACTTCAAAGGATGTGTAGAACTAAAGCTGAACATTGGGTACAAACCAGTTAAAGAAGGTTAAGCTACTGCAAACTTCAGAAAAAACAAAGTCCCAATCTCAAAGAAGGCAGAAGACAGGCTGAAAGTCCAAAGTACGGGAGGCCACAAACAGAAGGGGGAAAGAAGCATTGTCCACTCAAGAAAGTGTGTGCAGAGCCACAGCTACGGTAACGTGGCAACATCACTTTTAGCCAGGACCTGACTCACACAGGAAGCTGTTCATGATAGTCCTGCTTCAGCATGCTTAAATAACAACTAAAAAAAGAAGGAGAAGAACAATACGGAGCCCAGGGCCTCAAAATCTGCTGAAATCTGACAAGTTACAAGTCCCTTCCCTTCTTTGCTTCTGACCTAGCACATTTAGTTATGATGGAACCGGTCAGCAGATCCTAACATGTTCCTTGGAAACGGACGAACATTTTCCCATCTACAGTAAATCCTTAGAATATTGATAGTGACTTAGCACTTGCCTGAAATGTAAATGGCTGACACAGGTTTCTCAGGATGTGTTCTTCTTTCTTCTTACTCTGCACATTGCCTTTTGGAATCTGTGAAATGCATTTTCCCCTGCATAATTTCTCCATGTTTGCTTTAGCAGCAATCACACAGCTTTGAATTTTGTCCCTGAACTTTCAGAGGTTTTAGCCTGCCAGTGTTTCACAGTGTCGGTCACAAGCCCAATTTACAAACCTATTTGCTCACTCCGTTGAACTAGTGGACTCCATTATTGGGGAAGAAGCAGAAGTGTACAGTGTAAAATGACAAAAGGCCCTTGCTGTAATCAGATTAGTTGTTTGTACAATTTATCACATCATCCAGTTTAACTAAATACTTGAACTCATACAAGAGAATCATGATTCATTGCAACTTTATTCCCTCCTGTTATTAGCAAGTTCTTATGATCACAGTTTGACTTCATAGAGTTTATTATTTAGCAATTTTACTTTATATAGGTCTAAAACATGTTTAATTTATATTTTTTATTTATGTATGCTCACATGACTGTATGCCACATGTATGTAGCTGCTGCACAGGCCAACAGAGGCTTCAGATCCTCTGGACCAGGGTTTGCAGGCATTTGTGAACCACTAGACACTGGTTCTGGGAACTGAACTCTGATCTATGGAAGAGCAGGAAGTACTTTTAACTGCTGAGCCGTCTTTCCTGTCTCAACATTTTTATATATAAATCTTTAAAGTATCTGAAGTCATTTGCCAATTTGACAAGTATTTTCAATAAATGTCATATAACCTCATTTCTGTAAGCCCTGACTGTCAGGTTTCTCAAAATTTTGGTTACTTTCTTTGAGCAAACTTTTATTTCTCAACCTCCTCATAAAAATATGCTGGCCAGAATGAAGTATATCTCAGGCCCAGTCTGGGAATTTGATGCCCTTTGTGTGGGAACACTGTCATTGATGCAACCAGCGATTACATTACTTCTTTTGGCTAGGCATGGTACTGTTGACTCATAGAGTCAGCAACCATGCTGAATCTTAACTTTTCCCCCCACTTTTTCAACAGGATGTGCTTCTGAGTGATAACATTTTTCTCTGGCTTATCAGATTAGATAGATGAACAATTAATGAATATATTAAAAATCCGAAGTTCTTGACAGTATACATGCTTTCCTTTGCCTAGCTACAAGGTAACAATTTACATGGGAGCAAAATAGAGGGAATATATTTTTATAATTAAAGTTGGTTTTGGGAAACCATACATTGAAATTAATATTGGTTTTCAAGTTTAGTAGAAATGTTTCCTGATTTACATTGACTTCTCACATTCATGGTGGCTCTGATTTTCAATTTGTATCTGAGCTCACTTAGATGATGAGGATTTTTGACAAACTACCATACTCAACCTGTAAGTTAATGTCTTTAGGCCGTGGATGTAATTGCAAACTAAATTTCTCATTTGCTAAATAGAGCTGAATTTTCACACATTGGGAATCCATAGATTAGAATTTGTTACTCGGATCTCAGATAAACTTTGGTTGAAACTGATGAAGGTCTGGTGGTTTAAAAGTGATTTTCAATGTTTTTGTAAGTTTTTGCTTTAATCATATCCAAAAATAAGTTTTTAGTTTTTGGTATTTTAAGTGTGTGTGTGTGTGTGTGTGTGTGTGTGTAAATGTGTGCACACATGCCTGCATGAGTTTATTTGTACTGCATGCATAAAGGTGCTTGCAGAAGCCAGAAGCGGGGATCAGACTGTATGGAACTGGAGTTACCTAATGTGGGTGCTGGGAATTGAATCTTGGTCCTCTACTAAAGCAGTACTAGATCCTAATTGCTAAGCCATCTCTACAGACCCTAATATTTGCATCTTAAACTTGAAAGTGGATGTATAGATAAACAAGAAATCAATCACGTATTATTGATAGCATAGGACTATTCTGTTGTGTTGGACTTTTTCATTGGTATAACAGAATACCTGACATTTGCCAAATGGATTTCTTACCTTGACTCAGTTCACAAGTTTCAAGCCAGCAGGACAGGAAGTATGTAGGCAAAGCAGAGCAGCTCATATCACAGCAGCCAAGAGCCAGAGAGAGATGGGGTTGGGAAAGAAAGAGAGAGAGAGAGAGAGAGAGAGAGAGAGAGAGAGAGAGAGAGAGAGAGAGAGAGAGAGAGAAAGAGAGAGAGAGGCCTGTGTTAGCTAGCTTTCTCCTCTTCCCCTTTTATGCTGTCAAGATCCACAGTCTATGAGGTGATACTACTGATATTTAAGGCAATTGCTCTCCATTAGTTGATCCTTTTTGATATACCCTTACAGATGCACAAGAGTAAATGCTCTAGATTACCTATGCTCTTCACAATCTAACCAAGTTGTCAACCAAAATGAACTATCACGTACATTTTAACTTTAAAAGAGACTGGGATCATTGAAATGTGGTGCTTAAAAATCGCTTGTGGGCTTAAAAAATTATTTTATAAAAAGATAACTAAAATAGTAAATCTGGTTCCTAACTAAGTAATCTCTTAAAGGAAGTCTAAAAAGACTCAAATGGTAAAGGAAGGGTGATATTTCTCATTTCTACATTTCAAAACGTGCATCTTTGGGCCTATAGTAAGAAAGGGAAGATTGGTTAGATAGGTCTACAGGAAAGCGATCATGGAAGACATTCTCATAGTTGGACATGATAACCCTATATTTTGTTAAAACTTTCACAAATGAAGTTATAGGAAAAATTATGCTGCCCACTGAGAAGAGTTCGGAAGTCTCAGATATCCCTTTTTGCTTTGGGAACAGAGCAATGCAGTTTACTTCTATACCCCGATGAGTCATGACGACATTTACTTGCACAAGAGTCATCACTCCTTTGGAGCTCTAACTGTCAGTCATGAGCTGACAAAGGGGATGAATCTCCAGATGCAAAGCTCCACAATGCACAATGGCTATAAGAGATGCTGTAGAATGACCCCATTGTAGAAGCATATTCTCATAAATACATTCGAGTCTGAGTACATGTCTAAGTCTGTAGTGTCCCATCCTCACACACAGATGATTATATATCTCTGGGCTGAATTTGACCACATAGTCCTGTCATGGGAGAGCAAGCTATAGGAAATCTGCTCGACAGTGACAAGTTATCAGGAAAGGCCTAGTGCTACATAATGAATCACTGTTGTCAAATGGGATCACACAAAACAGCTATTGTTTGCTAGATAAAGGTGAGGCTATTCGGCTCTTTAGGTGATGGTAAATGATGGTAAATAAATCTTTTGCAATGTCCTGGAACAAGAGCAGCCAACAAAAGAAAGAACAGTTGTGAAGCTTCTGAGTTGTTTGACCACAGCCTGAGATGATGGAGGCAGAAAGAGAGAGAGAGAGAGAGAGAGAGAGAGAGAGAGAGAGAGAGAGAGAGAGAGAGAGAGATCTTGAATCTTCTTCCTCACACCTTCCCCATGTACAGAACTAAAGCATCATGCTGCCCCTGCCCACTGTTCCCCCCTTATACAACAGAACTGTTGTCTACTTTACTGGGAAAAGTCATCTAAAGTGTTCAGACTCTCCTTCCATCCATTGCACTTATTTGCTTAATCGGGTGCCAGCAGAAGCAGTGTGATCCGAAGCTCTAACAGGAAAAGGTAGTGTGCCAAGTGGTACTAAGCCTTAGGGGCAGAAGAGTGCATCCAGAAATGTCGAAACAGCTGTATTTGATGAATGGGCAAGGTATGTAGAGAATGCAGCTAAGACTAGCCACAGTTTTCTCAGTTGTGTCCTTTGTAGTAGCTGACAAGGTAAGCTTCTGTGAAAAGGACTGAATGTTCCTGCAATTCTCTTGTGAGGATCAGAATATCTGGAAAAGTGAAATGGTAAGTACAATCCAAGCTTGTGTTGGGATTTCCTACTTGAAAACAAAAAAGTGACTCAGGACAAAATTAAATGGGCAATTAGCAGTATGACTGAAAATGGGAATTTTCATGCTTCTGGGTACGAAAAAGCCTACTTTCCAGATCCATGAACCTCTCCAAGGCTTAGTGATATATGAAGGAGTGAATGCATTGTTAATAACCTTTGGCTGATATGTGCTGTATTCTAGACCACGATGCCAAATACAGTAGCCACTAGCCACATGCAGCTATTAAAATCTAAATCACTAAAAAGTTATCCATCATGTATGGGGAGCTCACTGTCCCCAGGCACTAACCTACAACAATTATTCTGCTAAATGGACATAGCATCCAGCTACCCTCTAAATTCCCATCTCTATATCAGGTATTGCGTCTCTTAAACATCATCAGAAAAAAAAAATTGTGCAGTAGGTAGTAGTGATCACAGAAACAACTGGTTAAAGCCCAGAGAATGTGTTAGTGGTGTGTTCAGCCACAAATGGTACATCCATATCATTACTTTCCCCTAAGGCTTAGGGGCCATCACAGAAGATGGGACATATAGACTGTAAGAGCTCAGAGTAGAGTGAAACATTGTCTCCTGGACAATGACTATTATACTCCTGAACTCACAACAGCTGTGGTTGCCTGCACAAGATCTACACAAGGCCAAATAATCAAACATTCTAGCATTGAAGAGAAAGGGGCTCAGAAGCCCCATCACTAACTGGGAGGTAGGGAAAGTTCGTTTTCTTTAAGGATGTGACCCCTGTAGGTTGACCATGCTTCAGTGGATGGTCTCACATTCAGAGGTATATGGGCAGCACAAATTGGCGTTGATGGATTATTTTTAAAGAGAGAGAAAGAACTGAAGTTGGAGTGGTAAGGAGGCAGAGATGGATATGGAAGGAGACAGGAGAGGGAGTAGAGAGTGAATATGATCAAAATAGAACATATCAAGTTCTCAAAGAATTTGTAAAGATGGCTCAGTGAGTAGATAGTGACACTTGCATAAAGACCTGATGACCTAAGTTTAATCCCTAGATCCTAAGAGGTGGCAGGAGAGAACTAGCTCCCAGTTGTCCTTTGACTTCCATATACCTGTACACACATACACACACACACACACACACACACACACACACACACACACACACACACACACGGACATTTAAATTTCAATTTCTTAGCCTTAGCTTCGTGTATGTATGTGTGTGTGTGTGTGTGTGTGTGTGTGTGTGTGTGTGTGTGTATGCTTACATACATACATATATATGCAAAACATCCTACCAAGAAATATTTTTAAAGACTTGTGGAATTTCCCTAGATTTTCGTGACTAGTTAGTTATAGGAGACATATTAATGAGAAAATGGTTGACATGGTGCATTTTCATTAATACTCCTAAAAACTATTGATGCTGTATGAGAATTTTAAACAGTTGAAAAAATACTACATCCTCTAACTTCCATGACAAAAATCACAATGTACTTAGTTTCTGAGAATGCATAGTGAAGAACCTGGTCTACTATTGATTAACCCAGCACATACTTTAAAAACAACCTTAACACATAGCCCTTATTTACAAGTCATCTATTAACTTCACCCAAAACTCAGCTTTCACACAACAGTTTCTGGAAGAATTTTTCCAGGAAGGGGATTTATCTCAGGCCTCTAGTCATTCATCTACCTAAGATCACAGCAGACAATCAGGAAAGTTGAGCAGTTTGGCTGAGGTCAGCCTGGTCAGAACATACGTCTCCTGATTTGGAGAGGGTCAGATCAGCAAACATAAACCAGGAATCCCAGATGGGATCATAGATTCAAGGGCTTTTCTGGTGCTATTCCTGAAGATATGACCAGAAAGAGGATGCTTTTGCTCGAGTGGGTTGCTCGTTATTGATTTAACATGAGGGCCTTCAAGTGACCTGTCCTGGCTTTGGTTCCTGAAGTCCTGTGACATGAGGCTATCTGACCTCACAAATTTTTGTCTTCAGCCAAACACGGTGTCAAGGTGTTAGTCCTCATTACAATTTTCTGTAAAACAGTTTTCAAGTCTTCACTGGACAGACTCTTAGGATTTCTTAAGAAAAGAACAGTTCCTCAGAAAGCTGTGTTCTATGTGGTTAAACGAAGCACTGTGTGAAAAGGAGGAAGGAACACGTGGAGTGGGCAGAAGATCTTAGAGCCCGTGCTGTGTGATGGTTTCCTTCACTGCACTGAACAGACCAGGATCCTTCGTTCTCCAGAATCCCACCCCTTACCTCATCTTCCGTCTTCTCCTCCCCTCCCTGTCCTGTGTTTCCCTCTCGTCTTCTGTCTTCTCCTCTCTTCTCTATCCTTCCCTTACACCTCCCATCTCCTCCTCCTCCCACTTTCTCCTCTCCTCCTCTTTCTATCCCGCCCTTCCCTTCCCAGTTACCCCCTCCCCCTCTTCTCCTTCTTATCTCAGTTTTCTCATTTCTTCTCCCCCCTTCTCTTCATCCTTCTCCTCTGGTCCCGTTTCTTCCCCTCACCTCTGCTGTCTCTTCTGTTTCACTGAGTTGTCTATTTCTGGCGGAATCTTTGCTCCCAAGGGTTGTTGTGTTCCTCAGTAGACTCCTTTAAAAATACAATAATGGGAATAAATTGCTGTTTAGAATCTCCCCTATTTGAAAAAAAAGAATTGTAAACCTGCTAGCAGTCTCTGTTAGATTCTTAAAGCTTGAAATGTGTGGCGTTAGATCTGAACATAGAATGGTAACTTGGAGAAGACTCTGCACAGCTTTCTGATTTTTTCTTAACTCTGGGCTTTCCTCATACCTGGGATATGGTCTTGTTTGGGGATAAGTTAAGAACAGTGTTATGAATTTTTGAAAAAGAGGAAAAATGTAAGAAAAATTATAAAGTCCTTTATTGCTCATGCTAATGTCAGGAATAAGAGGTTGTTTAGTTAGAATAAAGGGGTCTCCAAGTTCCAGACTAAAAGGCTTATTCTAAATGATAGCAGTATTTATATTAATAATGCATTTGGGCACTTTGACTTAAAAACATCTTAAGGATTATGTTTTCAAAAGTAAAAGGTATT
Organism: Peromyscus eremicus; assembly: GCF_949786415.1. Lineage (NCBI taxonomy): Eukaryota > Metazoa > Chordata > Mammalia > Rodentia > Cricetidae > Peromyscus > Peromyscus eremicus. Next base: position 49,735,356 of record NC_081436.1, read on the forward strand.
TATTAAATGAAAACTAAATAAGGTTTAATGCCCATCGGATAAATTTATGTAATACCTATATTACTGCATACATTTGGAGATGTAAAAAGAAATCATTTATTTCTGACATGGGAATTTATAACAATATAGATCTTCTGTACATTTCATATTGTTATATACAGCTATAACCCTGAAGAAAATATTTGAAAAAACTAATATCATTCAATGGAAGGGTATCAAAGTCTACTAGTAAAATCCTAGCAATGGCAAAATCAGTTTAGATAACACTGTTTTAAAAGAATTACCCATTTTTTCTGAAAAATACTAGACAAGTTGGAATATCTGTGGCAGAGGATTTTTTGCACTATCCTTATACTTTCCTTTGTGGTACTCAGATCAATAGACACTGTCTCCCAGGAGCTGCAGATTTTCATACTTTGAAATGATCAAGAGTGTTGAAATATAAGTCTCACAAATCTCATTGGTCTGTTGTAGACATGACCTGAATAGCCTTGGAATAAAAACAACCACAGAAATCTGTTTCCAGAAAAACTCCGTGAGCCTGTGCATATAAAAGGACACTGAAAACATAAATATGGTGTGGGGGTTAATCCCAAATAACAGGAGTAAGTATTCATTTCTTTGGTTTTTTTTTCTGCATTTGGAGCCCTTGTGTGTGACAATAAACTCAATCTTTGATTTCCTTAGTAGCTTGTGGTGATATTGTGTTCCCCAAAATATTGTGCACTCTAATAAACTTATCTGGGGTCAGAGAATAGAACAGCCACTAGATACAGAGGCCAGAAAATGGTGGCACACACGCCTTTAATCCTATCACTTGGGAGGCAGAGATCCATTCGGATCTCTGTGAGTTCAAAGCCACACTGGAAACAGCCAGGAATGGCGACTCATGCCTTTAATCCCAGGAAGTGATGGCAAGAAACAGAAAGGTATATAAGGTGTGAAAACCAGGAACTAGAGCTGGTTAAGCTTTCAGGCTTTTGAGCAACAGTTCAGCTGAGATTCATTCTGGATGAAGACTCAGAGGTTTCCAGTCTGAGGAAACAGGATCAGCTGAGGAACTGGCAAGGTGAAGTAGCTGTAGCTTGTTCTGATTCTCTGATCTTCCAGCATTCACCCCAATACCTGGCTCCGAGTTTGTTTTTATTAATAAGACCTTTTAAGATTCATGCTACAGTAACTGGCAACAGAATGATATTACTAGATTCCTTAATTTCAGAAGGCAGACTGCACCTGTTTCATTTAGATTCTAGAAGGTATCTTCTACCTCCCCTTTAACCTTGCTTCCCAGGAAACATAAACCTTCTTTAACTTCCAGCACTTTCATACAAGCTGCATATTCCATAAAAGGAAGAAAAGAGGCCAGGAAATGAACACTGAGCGTTGCTTTGTCCTTTGCTTTCTACAGCACAAAGCAGAATCCGCTGAAGAGACATCTCGCTAGTTCTCACTCATCAACTGCATGTCTCTGTATTTCTGCAGACGCATTTACCATGACACCGGTTCGTTTCTGGAGTCCCCTTTGCAAAAGGGGACTGATGTGGATCCTAGAATCTCCACTTGTGTATTCATCATCTTGAACCATACTTTATTTCCTCCTCACAGTTTCTGTAAGAACATCACAGAAACATCAGTATCCAGCATGTAGTTTAGCATTTCTTTAGATCTGTATTTTTTTTTTTTTTTTTTTTTTTGGTTTTTCGAGACAAGGTTTCTCTATGTAGCTTTGCGCCTTTCCTGTAACTCACTTGGTAGCCCAGGCTGGCCTCGAACTCACAGAGATCCTCCTGGCTCTGCCTCCCAAGTGCTGGGATTAAAGGCGTGCGCCACCACCGCCCGGCTAGATCTGTATTTTTAAAATTCTTTTCTCATCCAATACATCCCAACCACAGCTTCCCTTCCCTCCACTCTTCCCAGTTCTCCCCACCTCCCCTCTCCCCCGGATCCACTCCCTCCCATCTCCCCCCCAGAAAAGAGTAGGCCTCCCAGGGATATCAACTGAACACAACACAAGATGCAATAAGACTAGGCACAAACCCTCACATCAAGGTTCAGAGAAGAAACCCAGGAAGAGGAAAGGGGTTCTAAGAGCAAGCAAAAGAGTCAGAGACAACCCTACTTTCACTATCAAGATTCCCACCAAAACACCAAGCCAAAAACCATAAGACACATGCAGAGGACATAGCCCAGACTCATGCAGTCTCTGTGAGCCCCTATGAGCCCTGCTTAGTTGATTCCAGGGTCCGTGCTCTCTTGTTGTCCTTGATTCCTCTGGCTCCCCCAGTTCCTTCTCTCTCTTTTCTACTAGGTTCCTGGAGCTCAAAGGGGAGGGACCTGGTGGGACCTCCAGCCAGGACTCTCTCTGCCTAGTGTTTGACTATAGATATGTATTTTTATCTGCTTCATTCTTTAGTGTTATTAAATTCACCTATCACTTTCCTGGCTTTCTTTATTAACATCTCCAATTCAGCACCTATCCATCAGCAGGACTACACTTGGAATCACTTCCCCCGTTTTTGTAAATTAATCTATTTTATACAGCCAAGTTCAAATGTCAATACTACCTTCAAGAAGCCTTTTGATCCAACTTAAAATGAATTATTAGTCTCTCTCTCTCTCTCTCTCTCTCTCTCTCTATATATATATATATATATATATATATATATATATATATATATATATTATTTGAATCTCATCTGAACCCTCACAATGAGCCTTTCTGGATGACTTCATTAAGCTATCATTTATTGTATATCCACAATAACTAAGCACAGTTGTGGTGTGAGTAGTGTGTTTGTCCAGTTCACTTAACTCACTAAAAACTTGAGGTCAGTATCAACTATTGTTCAGATGTACTGTTCAGGGAAAAAAAAACGAAGTTAAAGTTCTACATGAGCCACAAAGTGAGAATCCATGTGGGCTTACCAGAAACATACCTCAGGTAGAATATGTGGCCTCCACTTACCATATGTTAACAACCCTACAGACACATACAAAGTCTTTTTGAATTATAAATAGCATGCCAATACTGTGTGACTCTCATTTAAGTTGGGTGCATGTAAGGTCTTTAGTCAAAAGTCACTGGCTTGAAAGATCTTTTGATTTTATTTGTCATCCTGCACACTTACAAACAGCTTCAAATCCCCATTGCAAACCTCTTAAGAAACAACATTATCCTAAGCATTTTTAAGGGATAATATTAAACTTTTCTAATACCCCTAGTCTGATATTCCAGATCTTACTCACCAATTTAAAATTCGTGTTTCTGTTGTGATAAGTACTCCAGTTCCTTTAAAGGAACACAAAAGGAGCGGAAACGTCAAGTGTAGCCTAGGTTATTACAAATTTGGTCTTTGTTAATCTCATCAAGTATTCTTGGTAACTGTTGAAATAACTCTTCTACAGGCCATGTTGGCTTTCAATGTTGGCTCTACGAAAATGGATCTACAATAACTGGGAAGATGTACCCTGATTCCAACTCTGATTGAGGTTGCATGTTTTTCATCTTATGCCTCGGCCTTACCGTGATCATTGGCCCTAGCTTCTTAGTACATATAGGGCTGACAGGGAAGTGTCAGTGCTTTGAAACTGTTCAGATAAGTTGTGAAGAAGGAAGCATGAGATACACCCCTCCCTGAAGGATACTGGTGTGAAAGCAAGTTGAGCTACTCAGTCAGTTTAGCATCCTTGACTTCAGTGGATGGCAAAAGCTGTGAAAATAAACTAGAGAGGGGACATGATGGGCTTTTGGAAGTGTTTAAAACACCCAATCTGATAGGCCATAGAAACTGATGAAATGCAAAAGAGAGAGAAAGAAAGAAAGAACGAAAAGAAAGGCAAGGAAAAGCAAAGCAAAGTAAAGCAAAGAAAAGAAAAGCTATCTAGTGCATCCAACTACTTCTTTTCCATCTCCAAAAGAAGCCAGTATCTTCCCAAATGCTTAAGGCCAAGCATCATCACTGACAATGCTACAGGCCTAGTTCCCTAAAACAAAACCAGGACTCAGTAAACATTCACTGACACAAACCATGTCCTTTTTCTTTATCCTCATTGTAAGAATGACATTTAATGAGAGACCAGTACCTACATTCCTCAGTCCTGGAAAACTGTTTAATTAATGTCATCCCTGCATTTCTATAACAGCCATTCCAGTTCAAGATCTGAAAATAATGTGGGTCCTTTGTGTAACTTTTATCAGAGTAGAAAACCTGCATACTGGATGATGTTCTGTGAGATGCAGGGAAGATGCTGATGTCATCAATGAATTTGGGTATATTGTATAGAATATATAATGTAATATATATTTTATTCATTATTGGGAAAAACCCTAACAAAGATCTTTAATATGTTTAGATTTTTTATATATTTAGATTGTACTTCCTTTTACCTTAGTCCTATGATCATTCTGGACAACAATTTCACTATTGTATATTTACTGCCATTAGTGCTGAAAGAAAATGGTCCTCATAGGAAGTGGCACTATTAGGAGGTGTGGCCTTGTTGGAGTGGGTGTGGTCTAGTGGAGGAAGTGTATCACTATGGAGGTGGGCTTTGAGGTCTCATATATGCTCAAGCCGTGCCCAGTGTCTCAGACACCTTCCTGTTTCCTCTATATTGTCCTAAAACCTCTCAGGTCCTTCTCCAGCACTATGTCTGCCTGCATACTGCCATGTTCCACCATGAAGATAATGGACTGAACCTCTGCACTGTAAGTCACCCAATTAAATCTTCTTTATAAGAGTTGCCATGGTCATGGTGTCTCTTGACAGCAATAGAAACCTTAACTATGATACTCATGCACCCAAGTGTTTCACGTGAAACTCAAAGGACATTACAGCAACCTTATGAACCTCCTTACTAGTACAATACAGAGAAGGATCTTAATGCATACATTTTTGGTTGCAGTTGTAGCCATGGTCTAATCCCTTCAAAGTCTCTCAATTAGATGAGAGTTTGCACAGATCATTATTGCGCACTGCTCTTGTGTGGCAGTAGCATAGAGGTGCCATTCTTTCACTGTTTCTCTAGAAGTGGAGCATCCATACCTCCTGCCGTTGGTTGCCTTGTGATCACCCATCTTCTTTAATGGTTACCAAGGAGTCCTCATTGGTTTTCAGTGTGGTCCAACCAGCAGAACCTTTTTAATGCCAATTTCACTTTAGTTTCATTGTACTAACTGCAGCCTTTGTCATGATTAGTCATCTTCCATCATTTATGGCGTGGTGATATCCTGACAAGAAAGAAGACATGGAGGGAGAATGAAAGAAAAGGAAAAAAAATGATGGAGAATTAAATTAGAAAAAATGAGAAACACTTTGTGATCAAATACACTGATTATAACGCATTACCCAAGCTAATGACACACAGAAAGGTGCATATGAGGAAATAAAGAAAAACCCAAAGTTTTCAAACTGAACCAATTAATCTAAAGAATGTTGGACCAATTGAACTTTAATGATACTTCTATACCAGAGTGAACAAATTGGTTATTCCTGTTTCATAACTGGATCTCACAGAGTCCCACCCGTAAACAAAGAGCTACAGGCAGCTAAGAAAGACTGAGAGAGTGAGAAAAAAATCTTCCCTAGGGAGTAGCCCCATGATTGATTATCCAATAATGATTAGTCAACCTTAAAACCAGATACACAAATTCAAAACTAAATGAACTGCAAAAGATGTATCCATGTATTCACGCATACATATATATGTAACAATAACAAAAAGAGGCCATGAATTTAAGAGGGAACAGGGGAGCACAAGGGAGGGGTATGGGAGTAGTTGAAGGGAAATAAAGGGAGGGGAAATGTAGTAATTATGTTTCAATTTCAAAAACTTAGAAATAGAGGTATATCTGTTGAGGCTGGACTCCCAATAATCTGATGATTTTCTGATTGTACATAACAGCTCCTATATCTACAGTTCTGTAGAAGAGCGGACAGGAAGATTGTAAGGGCCAGAATATAAGGCAGTCTACTATGAAACATTTTCTCCTAGAAATGAATGCATAAACAATACTGGAACACTGGTAATATCAAAATACATGTTAATGTGGAAGGGAGCAATTTTTACAGGGTCTCACCCCTACACAAAGAGCTACAGGCAGCTAATGACTTCTGGGAAAGGGTCATTTAGCATCTCGGAGGGATGAGCCCCTTTATTGGTTGTCCAATGCAGGGGTCAGCCCTGAAACCATCTACACACAAACAACAATTCATACAAACAACAAAAATGGACTCTGTAGGTTTTATAGGTGTGCATGTTTATGTGTGTATCTGATTATTACACTATTTAGCAATGAGCTAAATAAAGATACAAAAATGAAATGTGGTATGTGTATATGAGAAAATAAAACCCTTAGAAAAACCAATAAATTATTTCTACATGCAAATACACTTATGTAGAAATAACAGTCAAGAAAAAGAAACTATAAACTTGAAAGTTGAGGGACATGGATGGGGTCCAAGGGAAGGTAGCTTGGAGGGCCTGGAGGGAGGAAAGTAGGGGGATGAAAATTTTTTTTCTGAGTTTTGATATTCATGATGACTAGCAAATTTAGCAGTGAACAATTCTGCTGCTATTACAAGAAATTAACCCTGATCTTGAAGGATCTGATATATATATATATGAGATAATCTGATATATATTAGGAGAGAAACAATCAGTCTGAAAGCTTCACTTTTAAAGGCTTCTAGTCTCTTTCTACTCACAACCTCTTTCAGAGTAGAAACTCTTGCAAACCTTTTCCAGTCTCATGTGGGTTGGAAAGAACAGCTTTTAATCCAGTTTTACTACCCAGCAGGTACAGCATCATATCTGTAATCATTGCCTAAGAATGCTATTTGTCTTCTTCTTATGTGGATTTTTATTCTGCTTTTCTCATTTCAGGTAGAGAAATGCAACAGTTTTCAGACTGTTTAAGGATGGACATTAATAAACATCCTTGTCTCTTAATGTTTCAGCAAACATAGGAGGGTCAGGAATTAGGAGTCACTCATCAAATATTTATAATCTACCTGCCATGCTAATAGCTTTTAGCACAATGACGAAAATGATGGACAAATTTGTCTCCACTCAAGGCCAAGCAAGGTCAAGAGCCACCTTTTCCCAACTGAAGCGTTCTTGACATTTCGGTTGTTTGCTGCCTTTTCTTCCAACGACTTAATCTCTCATAGCACTTTCTGTTTTTAGTTTTTTGTTAACTCTTGCATTTTATCCTTGGTGTATTATTCCATGTGTGTTTGTCTTTTCCAAAATTTCCTCCCCACACAGTGTTGAAAGCTGGGTCTATCTATAGATGAGGCTATAGAAATTATTTTTCACATGAAGAAAGCCAAGGTCTGATGTCCACATAAGAACTCTAAACTTCAAATATCTACCACGGCACAGGACACACGCACTGCAGGGAAGCTGCCACGGAGGAAAAGGTCCACAGCCTCTTCCAGCCACCTATGGTTGATAGCCAGTCTTCATAACTTAATGTGGATTTAGTTTTGGGGAAAGGTCCACAGCCTCTTCCAGCTACCTATGGTTGATTGCAAATCTTTATAACTCAACATGGATTTAATTTTGGGAAATAGGAGTCTTTTGGAGCCTGGGTTTATCTACCATTTACTGCTTGGGAAGTCATTGATAATTTATAGAGAGAAATAAAGCAAATCTCAAAATTATATGTGTAGATTTTCTTGTGTGCTCTTTAAGCTAGCTATAGCAGCAACAGAAGGGGACAGTGACAGATGATTCACTGAATGACAACCATTTGTCATTCTATATTTCTTTTAAAGGTGAACAATGCACGGTGATGATTCTAACTTTCAAAATTATTCCTCTTCACTTTTTTTTTCTAAAATGTTTTATTTTCTCATACATGTACTCCCCATTTTATTTTTTGGAATCAATATTTAGTCCATTGCTAAATTGTGAAGTATAAGCAAAAAATACTATTGCTCTAAATCCAGTTGCCTTGGCTTCAACTTTATCTTACTCACCTCTAGGTCAGTGACCTTGGACAGTAACCTAAACTCCCTCTATCTCAATCTCTTCACCTCCTTAACGATGGAGATTTTGGTACAGAACTAACAAGTTAGTACATGTGAATCACTGTATGGGTTATAAGTAAGTGTCCAATTAGAATGAACTGATTAATATTTGCTTTTATTATATTATTTTTTTAAACTAATTGTGATTGTACCTCAAAATTCAAATTATATTTTAAAAGATGACTTTCTTCATATATAATGTGTTTGAACTCAATAGAAAAGGGCTTGAGCTGGCTGCTGCTGGTGGTGGCACATGCCTTTAATCCCAGCATTCAGGGAGGCAAGAGGGAGGTGGATCTCTGTGAGTTCAAGGCCAAGCTGGTCTACAAAGTGAGTTCCAGGACAGCCAGGGCTACACAGAGAAACCCTGTCTTAAAAAAACTGAAAAAAAAAAAGAAAGAAAAAAAAAAGGACTTGAGTAGTCATACTTTCTGCATGAGAGTTTCTCCCTGTGCCAGTGGCTCTGTCTAGCATTCAGAAGCATGGACAGCATCACTGTGAACACTCTGTGAGTCAGAGGGCCCCAGAGCACTCCGATGGTGTCTGCGCTTGGCATGAGACAGCACAGACATAAACGTACTTGGAAAAAGGCAAAGGAAAATATGTTGGTTCTGGATGAAGGCACCCATGCTTGTCAAATTGTTTTGAAATGTCCTGGGGCCTCTTCAATATTCCTCCTACTGATTCCACACTTAAGGCCACAGTTATTAGTTACCCCACTAAGGGAACTGTGAGCTGCTTCTACTGCTTACCAATTCCCTGGCTTATCCTAACAGTCACAAACAAACTCAAGGTCATGGGAGAGGTACCACATCTCTGTAGTGCAGTTCAGAGAAGGGTGGGGTGTGGGGGTTACTATTGTTTTCTCATGGAGCCTACAGCATCAAGGAAAAGAATACCCTCACTGCCTTCTAAGGCCTGGGATATCTGACCATGTGAGAAGGAAGTCCCTTTGACTCTTCACAGATGGGGCAGCTGCCCCCACTTCCCGCCATCTGGAAGTGGGAGGTCTTCAACCAACAACTCATTAGTGTTGCAAACATGCATTCTGTGGAGTCCATCATCCTGTTTAACTTGGCAACACCTACAACCACTCTAACATTTTATGAATGAGAAGACTGCCAAATTGATATGTTTCTGATTCAGTTGCTCTTAAGTCCTTATCTCTAAGAGCTTCATGGTGCTTGTACTGAGGACAGATCTTGCCTTCAATCTTTTTTTTTCTTTTTAAAGTTATACTGTCTGAGTTTTCCCTTTCTGTCGAAGAGATTGAAAGCTATGGAAGTGATTCCAAAAGTTTTTTTGGGGCTCTGCAGTGGCATTTTCAATGGGAAGTTGGCAAGGACGTATGTGTGAATGAAGACAAAGAAAGCCAGTGAGCAGTCGCAGCCCTGTGATTGAGCGTCTGCTTGTCCACATGTCAAAGAGGAAAAGTGCAAATCTTCTTTCAACGGCTAACAGAGTACGTCTGCCCGGAACTCAGGAGGTCTGATGCAATTTAGGAATTTAAACATTAGAGGGAGGGAGGGAGGGAAAAACTTACAGCATTAGTACAAGCTTGTCTGAAAATATTCCTTCTTCAGTAACTGTGGGCAGTCTCGCCCTTCCTCTGTTGCAGCCCCACAGAAAATGGAAGTTATGACATAGGTAGAGTTTTGCACAGTGCCAAGCATCTGGCTTAAACCCCATCCTGGCGGTTTGATCTCAAATAGACACAAGGTTATTTTTTAAAGCACCATCTGCAAAGCTGACATAATCCCTGTCAGCCAGGATAGTGCAATCACCAGGCTGTGAGGAATTTTATCGGATCATAAAAATGTCCCCAGCCTTTCCTTCACTGACTACTGTTTTATCATGATAACAAAAATACTACTAATTAATTCCTTCTCCGAAACTATTAATGTTGCTTAATGGGATGGGTGGTTTAGAAATGAGATCTCTAGTAATCATGATTTAGTGGATCTATGTATGATAAAATTTAGATGGCTAAACATCAAATTCTGGAGAATTAGCCAAGCTTTCACTGATCATCTTTGAATCTCTTGACATGACTCACAAAACACCAAAGTATTAGAAAAGGCTATGAAGCATAGCATAACATTATGGATTTTGAATTCAGATAAACTTGTTTATGAATCCCAGGTCTGCCCTGTGACATTGTGCAAGTCATTTAAGCTCCCAAGCTGTAATTTTCCCATATGTAAAATGGAGTTATCATGAAATTATGTAACAATTAGAATTTTTATTTGTCTGCTATATGAAATGCTCAAAAGCTCAAGCAATTGTTATGTATATACTCTTTTCTTAAAGTTAGCAAGAGCAATGCATAAACACTAACATTCTTAAATTTCTTCATCTACTAGTAGAGATGGACTTGAGAGACAGGTTAGCAACAGGGAGAAAGATCATTGGACTAAGCATGAATTCTTAGTAGTGTCTGATTATGGTGAGCTTGGGCAAGGCAGTTTCCTTGTTTGAGCTTCATGTTATTTATCCTTAATCATGAACTGGTTAGATCTGTATCTAAGATCCCTTTAATCTCTATTATCTGTGTGCCAATGCTTTCCATACAGCTAGACCCAAAAGGGCTACTAGAACAGAGTTCCGCCTACACACCAGTTTTGGAATCTGATTGTGTGTCCTCACGATTAGTCACTGAAGGAGACAGAAACGAAAGTCAATCAAGCTGAGCCCTTCACATGAATCATTATTGCTGTATTCAAACTTGCAGCACATTGCCATTTTCCAGCATATATTTCTGTTTTCACTCATGTCAATATTTCTGATTCTCTACTCTGGTTTCCTATACTCCTGTTGACTTTTGCAACCGGCCTCTGCCATCTGATTCTGATGAAACCCTTTGGGGAAAAGTTACCACCTCCATTCTTTGTCTTACTCGGTAATCTCTTGAAGATCTGGGCACTATGGCCAATATTCATTCTGAAGTTTATGGTAACATATGTTGGAGTTTTATGGAGTCTGATTTTTAGTATTTATACAGACACAAAGTTTTCAAGGGCTTTACCTTGTGTGTGTTCACTCAGGACAGAAATGATTAGCCTTCATTATTTTCTTACAAGGAAGGACACATCCATTGGGACTCTGTTCCCGTGGATGATCTAAGTGTCTTGAGTGGCAGGATATAAAGTCCTCTGTGTATATTTCCTATCAACTGCTTCCATGGCTTCAGTCACTAAGTACTTGATGCTTATGTTTTTGTACCTGTATTACTATGTTGGGATTTCTCTTCCCTCCAGTGAATTAGGGGGTGTTTTGAATTCTATGTTTGGAAATGTCCAAACATGTTTTCTCTGACAGATATTGTAATAATTCCCAGAAGAAAGCCCATATTTTGGGCTTTTTATTTTAACACGTTACTTGTTTTGACTCATTATCCAAGAGACTATTTCTTCCTTACCTTCATCAGCTTTTTAAGCACACATTGAAGGAACTGATATGAAATGTACCTCAGAAAAATCTAGGTAATATTACAGTGACCTTGTTCTTAAAGATGTTTGTATGCATGGCCAGCACTGAATTTTCTAGGTGCCAATTCAATATAAAATTTATATGCACTTAATAGAGAAGCTTTGTTTGTAAAACCACTTGTAATTAATTGTAAATGTGTTGAAAATTAAATATACAGCATTGGGAGGATTATTTCCAAGACTTCTAAAATAATTCCTAAATATTAGTATATAAAGATTATTAGTTAACAATACCAACATTGAATACAATATTTTTAAAATATGAGAAAAAAAGTACAGATATGAAGACCACCAAAACAAGGAACATAATGTCCTTTCCTGGAAGAGAAGGCAGTCTCTGAGCCCAGGCACAATGAAGCCAAGTCCTTCTTCATAGATTAGGATTGGGAACGTTTGTCAAAGTGAATATTTGTCAACCTTTCATTCTCAAAGTTAGCAGAAAATGTCACTACTACATTTCAGTCCAAAATATTATTACTTCTCTTGGAAATAACTAGAAGTTTCCAATGAATTAGTATAGCCATTTGACTAATGCTGATGAGATGCACTGGTCAGAAGGATAAATAAGTTTATTATTACACCTCCTTTTTAAATTTAAATTCTTAGAATTGTTTTCTTTTTTTCAATCGTCAACAAAACATTTTAATGCATTTAATATTCTGTTTTATTTTGAAGCACATTAATATACTATATTTATTTAATACCATATCTTTTTTTTTTTTTTTTTTTTTTGGTTTTTTGAAACAGGGTTTCTCTGTGTAGTTTTGCGCCTGTCCTGGAACTCACTTGGTAGCCCAGGCTGGCCTCGAACTCACAGAGATCCACCTGGCTCTGCCTCCCGAGTGCTGGGATTAAAGGCGTGCACCACCACCGCCCGGCTAATAGCATATCTTTATCCCCTGTCCTTTATATTACTTTTCCTTGAAAAAAAATGACTTATACTACATAGTTTAAACATATAAATGTATACATAAATACATATATACATATTTACATAAATGTACACATATATATGATATGGTAAGCTAAACTACATTCACTATTAAATTCCCAATAATCACTGAAACAACAAAGCAGAACTTCATTGTTTATATGTGAAACAGGCTTAGAAAGGAACTCAGTTATGCTGTCTCCAGCACCACAAAGATGCTTTTAGAGGACCAGGTTATGATAGCCTCTCTCATATCCAACATGTAACCTGTTAACACAGTTGCTCTGATTTTTTCCATGACAGTCTGCAGGGGAGAGAAGGAACTCAGCAGCACATGCCACTCCTGACCATGTCCTCTGGAACGATCTCTGGAACATGGCCACATCTGACGGAAAGGAAGGCTGAGAAATACTACTCAGTTGTGTTCCTAGGAAGAAGAAAACACAGTTGGTTTCCCAACCATGAGTACTTTACTTACAGTTGTATTCTTTTCCTATGTTTTCTTCTTAGCATGAGTAGTTATTACTTCTGAACATCCTTTACTTTGACATCTTTTGTGTTTTTCTCTTCTGTGTTCTAGCTGTTTAAGTATTTTCAATGAGGAAAAGAAAGAAGAAATTCAACCTGGGAGACAATAGGAAGCCAGTCTTGAGGTGGTTCTTTGGTGTTACTGGTATCTTTTATATGCTATCAATAAAGGGGCTTAAAGTAGCCAACACCAAAATGTCTATAACACTTGTGAGAAAAAGCTTAACATAGATCCAGAAATAACTGGATAACATTACATTATGGCAGTTCATGGGTTGATTGTTCAACTGAATAGTGAAATATTGAAACAGGTTCTACTTATAGAGAAAATTCTAGAGATTATCAAAATTTCTGGTAAGTTTGTCTTTTTAGTTCTTATAAATATATACAAATTCAGTAGTATGTTCGGGTAAAAGTGTCTATACTTAATGTATTTAAGTGAATGTCATTCCTTTGCCTGTTACTTTGACTATTACCTACAAAAATTAAGATCTGGAGAGAGTGTGATAGTTTGAATATAGGGAGTGGCACTATTAGGAGGTGTGGCTTTGTTGGAGTGGGTATGGCCTTGTTGGAGGAAGTGTGTCACTATGGGGGCAGGCTTTGAGGTTTCCTATGCTCTGGATACTGCACAGTGTCTCAGTTGACTTCCTGTTGCCTGCAAGATATAGCACTCTCAGCTCCAGCACATCTGCCTGCATACCTCCATGCTCCCTGCCATGATGATAATGGATTGAACTTCTGAAACTGTAAGTGAGCCACCCAATTAGATGTTTACTTTATAAGAGTTGCCCTGGTCATAGTGTCTCTTCATAGCAATAGAAACTATAACTAAGACAGAGAGAAACCTAGAGACTATACAGTACCTAGTGAATGCTCAATAAACCTTAGGAATTGTTTTATTTTGTAATCAGATCTTTCTTTCTTCCTTTCCTTCTTTCTTTTTCTCCTACATTATTGTCCATTTCTCTGACGTACTTCAACTTAATAAGGAAGAAAAAAGTGGGTTTAAACCAAGAGAGAAATATTTGCTTTTTGGCCAAGTGTTTCATCTCTGAATTTTAGTTACATCACTTTTAAAAGGGTTGACACCTGCCTACAGGGGTCATCTGCAATCACATGTAGGTTTGCAAGTGAAAAGACTCTCAAAAGAAACATAATAGCTCCCTGACTTGCACCAATTAAGTTATTTGCATCTGATCCCAGAATGCCTTAAGATAAACATGCTTCTAATTTTGTTTAAATACAAATTTGAATTCACATTTCTCTTAGTAAAATACACTAGCTATTTTTTTTAAAAAAACAAAAATAAGCATATTCAGGTTGTCTCATTATGGTATTTCTAAATCAGGGCTAGTGGGTGCTTTTGAAGAGAATACGTGATTGGCACACAGAAAGGTGACAAAGATCAACCTCCTTGCATCTAACTCTCCATAAAAAATGTAGAAGTCCTTCCAAGGAGACAGAGAAGGAGAACCCTGGTGAAAGTGTAAGCCAAGGTCCTAAGTAGCCTGGGCTTATAGATAGGGAGGAAGAATGCTGTGACGTCAGCCAGTCAGCCGCTAGAAGGAGTGAAGCAGAGGGTCTGAAGGCCTAGCATCAGATGACTAAGGCCACCTTCCTGAAATATTCACACATCACTTGAATGGATCAGGATTTGCCTACTGGTTTTTAGAGGTGTAAATTAGAGGCTGTACAAGCACCTTTGGATTTAGGCTTTTGAGGTCTCTTGGAAAAACCTCTTGCAAATGTGAAAGGCGATATGTACGTCACAAAGGCTTGGCTCCACCAGAACTTCCTACATTTAGGTAAATTGTAGACTAAAATAAGAAACTACGTTCTCTGATACAAGTTTTTATAACATTTATTATATGGCCATTTCTTTGAAAAAATAATTGTTCTTCATTCGTAGTTCTGAAGCATAGATACTAATAAGGAGCATGGTGAGTAACAACAGACAAATGTCAGCATCACTGTAATATAGTTAGTGGGTTTCCAACCTGGACTGTTTAAGAAGCCAACTGTCAATCCAGATGTGTAACTAATGGGCAGGCCCTTTCCTGTGAGGTAGGACATCTTTAAAAAAAAAAAAAAGAAACAAAAACAATAAACTCCTCTTTTACTAAAGCAATATCCGCTGTACAAATTCTGAAAAGAGCACAGGAGGCAGAGGTAGTGGATGATCATGAGGACACTGTCTGTTGGACACAGCAGGGGAGCTGCACGTATGAACTCAGTGGTTGTGACAGCAAGCACAGACTGTGGGGGCCCAGCCCAGAGCAAACTCAACAGTTTGGAGAAGAATGTCAGGTGCGATGTCCCACCTTCTGGCTGAGGAGCTAGTGGCACTCCACAGCTTCTGAGAGCAGGAGAGTCCATTGTCTCTTACAATACAGCCCCTGGTAAGTTGACCACACTTTAGTGGAAGGCCATATATGTAGCACGAATCTTAAAAGGTCTTATTAATAAAAACAAACTGGAGCCAGGTATTGGGGTGAACACTGAAAGGTCAGAGAAGCAGAACAAGCCACAGCTACCTCACTTTGCCAATTCCTCAGCTGATCCTGTTTCTTCAGACTGGATGCCTCTCAGCTGAACTGTGCTGCTCCAAAGCCTAAAAGTTTAAGAAGACTCTAGTTCCTCGTCCTCACGCCTTAAATACCTTTCTGCTTCCTGCCATCACTTCCTGGGATTAAAGACTCTTGTAACCACACCTAGATGTTTCCAGTGTGGCTTTGAACTCACAGAGATCCAGGTGGATCCTGCCTCTGGAATGCTAGGATTAAAGGCGTGTGTGGCACCATTTTCTGGCCTCTATATCTAGTGGCTGTTCTGTTCTCTGACCCCAGAGAAGTTTATTAGGGTGCACAATATTCTGGGGAACACAATATCACCACACGTATATCTAAGAATATTTGGGTAGTAGAAACTGGTCTTGTTGGGGAAAAAAATCAAAGTTGTTTGGAAGAAGTTTATCATGGACAGGAAGAGAAAGGAATCGACAGTGGAAGGAAATTTACAAAAGCTGAGGACCTTCAGACTTGAGTTGTCATCGCAACAAGATCACTTGAGTAGCTGAAGTGCACTATGCCCAAACCCTACCTGTTCCAACAAAGGTATCTGCTGATATCCCGATCAATCCTTCTCTTGACTGTCTGTGGCTTCTCAAATTTCAACATTCCTTTTCTGAGAAAAATCTCATTTTGTTATCCTGGCACACCGCTCATTCCACTTAAGTTTCTCAACTTGAAATGGCCTTGTCTGTCCACTCCTTCTAAAGTAAACCCTACCTTCTATCTATCATTTGACCCTTTAATCCATCTTAAACTGTTTATCTCTGTCTGACATCAATTTTCCCATTTATTAGTCCATATGTTTATTAGTCACCTCTCTTGCTAGCATCTGAACTCCATAAACTTAACGAATCTGTCATATTTCACATATTCCCCTCCTTGTCTAAATGAGATGCTTAAGATTACAAGATGAATGAATGACATTTGAAACCATAAAATTCAAGTCCCACAACTTTGCTTGACTTTCTGAGAATACATTCTGAGCCTTAAATGGTGAGCAAGATTTACTCTGCTTCTAAACTTAGGTGATAACAAAGTTGCAGTATACATTATACATGTAGAAGAGCTTGTGTAATAGGAAGCACATCATGAAAGTTAACGAACTCCTTTGCTCACAAGTTGTGAAATGATACAAATGTCGTTGGACCTAAGCTTAAACTAGACTTCAAAGGAAGGCTTAAGTACTTGGTGCGTTGAATAACTGTGAGACAGGATATAGACTCACAAGGCCTCATTCCCCTTGCTTGCTACATGAAAATAAGGTGAATTACTGCATAGGAAGGCACGTGAAGGTGATTCAGGAAAGTATAATTTTTATCATATATGACGATGTGGCAAAACCACTCCACTCATTATGCTCATCCCTGGTCACCTGTAATGCTTTATGTAAAAATGAACAGAGTGAGTAATACAACTTACTCTATTGCTGCTGCTGGTTTTCCAGACATGGGAGGGAACATGTTAAAATAATAATCCCAAAGTGAGTAAACATTTATTAGAAGTTTTCTATGCTCTGGGTATCATTACAATGTCCAAACTTAACTTCTTTCAGATACTTTATCTATAAACGTGTTGAAGGCAATGTCCTAAGGTTAACCAGTTCCCTGGAATTCTTCAGCTCCACAGAGCCTGTGACAATCTTTGACCACTTTGGTTCATGTTAAGCCATGCATGAATTTAACCTTTTCCCGTTATTTGCTTATGCTCAAAGCACTGCATTAATCAGAAGAGGAGGCTTCAGGCGTGAGCTTGTTTTCCAGCTCTGCTGTATTGTGTTTCCTTTGATGAAAAGCATAAGAGGCAGGGAAGAGGAAATTCCCTCTGATTTCATTGTTCTCCTCCAACACTTCTTTCCCTTTAGAAACAATGTTCGTTTGCCCAAAATGACTGATAATCAGTAGCATTTATTGAGCATTAATTCTGTGCCAGGGACTCCATGAAGAATTTGTATACATCTTTACAATTCATTATCCTGTGGCGATCTGAAGGAGATTTTATTATCTCCACTCCACAGAGGAAGTAACTGAGACTCTGAAGTGAAAATTCTTCTCCTGTGATTACCTAGGGAGAGGAACAAAGCTGGGCGGAACATAGCCCCAGCCTCCCAAGCTCCTGTTCTTCAAGCTCTCTTAGATGCTAAATCTTGATCAGAGACTGGGGAATAGACAGTAATCCTGTGCTTTCCTGTGATAATTTTTGAGATCGTTCAAATAGAGACCCACTGACCAAAACTATTGAATTTGACAGTGGCAAACAGCAGTACCTTCAGTTCCCATGTGGTGTCTTAGATTATCAATACTTATTTTAATGTCTGAAATTTGATTACAAGATTCTGTACAATGAAAAAATGTAACCTTGGAATTATTGATTCAAACAATGTCACGAAGTGTTGCTAAAGTCCTCAGCTTCGGTTTTAGGTTAGGGCAAGGTGTGTCCTACACTGTTAATTAGAGTTATCTACAATTGGAACTGGCACTGGGGTTCTAGTACCAGCTTTGGAATCAAGTTTGGCCCCAATCCAACCCCTTGATCTGACATTCTGAGCAATTACAAACTTTTCAACTGCAGTTCCTTCATGGGTTGAATAAAGATGATGAATTCTATTATCTGTCAGTCTTATCTCTAGAGTTGAGTAAGATATTATCTTTATAGAACTGTTGTGAGCAAATAATACAAATAAACTATATAATATAAAGAATGTAAGTCACAGTCTAGGAAATAGTAGTTTTAATAAATGTCAGTAACATTACTTTCATGTAACAATGAGATGTCTTTATGAAGAGTTAGAACTATTCTGAACTATTTTTCATATATAAGAATACCTATCAATTGTTTATTCATTTGGAAACCTAGTGTTTTTACATAGGAGTTGAAGTTGCTGGGTCAGTATTTTACTAATAGTTGGCCTCTAAATATATAACAGTCAGTCCTCTATTCTTTGGGAGGGAATATTAATCTCTCTAACCTGAATTCAACCTACAATTCCCCCTGGAAATGTTTTTCTCCCATTACACTCAAAGAAGAGAAAACAAAACAAAACAACAAAACCCCTTGTTCCTGTTGAACAATTACCCTCAAAACCTATAAGCAAGCATTTCAAAAGATACTGCTACATTGCTTTCCTGTCCAAAATATTCTCTTCTTCACTTTTTCTTTCTTTGGATCATGAACATCTAGTCTCAAATGTCCTTTGCTCTTTTGAACTCTGAACCAGTAAAATTGACCACATCACAGGACAGAATTTTATCATTTTCATCCAGCTTTTGTACTCAGGTTTTTCAGTGTGTGTGTGTGTGTGTGTGTGTGTGTGTGTGTGTGTGTGTGTGTGTGTTGCCTACCTGATAAGACAGTAGTAGGCAAATTCTTTTGACTTCTTTGTGAAGAAAGTAAAATGGAGAGAAACAGAATAAGATGTCTGAAGGCCAGATCAGTATGCATGAACATGTAATACACACACACACACACACACACACACACACACACACACACACACACTTTGGAATGCCACATCAATCCATTGTTTTATTTTTTTTTCATTAATTAATCAATTAACTAATTTTTCCCCAGCCAGATCACAGTTTTCCCTCCCTGTCTCCTCTCCTCCCAGTCCCTCACACAACCTTTCCCCCATCTATTCCCTTTCCTTTCCCTTCAGAAAAGTGCATGCCTTCCATGTATATCAGCCAGCCAGGGGATGTCAAGTTGCAGGTAGCCATGCAATCTTCTCATGGTGGCTCATGGCAAAACTTATCCTCTTTGCTTATATCTCCCCTCTCATATCCCATCCATTGAGAAGTCAAAATTTAGTCAACTATCTGTTTCTTACAAAGCAATGCTGCTTTAATAAGTTTCTCTTCATGTACTTAGCTACTTTACTCATTTTTGAACACTAGCTGTTCATTTAATTTGCTATATCAAATAATTGTTTTCCACTGTTACATAGTTACAACAGGAACAATAAACAATGATGTACCTCACTCAGGTGATAGAATATTTAATTTCAAAGTATGAATATCCCATTAATATATAAAAAATCCATTAATAATATAATAATTTAGTAATCAATGTAAAAATCTATGCTTCTTTTATTCATAGAACATATCACTTCTTTTCAAACTACGTTTTCAATGAATGACAAGAAGAAGATGTAGGCAAGCATACAAAATTTTATAATCCAGTTTCTCATGCCCACAGCTGATTAAGGAAAAGAATTAGATCAGTAGTCATTTTATGGACATTTTAGCTTTCAAGAATTATTTTGGTCATGTAGAAGTTTCAAAAAAGGTATCATTATTAAAATATATACTGATAATATATCAGTATATAAAAATATTATCTCTCTGTGTGAGTGTGTGTATGTGTGTGTGCCCACTCGTTGGTGTGGAGGGTTTTCCTCAGGACCATAGACAGACTACTTCCCTTGAAACAGGGTCTCTTATTAGTCATGAGCTCACCAATTAGAATAGCTTGGCTGACCAGTCAGCCCTTTGTATTTTCCTGTCTCTGCTTCCCAAGTGCTGAGATTACAAAGTCATTAAATACCGCCATGCCCAGCACTTACACAGGTTCTGGGAGTTCAACCAAAGTCCTCATGTTCACAAGAAAATTGCTTGACTGACTGAACCATAGTCCTTAGCCCCTTCATCTTACTATATTCTGGGTTGTTCTGACAAATAATCAGAGCCCAAGTAACATTTTACTAGGCAATTTAGTAGGATAGATAATTCAAAATGAAGTTCATATTTCAAGTAAATTTGCCCTTATTCTCACCTTTAGAGGGGGCAAGTTAGTATTTGGGGTATTTCCTGAGATCTAATGTCATGACATGTTCAAGCAAGGCACTCTGACAGTATGAGAAATGTTGACACTTTCCATCAATGAATAATGATTGAATCTAGACAGAACTTGGGGGAAATGTAGGGAAGCCAACCATTAGTTACATAATTAATATAGTTCTAACCTTCTACAAAGTACATAGTCTTTTCAAAGATCCATTGTTCAATCCTCTCCTGTGTGGATAGAGACAAATTTAGGTAAGCATCTGTGGAACTAAATGCATTTGGAAGTCTATTAGGTATTTCTGATCTCCTGTGCGCCTGCAAATTCCCCTGAAGTAACATGTTTTTTACAATGTGCATTATTCCCTGACTTAGCTTTAGTCTTTTGTGTTAGACTGCAAGGCTATGAAGAAAAGATCATGTTTGTTTTTATCTCTATTCTGTCCCTTGCACCTCCAGGTACCAGTCATATGATGAATCTTTAGTGAATATTTGTGGAAGAAAGGACCTGTGGAGGGTGAGAAGGAAATAATGGTATATTGAGTTAGTAAGGTGTATTTCAGGCTAATAAGGGCATTCTTGGCCTCACAGTTGGCCTCCACTCTCCATGGGTTTTGTCTTATTTCACATTCATCCTCCCTAGTTCTCAAGCCTGCTTCGAACCCCAGTGGACCTGCCATTGGATTCTAACTCACATACAAAACAAACTGATAATTTTACTCAGGAACACCACTTAGTATTATACCATCTCTGCTACCCTTGCTAATAGTTAAGCCCAAGTGTCAATCATTAACGCTGGTGTTAGGGATAGAGGAGAAGTTTTCCTACAGTAAGTAACAATCAGTTCTACTTTCTATTAAATCAGGTATACCACTACCATGAAAACAAACAAGCAAACAAAACAAAACCAAAAACAAAAGTCTATCAGTGAGTGAGTCTAACACTGGTTATTTAACCAGTGTTTATTCATTTTATACTTTTCATCATATGCTATGTGTAGGCTTAATCTAAGAAGAGAAAACAGCAAGCTTCATTGGAAGTGAGTGACTCCTTTTGGGTCGTTTGTGTTCTTTACATCAGCTTCTAAGACACAGGATTGTAAGATACAACTGTTTGTTAAGCTGCAGTCATTGACTGGAAAGCTATGAGTAAATCAGGCCATCTTAAACCTAAAAGGAAATAAGATTCCTGAGGGCAGTTAGCCAGTTTTGGAGGCAACCTTTGGAAATTTCTCCCTCTTCCTTGAGTCATCCAGCAAATCTGTAGCAAACACTTTCTATGGAGCACTGGCCCTGGGGACATAGAGATGAAAGCGTCCCCTCCCTAAAGAAGGTCACAGTCTAGGGACAGACAAGAACAGGCAAATTAAGACTAATAATACAGTGATAAGTACAGGGTAGACGTAAGCACAGTGTACCATGGCAACACAGAGGAGGGGCTCTAACCGAGCCCCGGGCAGTGGGTAAGGCTTCCCAAAGAAGACAAATGAGAGCAAGCAGGTGAGGGGTGTGGACAGGATGGGCTCTTCAACACAGGAAAAACAAGATGCAAGGGCTTGGGAGTGAAAGAACACAAAATACTTTGTGGAAACCTAGGAATTATGGAAGCAAGGTCTTTCTGTATGTGAAGGAAAACAGCCCACAGTAGGTAATTCTGTACGGGCAGATTCTGAAACACATGTTTGGAGAGCAATGGATAGACTGAGAGAACTTACGGCATGATGGAAGGGAAGTTTTAAGATGTTTCTAGAAGGGAGGATTATTGAGAGGAAAGAAAGGGAACAGGAGTGAAAAGAAACAAGTGAATATATATATATATATATTTCTTGATTTTATATATGTATTTATATATTTATATATGTATATAAATATATAAATACAACATATATTTGTGTATTTTTTTGTATTTTGTAGACATTGTCACTTTTGAAAAAATAAAATTTTAGACACTTCTCACGATACATGCAGCCTAGTAACATAGCACATAATTTTTTAAACAAAAAGGTGAAAGGCAAATCAGGGCAAGGATATATGGAACCTGAAATGAAATGGGATATAGAAATTATACTATGCACTTGTAATGAATAGCTAAGAGCAGACCAATTTGGCTCTAGGCTTCCCAGGAGCCAATGATATATTAGATCCAGAAGTCAGACGCATTTATCCAGAGGTAATTATTCCTCTTATAAAGATGAGAACAAATATCCTTTAAAGCATCTAACTTAAAGCAAGTGTGAACCAATTTAAGATTTTTATTAAAATCCAACATCAATGTGCATAAGAAACTTTTCACTGTTATATGGTCAATAGCTTAAAAGGAAACAATCACACAAGGGGGATTCAATAATGGTTTCTCTACAAATGAGTCAAAGTGTAAATGAGAATAATGGAGACGTGAACCAGAGTGTTTACCCTGGAAGACTAAAACAAAGCTATGCCAAAGTACATCAGCACTGACTGTATCTATAGGATATCCCAACCAGATAACCCGTAAGAGACACCCATGTTTTAACTGTTAGGATTTGAAAAGGGAGATGAGAGGGGGTGGGGGCAGGACTATGATATATTGTTCTTTAGACAACACTACCAACAAGCAACATGGATGGGGTCAGAGGGAGAGTTTCGGACCCTCAAGACAAAGCAAGGTGTCTTCTTGAAAAGTCTTTGAGGAAAGGGGTGTGGTTTCTTGTCCTAGAAAAGCATGATTGATGTTGTATGACAGGGATGATGGGGAGCAGTGCTTATGTGACTTTTGTTCTGTGACAAGGGCCACTTTTTCTCTGGGTAGAGGAGAGGGGCTTGGTTCCTGTATAGCTCATACTATGTAATAGTAGTAAGGTTGTCTCTGATTCCCAGGCATGGGATGCTCTGTTCCTGTTCTCTTTGTGGCGTTCTCAGCTCATGGTCTGCTTGCTTAGAGAGTTTGGGTTTCCTAACACTGACGACTTTCATTCACTCAAAACAGAAAATCAGGTTTAAACTCTCTCATTACTTCAAGCCTAGAAAACCTTCTGCCTTGAAAAGGAAAGGAGGAAACCAAGACACTTCTCACCTTTCATTGGCTATGGAAAAAAAAAGACAGGAAAAGTTTGATACAAAATAAAACATAAATAATAATAAATAATAGTAATAAAATAATTAGAAGGAACCCACACAAGGGCTGTGCAGAACTTTATTCTTCATTAGCTTCATAGGAAATTCTCTATAATACAGCAGGACTGTTCACTAACAGAATGGAATAAGGGAATGATTTTTGGGGTCAGTGATAAAATAAATTTTGGATATGTCAAGTTCTGGTGAGTCGTCAAATTGAAAATGTCCAGTAACTAATGAGATGTATAAATCTTGCCTTTAAGAGAGAAGTCTGAATGTGAAGTTGGTAATTTAGGAGTTATCATTTAAATTCACATTTGCAGAAATGGCTTGAAGGGAGATCTGCACCTCATTACTAAAGATGGAAACAGATCCCAGCATGGGAGAGAGAGTAACAGGTTGTCTTTTCAACTACTGTGATGTCACACACATTATTAATGGATTAAGAACACAGGTGAAGGTCATCCCAAGAGTATTCTCAACTTCTGATACCATGTCAGAGAAAATTGGAGGCTACATTTCCAAATAGTGGTTTGATTATCTACTGTCACAAGGCAGAACAAATCAAAGGAAGAGAAAGGCGTTTCTGAGAAAGAATAATTGGTGCAATAAAATTTGTAGGTTAAAGAAGGTTCATTTACATGAAGATTGCATTAACAAGTTTAAGCAATGAGATACGTTACTGTGACATGCTTTTTATTCTGCACACTTTGGAAAGACTGGCAAGTCCCTTGTCTAGATTTGTCAGTTTGGTAAGTCAGGGTTGGCCCAGGAAAAAATTTATGCAGTAACCATAGTTTTGTTTTTATAGCTCATTATGTCACCTTACCTTTCAGGACTCCCCTGTCTGAAGTAATCAGGGGTTTTGCTGCCTGTCTATGTGTTTTCAGACTTAGTACAAAAAATAGTACAATAGTCTTGCTATATATCAATAGGTTCATGCACTCTCCCTTAAGACGTTTTTACGGAGTACCTGAGTACCTATTCTCTTTGTACCCAGCATATCCTGCATCCCATAACAAGACAGAAAACAAGACAAAGCCCCTCCATCACATGATTTTCTTGAGAAGACTTTATTTTATTGATTCACTTATTTATTAAGTTTTGCAATGTTGGGAATTGAGACTTACACATGCTAGGCAAGTGCTCTAACACAGCCTTATATTCCTAGCCGTTGACTGTATTTAGAGACATTTGAGGTTCACAAGAAATAGAACAGACAAAGCTTGTCACATACCTGCTATCCCCACACAGGCCTGCTACTTTCCCAGTTGTCCAGAACTTCCAACAGCATGGTACATTGTTACAATCAAATTTACTACGATGGCATAAAGTTATCACCCATTGTTCATAGTTTAAGCTCCAGGTTGCTGTAATGCAACTGGAAGACGCTGAAAAGTATCCATTAATTGTGATACACAGAGTGGTTTCACTGCCCTAAAAGTGCTTTGTGTGGAACTTGCTTTTGTTGAACTATGAAGGCAATAAGATCTAGAGGTAGGTGGTTTAGGTAAGTGGATAAACATCAATAAAGACAGAACAATCAGTAGAGGATCCATACAAAGATGCACACATGGGTAAGTCAAAAAAAAAATAGAAGGAAGAAAGGGTAGGGAAAGTAGGTAAGGTGAATAATATATTAAATATGGCAATAAAAGAAGCTGGAAAATGAAGAGGATATTACATAGATACAGTGGTCATAAATTGGAACATGGAGCAAACACTGGGAAGATATGAAGGAACTGAAAAAAAATACAAAGAATAGGGGGAAAAAAATCTATGTGCCAGAATGAACAGCAAGTGTGTGGCAGATTGTATTTTCTGAAGCTGGCCAAGGCAGTATATGCCATCCAATATGTCCCCTAAAACATGACTCTGATGCCCCTCTTGGAATTTAAGCACTTGTTTTTAAGTGCCTGCACTGAGTGTGGTGGAAGTAACACTTAGGGACTTTGCGAAACAGGGTCATGGAGTTGAAACACCATGTCCTCCCTTCCTAATAAGCTCCTGCTTTCATTACCAACTTTCTATCTTATGACAGAGCCTCTGCAGCTACAGAGAAAACCTATGTTCTATCCCAAAGTCTGCAGTGAGTTACCAGCTAATAGCCACCTCAACCCCATACCCATGAGTAAAGATTGTTCCTGGCGATACCAGCCCTTTTTCAGTGAAGACTGGAGTATTGTGGCGCATAGGCGAGCTGTCTCTGTGGTGTCCTGCAGAAGTCTGTGATACATAGATGCCACAAGCACAATAAAATTGCTTCTTGTGCTTATAACTTGGCAGGTGGCTTGCACTGCTGCAGAAAGACACTACATTCTAAACACTTCAGATGGGAGTGAGCATTGGATGTTCCATGATCACACAAGAGCAATGCAGCCACTGTTTAGGGTGGACTCCGTGGAATGTGACAATGAGGACAAAAACCTGTCAGACACACCATGTTGGGCTTGGTAAGCAAGAGGGAGGCATTTAGGACTTGGGTTTTCCTGCTCATCATTTTCTTTTTTTTTTTTTTTCTTTTCTTTTCTTTTCTTTTCTTTTCTTTTCTTTTCTTTTCTGTTCTGTTCTTTTCTTTTCTTTTTTGAGACAGAGTTTTTCTGTGTAGCTTTGGAGCCTGGTGGCCTGGAACTCACTCTGTAACCCAGGCTGGCCTCAAACTCACAGAGATCCACCTGCCTTTGCCTCCCGAGTGCTGGGATTAAAGGCGTGCACCACCGCTGCCCGGTTGTCAACATTTTCTTAAAAGACAGAAATCTAAAGGTATGATATAGCAAGTGCTACGGACTGAGGGCAAAATCAGGTGGATTAAGTGAGGCTTTTTGTCATCTTTAATGTATATTTTCTAATAAAATATGTTATTTTAGTGCCAGTGACTCCTAAGACAATATAGACCATGGCTGCTGCTCTTGACTGCATGTCAAAGATTGAAATTAAGCCCCTACTGCTGAAGACAAAACCATCAGAGGATACAGGACTTCAGTTACTAGAGATAGGTCTAAGCTGAGAGCCTCTTTCCATCAATCCAGCTTCCATGGTTCCAGACAATGCTATGCAAGCTACTGGGTGGTGCGGGGGTGGGGGTGGAATTAATAGTCCTACAGGTCTATGACTCTATGAGCCACAACAATGAATGATCAGCATGGCCATATATTGGTATAGTAAGCAGCAGTAATGTATTGGTGGAAACAGTTGTTTAATTAGACTTAATAGGAGGAAAAATTTACCTGATACTAGAAACCTGGACCACTTCTAGGGTGCAGTCAAGGATTTTAAAAGAGAATCTACTGACACCACTTTTTGTCAAGCGTGAGTCCTAACTGTATTCTAAAACTTATCCTTATCCCCACAGTTAAGTTTAGCCCTTGCCCTTCATTAACAAGGCTTCTCTTTATCTTCTGTGGAGATTACCACAGAAAACACACTGCACACAATACAGAAATCAATGGATCAAGGGGAGCCCTGACCCAATGGATACATCTGTATCACAGCTTCTGCATCAATAAGCTCAGAGAACATCGAGGAAGATGGTTAACAAAGACTGTGTAAGCTAGAATACTTGTCATCTGTAAAATAGTCTCTCAAAGAAATGGCTGCATAAATAATTTCTAAATAATGGCAATATCAGTAGACATACTAATGTGGAGGTGGGAAAATCTCATGTGCTGGACAAGGAACTACAGATAACGGGTGAGTTCTGAGAAAGGGAGAGGTAGTGTCTCCCAGGGATGAGGCCCCTTATTGGCTGTCCAATACAAAGGAGTCAACCCTGGAATTGTATCCACACAAATATCAAAAACAGACTCAGATGATTGCATTTATGTATTTGTGTACACACACACACACACACACACACACACACACACACACACACATATATATATATATATATATATATATATATATATATATATAAAATTAGAGAAAAGGGACTATCGTCATGAAATGGAAAGAATTATAGGGGCTTGGAAGGGGTTGGAAGGAGGGGAGGGAAGAGAGAAAGTGATGTAATTACATTTAAATTTAAATGTATAAAGATTAAAAATTTATAACTAAATGTAAGAAAGAGAATGTGTTAATTTTTGGATTCTCAGTCAGTGTCATCAGCAGCAGACTAGAAATGAAAATAGAAGCTATAATTCCCTAGTGCTTTTCCAAGGCTCAAATGATATGTGTGAAATCACTTGAGAACGCAAAAAAAAAAAAAAAAAATGCTTTAAAATTTTGAAATAATCCGACCTAGACAAAATTTTCAAATTCTAGGCAGAGAAATTAGTGTCTCCAATCCTCTTTCTTAATTGACTTTCCATGAATGGATTTCACCATGGCTTGCTACACGAGATCATTACCTAATTTGGAACAGCTACATCCCATACTTGACTTCAGGTTAATTGTCAAATAAGTGACGTGGCATATCTGGTAGAAATATGAAAGACAAAATCTGCAAATATTGCTACCAGAAGGGATAACTTTTAAAGAGAAAGGGAGACAAGAACAAGGTGAATGTTTAAGGTCTTCCAGAAGGTTCTGTTCCTCTGAGTAAGTCCAGGTATAATGAGAAGTGAAAGCTTGCGCCAGAAGCACACAAAGAACTTAAGGAATTTAGGTTGTAGAGTTAGTGCTCCTTTTGTTTTTATTAAATATACTTACACACATTACAACCAGTGTGTACTAAGCACCACTTTTCCCCAAGCCCAGGAACATTGTTAAACAAAAATGAGGTTATGGATGCACCCAGCTTTGTATTTCTCCTCCAGAGAAATGAATGGAGCCTACACCATCATTCCATCTTTGGAAAGATGATTCCACAGGTGAGTTGCTTAAAGACACCTCACATTCCTCTTGTGCAAGAAATATAAATGCTGTTATTGATAGTGGCTAATACCAATTGCCTGTCCTGAATGAATACATTTCATGTTTGTAAAAGCTCACAGGTATTTGGGTAGTCAACAATATATCGTCATTTTATGGTTGAAGAAAAATGAGGCTTACAGTGACTAAAACACCCAGATCAGTTCAGCTGTTGGGTGTTGTATTGTGATTTGATCTCCAGTTTCCTTAGGTCCTAAAGGTTTAGCATGAATGCAGTCTCAGTAGACCACATTTGCTGTACTTTCCACTTGGGTTCAGCTACAAACAAAACAAACAAAATAAGAAACAAAAAACCTGACCCTTCCCCTTTGATTTTTTTGGATATGAAACAAAATGCCTGAAACCAGAACTTTTCCCGGGGAAGTAATGGAAGTGAAGAAGGGGCTAACTGTGGAGACGCACCCCATGATGTCAGCACTCGGGAAGCGGAGGGAGAAGGTTTGGAAGTTCTAGGCTAGCCTGGGCTATATACCCACCCCTGTCATTTCCCCCACAGCATGTTAGAAAGGCTGACAACAGGAGAGTGCATTTCTGCTCCTCTGGTGGCTTCCAACGACTTGCATGTTTAAGTTCTCAAATTTGTCTACATGATACTCTGCCAGTGTCCTCGTCTTTGTTATAGTCCACCATTCTTTGAAATTCTTTATGTTTGCTGAAGTTATAAACACTACAGGACATTACCCTATGTGATCCTTTCATAAATATCTTAAAAATCTCCTCCCCCTGCTTCATGCCAAGTGCTCAGATCCCATCATTAGCCACTCACTCCTTGAGGTGGAGCCTGGCCTACATAATGCCAGACATTCTGATGATAGAAATTTTCAATTTTCGCCTAGAAGTCTGGCTTTGAAGACATAGATTTTGTGAGTCATCAACTTCACTATTTGTGATAATAATGGACATTTTGACTAGTGCATGTTCTAACTCAGAACTTGGTGCCGAGATCAGATAAAAGGCAAGCAGACTGGCACAATAGAGCTTTCAAAGTCTGCTTAATGAGCAGTTTCTACATATTTTACAGCTTTAGGTAGAGCCAAGTTGGGCAGAAGACAGTCCAGA
Source organism: Peromyscus eremicus (assembly GCF_949786415.1). NCBI lineage: Eukaryota > Metazoa > Chordata > Mammalia > Rodentia > Cricetidae > Peromyscus > Peromyscus eremicus. The sequence continues at coordinate 49,764,713 of NC_081436.1, forward strand.
GGCAATGGGGTACAGATCACTGTCCTTCAGATTAGCACTCAGCCTGGAGTGAAAAAAATCACAAGCTCATTTTTTTCTCAGCAACTGGTATCAATGCGTTCTGTCAATCTCCTCTCCTCCCCTTCTCTCCCCTTCCCTCTGCTCTCCTTTCCTTTCCTCTCCTCCCCTTCCCTTCTCTCCTCCCCCTCTCTTATCTCTTTTTTCTATTAGTTTTTTTTTTTTTTAATTCCTCCTGTTAAGAACTTCCTCTGTGAAACTCATTTAAGCCTGGGTACTTTTTGTCCCCAGGTTCTAGGCCCCAGGTTCTCTTCATTTCCACCCTTCACCTGCTTCCTGGACCCATGTATCCACTCCTTGAATGTGAGAACAACTGCTAAGGAGGCAAACCCTGCTGTGAAATGTCCCATTATTACACTTCTACAAATAATCTTCATTTCTTAATATTCTATTTAAATTGTCCATAATTCATCAATTTGACTCCATCCCTACCTTCTATCTTCTAGTTCCCAAACACTACCTCTTTCTTAAATATAGCCTCCTAGCAGGAATCCTGAAGTCTATGTCTGGATCTCCATACTCCAATAAAATTCTTTCTGTCATATTCTGAATGAAATGAAAAATATGTTAGTGGAAGAAAAACTGTGTAAAAGATCAAATGATATGGCCCTCAGCCACCTCCTCCTCTTTATTTCCAGTTTCTTCCTTCCTTACTTTTCTAGTCTAGGAAACCATAAGATTTTAGAAATGCAAAGACCATGGGATAGCCACAAAGCAAAACTGCCCACATAAAATGGAACCTGTCCTAGAGAGAGACTATGCATGCTGAAAGGGGCAGACTTGAGATAGGGGATTTGCACAAGCACTTTGGACTCCACATGATTCTACCATCTGCCCTAGAGGCCAGACAGAAGAGTTCAGTATTTGCCCTGCTGGGTTTCAGTCTTGCTTTAGTTCAGTGTCTCCTTGCTGTGCCCTCGTTCCTGCCTTTTGGAATGGGAATGTTTACTATGGGCCACTGTATATTCAAAGACTGTATCTTACTAATTTTATAGGAGCTGTCAAACAAATTCTTTGTGTTTTAGAATGGAGTTTGCATGCTGGACTTTTGAAGGAGTGGGGCTGTTGAAGACTATAGAGACGTCAGGAGACGCATTTTGCATTATGAGATGAAAATGAAACTTGAGGGAGAGAAGGAGTAGAATGCTATGGTTGAAATGATGGCATTGAGTGCCAACTTGACAAGGGCAGCCACTGTGATGGTTAGGATTTAGAATCACCATACAAACACAGAGTTGTATCTGTGATAGATCTTCCAGTGAAGTTTACATGAGAAGGAAAAATCCACCCTGAATGTGGGTAGCAGCATCTCATAGTCTGGGGTCATGGACTGAAGGAAAAGGAGAAATAAACGGAGCATCACCATTAATCTCTCTCTGCTTAACTGTGGAAGCGATTTGACTAGCTGCCTCACTCTGCCATTGTCAAACCTTCCTTCACGGACTTGTGTAGAATGAACCCTGCCCTCTTAAGTTACCTGTTAGGTATTTGATCACAGTCGTGAGAAAAGGCATTAAGTCAGAGGGACTCAGAGAAAGACTGTGGTTCAAAAATGTTACCAGAAATTCACTACTGTACCCCAAATGCCCAATTCAAAACTTGTTGGAAGGTAGAGATCCAAAGTCAGGAGTGATTAATGTCACGATAAAAGGGCAGGGCTGTTCCCTCTTCCAACATTGCCCTCTATGGATCATCAAAGAGACCCTTGTCACAGCCTAGCAGCTTGATGTTCGACTTCCTACCTTCCACACGTGTGAATAAATGAGTGTATTTTCGCTGATAAATCACTCAGCTTTGGGTATTTCGTTATAATGTCACAAAGTAGAATGAGACAGACCCAGAGCTAGTGCATACAATTAAAGGAAAAAAAATCTGCCTTGGATATGTCTAGCAGATTTTTCTAATCTGTAAAAAGATGAAGCCCATATATTGCTAAACATAACCTGTTCATTCAGTATATTACCTGTATATATGTTTCAGGGCTGCCTGTTTCATATTGGATAACCAATTAGTGGGCTTTGCCCAGGGAGGATTATTTCTCTACTCTCAGTATTACTTAGTTACCTGTGGTTCTTTATGTAGTGTTGAAGCCTTGGGATTTTTTCCCCCATTCATTTTGACATGCCTATTTTTGTTGTCCTTGTTCAGCTCATGTTTAGGCAGTCATGTTGGTGAGATTTTGTGGGTGCAGCTTTTAACATTCCTAGAAGACACAGGCTCAAAGCAAACTCCCTGGTCCTCTGCCTGTTAAAATCATTCTCTACCCCCTCCCATGGTGTTCCCACAGAACTCTACAGTTTGATTGGTTGTGGTTTTCTGTAATGCTCTTTATTGGCGGCAAAGTAGAGTTTCTTTGATGAGGGATGAGGGCTACACTCATCTGTGGGTATGTATAGAAACAAATAGAATGTAGTTAGGAATTATGCTGGTTTAATAAGTGTTAGTTATAAGTTCTCCTTCAAGATCTGTATGTATATGTGCATATGTATGTATATATATGCATATATATTTCTATAACAGCAATTCATGAAAAAAGAGGCCAAAAATTTGCAAGAGCATAATGAGGGGTATATGGAAGGGTTTGAAAGAAGATAAGGAAAGAGGGAAATGATGTGATTATATTATAATCTCAAAAAGAAAAGAAATAGCTAAAAAATAATATAATAATGAATGCCCCCCGCACTTTAACAATAAATACACACTACTAAATATTTTATAAAATGTGAAAAGAAAGATAAATAAAGAGATGCTCTTTTCTTTCTCTGAACAGTTTTGTCTGGATACGACATATGGATGCTTGGGCAGCCATGTTGTGAATGTGAACAGGGCCGAGAGAGAGAGAGAGAGAGAGAGAGAGAGAGAGAGAGAGAGAGAGAGTTGAGACACTAAAGAACTGAGACAGAGGACAGAGAGGACCTGGGTCCAGGTAACAGCATTGGACCTCAATAAGTTTCCTCGTGAAGCTTGTTCTACCTATGAAATCCCATATGTGTGAAATGATGAAGAACCATATTATTTTCACCAGTTGGAATGGAGATTTTTGCTACCATTGCAGAAACATTTCCAGGGACAGGGGATAGAAAAAGATGTCCACATAAACCTGTAGTTGTTTGTTTTTTACTCTTTACTCTTTGCTCTTTGGGGGCCCACCACCTACCTCCCAAATAAATCACAGAGAGGCTTGTTCTTTTTTAATGAATACCCAGCCTTAGCTTGGCTTGTTTCTTTCCAGCTTTTCTTAAATTATCCCATATATCTTTTGCTTCGGGGCTTTTACCTTTCTCTATATCTGTATACCTTTCTTTAGTTCTTACTCCATGGATTGCTGTGTAGCTGGGTGGCTGGCCCCTGAAGTCCTCCTTATCCTGTTCCTCAATCTTCTCTTCCTAGATTTCTCCTCTTATTTATTCTCTCTGCCTGCCAGCCACACCTATCCTTTCTTCTGTCTTTATATATTTCTTCTGCTGTTCAGCTCTTTCTTAGAACAATCATATGTTTTAGACAGGCACAGTAACACAGCTTCAAAGAGCTAGACAGGCGGAACATAAAAGAATGCAACACATCTTTGTAACATTAAAACAAATATTCCATGGCATAAACAAATTTAACACATCTTAAATTAATGTTCCACAACATAAAATCTATTGTAATTAATCTAAATAAAAGATAGAAGAGACAGAACTTCATTTTTAGGAGATTAAATCAAGGTAATTGAAACACAAAGAAAAGCACTTTACTATAGAAAATCATGATCATTAACAAGTGAGAGGGAAAATATACATCACATCCAAACAGGAAAGATAATACTATGGGAAACCAGAGGGTACAGTTCAGGCCTAAAAAATAATAGTCATCAGGAAGTGTTCTCTACAGTATGAAATGCTATTTGACATAACACCCAATAGGTTGTGGAGTTGTTGCAGACACTAGTGAAGTGGTAACTTAAAGCACAGGAAAAAAATCACAAAGACATGAATCAATGTTTAGAGCACAAGAAGAAAACTTAGTACAAGTAAAAAGAAATGAAAAAGTACCCTGAAATTGAGGTTAGTAGAGTAGATAGCTACAAATTTTGAAGAGAGTTTTTATTTTCTGATTATATTATTCATAATGGGTTTCCAAAATTCTCTTATAAAGTTGCTCCTTCTGAGTTTTATTACAAATATAACAGCCCACAACAATAGAAACAACTAAGCATAAAGGCCAGGCATGGTTTTGTGTGATGTCAAACTAATTTAAGTTAGTAGGATTTTAAAGTAAATGTTTATTATTTCCTTTGTAGCGAAGAGTAAAAACATAATGTAATAATTTGTGATTTTAAAGTTAAAAATGATAACACATACCACTAAATGTTTCTTAAAATTGAAGTTAAGTTTTTTAAACACCCAGATATAAGAAAATGATGTAAACAGAAAATTTAGCTCGTTGTGTAAAAACTTACTTGTGTTTATTTCTGTGCATGAGTGTTTGTCTATATGTATGCATGTGTACCACTTGCCTGCATGGTACCTGAAGAGGTCAGAATAAGGTGTTGAGTTCCCTGGAAGTGAAGTTTAGACAGTTACCAGCTGCCATGTGGGTGCTGGGAACCAAACTCAGTTCCTCTATGAGCTCAGAAAGTGCTCTTAACCCCTGAGATAGCTCTTCAATCTCCAAATACTTTTAAAAAATAAAATGAACAGAGGCAAAATCATAAAAATAAAATATCATACCTTTTGTAATTTAGAAACTAAATCAATTAAAGAATAAAATAAAAGTATTAATGAAATTGCTGGTTTTCTATTACTAGAACAAAGTATCTAAGACTAAATTATTTATGAAGGAAATAAGCTATGGAGCTCAACATGCTGAAGTTTAGACAGCCAAGCTTTAATGGCCATATCTGATGAGGACTTGTGCTGAATCATAACAATAGTAAACCAAAGAAAAGAGAAAGGAAAAGTGAGCAGATATGGAAGAGAGAACTGACAAGTGCCGGCCTTACATTTCAAGAGTCCACACTTCTGGGATCTAATCTAGTCCCTTGAGCACTAACCTAAGACACTAAGAATATCATTAGAATCATTTCTGGGGATGGAGCCCTCATGACTCACACATTTCTCTTGAATCTCCACCATCTTTCAACTTGACTACATTGGGGAATCAAATTTTATGACAGGTTTTGGATCTAAACAAAGCCAAAGCACTGGCTAATACCAATGACTTTTGGTGTACCTCCAACCCAGCGAGAGTAGCAACCTTTGGTCATTTTTGACTTGCAAATGGACAACTCCTTCGATTTGAGTTGGGATCTTACTTATCACTCATTTAAAAAAACAAGATTGCAGTTTTAAAGTATGCTCATTAACTTATTTTGCTTTCAAGAAAACAATTATATTTAAAAGACTTACTACTACTAATTAAGAGCACAAGCTTTGAATCATGATTATGTGAATAACAACAGGCTTCAACACCCACTAAGAAGCTACGAATTAGCATCTTAAGCTTTCTGTGTAATCACTATTACAGAGAAAGGGGTGAAATACAATATGCAATTTGTTGCAAAATATGCATTAAAATATTAGCTATATTGCAATATTGTCATGAAGAATGAATTAATGATTACACCTAAGTATATATGGTAGTGCTTGGTACACAGTGAATCCTCAGTTATTAATCATAATTCTTGGGGCCTACCTACTGTGTCCTGTTTTTTGTACCTTTCCCAAGTCAATAAGATAAAAACAACATTCTGTTGCTTGTATTTACATTATTAAATATTACTGAATTGAGATTTTTCCCATCTCTTGCTCTAAAGGAGAACATAGAGTATTCTTACTACACCCATGGTTTTAGAATTCCAAAGCTTGCACCAAGTCTCTCTTTAGCAGTCTTGAATTTTTTTTATTGTTTTTTATTCTTTCTGCAACATTAAACATGCAATCCATTTGTATGTTGTTTTATATTAATTTGCTTTTTATAATATATAGAAAGAAAAAACTTAGGGTGGGGAAAGGACTCAGTTGTCTTTAAGGGGCTGGCCACTGGGAGTTTGAGTTTGACCATGCTCCAATAAGTATATGGGCAACACAAATTGGATCTGGAATTTTTCTTTCTTTTCTTTCTTTTTTTCTTTCTTTCTTTCTTTCTTTCTTTCTCTTTATTTCTCTCTCTCTCTCTTTCTTTCTTTCTTTCTTCCTTCCTTCCTTCCTTTTCTCCTCCTCCTCCTTCTGTTTTGGGGGAGGACACATGGGTGAATGGTGGACCTGGGAGGACTGGGAAGTGACTGTGATTGGGGCACATTACATGAAATTTCCAAGTAATCAATGAAATATTATGTTAATTAAAATGTTGTATTGCTTTCTAGACTTATTTCCCTTTCTATTTTCAGATAGTACAATTTCCATGAGACTGACTCAGTGAGTAATCATTTCATATTTTACTACAAAAGGCATACAAGATTTGTCTGCTATAATACTTCTTGTGAGGGAAACTAAATTTTAAATTTTACCAAAAAAGTGTAGTGTCTCTTTTTTCCTTTGGCGTTTTCAAAGAGTCCCAGACTGGCCTCAAACTCAAGATGTAGCTGAGGATGGCCTTAAACTCCTGATCTTCCTGCTTCCATCTCTCAAATGGTAGGGATTACAGGCACACAGAACTATGCTTAGATTGGCTGTGCAAATTTTATCATGGAATCTAACATATTAACTACAGGTTTTAGATAAGGGGGATATTGTTCAATTCAGTATCTTCAGCAGATTAGATAATATTCACCTACAATATCACGAGAAATTTACCTGACTTCCAGTTCTTCTATGTAAACATAAATATCAAGCAAAAATATCTCCATGGAAACAGCTAGAATAATATTTGACCAAATAGCTGCATATTATGGGCCAGCCAAGTTGACCTCCATAACACTCACTGAGAAGAATGAATCTGCTACTAGAAAACCAGTCTGCTCATCTCTCTATAAGACGATCCTTGACATAGTTGTGTTTGTCCACATTGTATGACCAGAAACTAGCATTTACAGATGCAACAAATATGAACATGTGCTGAGTCAGGTTCATGTTCAACAAGTGGAACATGTATAGTCAATGTGTATGTCACAAAATTCTAATGTATTCCTTAAAAATAAGAGAAAAAGATAATACTAAGAAAATAAATCATTGTAATGACAAACTGTATCCATGTTCCTTACGTGACGTGGGTGTTGAGAAACATACTATGACTACCACAGACTCACTTCTTGCCCATGGGACACTTACAGTCTACCTGGGAAATATGTGACTCTGCCACCCCACTGCATAGCACCTTCAAGCATTGCATTAGCTTTCATTGCTATGCTACTACATATCATCAGCTTAAGTGGGAAATGTGACATGAGTTAGGTAGATTTTCTTCTCAGAGTATCACAAAACAAATCAAGGTGCTAGTATGAGTTCTTGTCTGTAGGCTCAGGGACCAACGTATTTCCAAGCTCAGTTCTGTTGCTGACAGACTTTAGTTCTTTGAGGTTGTGGACTGTGTGATTCCTGTCATCTTGCTAGAAGTCATCAGGAAATATTCTTCAGCTCTTGCTATTTCAAATATATATTCCCAATAATATCTTAATTTTAGGTAAACTATTTATTACACCAAAAATCAATTCTCTGGTTTTTCTTTTTCTTTTCTTTTTTTTTTTTAAGGCTTGAACTATTCAAGGTCATAACATCTTTTTCCTTTAAGGCGCTTTGGTCAGAGTAACATATCACAGCAAAAGAAAAAGTCACTAACTTTCTCTCAAACAGTAGTTACTCAAAATAGAAACTGAGAAAATCCCTCATCTTTTATACTACTTTATCAAGAATTAAGTTGATTTAATTTTTTAGAGGGAAACTCACATGGCATTTTTAAGACACATATGACATTCCAGAAAAAAAAGTAGAAGCAAGTTTTATCTGTAGAAAAGATGAGTGCAGGGCTTAAAAAGTTAGTTGGGTGGGTCCATACATAAAAAAAGAAAGAAAAAAATAAGCAATCAAAGTACTCTAAGAAAGAAATAATTCAGAAATTAGTCCTTATTTTAAGGGTGGTTTTATTTAGCAGAAGCACAGAACAGAATACATGTGAGAAATGGGACATAAAACTATGGAACTGTGTTGGAATTAGAGCTAATCCTGAAGCAGTGTGGAACTTCACAAACCTTTGAACAGAAGGATGATAGTGTGTGAATTGTTATAGCTCTGTTTAATAGCTAAGTATCATTGACCGACTCTAAAAGGAATGTAATATTCAAATGTAATATTCAATAAAAGTTAGTCCTGCAGAAAATAGATTTCGCATTCACATTCCATGTGCACATCAGTAACTTGTTTCTATACATTTTGTCTCTGTATAGTGTACACATTATTCACACTTCCTACCCAGTGACCTTGCACATGCCCATTCATCCCCTCATTCAAAACTTCTCTTGGAGAAAGAAAGAAAACCTGTGAAGGCTATCCTTGAGTATGAATTAAGTCCTATTATAACAAATGTTAGCTTCCTGGAAGTCAAGAATATCTTAGAGCCACATTTCAGAGGCAAGTCTGTGGAAACACACACCCATGTTCTAAAAATTCACCATAGCAGATAACTCTTTAACTGTTTTCAGTTGGAGTGGAATATTGAGGCACTTACTATTCAATTAGAGAAGGAAGAGTAAGAAAGGGGGCAAACTGGGAAGGATTTAAGGGTGTATATAAACTAGTAGCAAACTTGCTTAAGAATGAAGAACTCTTTGGTGGAGTGGAGAGACATGAAAATAGGACCTGGAGAGATGGCTAGAACAGTCAGTGTGCAGAAGTGACGGGCATCGCTGCAGAGACAAAGGTGAGAGTAGACACATTAACATGTCTAACCTGGAGAATAAACACTAGGAAGTTGTCTGAGATCATTTAATGATTGCCTGGTAGGTACAAGTCCCTATTTCTGAATCTTCAGTAACACACACACACACACACACACACACACACACACACACACACAGCACCGGGTGGGCGGTACAGGAAATATGATTGGATTTATGTTTCTATCTGACCCCCTAATGTCTAATATCTGGTAGAGACTGGGCAATATGGGCTCCTCCTTGTGAGTTAGGATATGTTGTAGATGTAGATACAATGACGAAGATAAAGTAAAGAAGACTCATCTGCCAGTCATATACAGTATGGATTAAGTTTGTGAATATGGAAGAAAAGCTAACCAGAAGGCTATTACAGTAATCCAGGTGTGGAATAATGGTGGCCTACTCTCATTCTCTCTCCCCCTTCGCCCTCTCCCTCTTTCTCTTGCTGGCCCCCTACCTCGCTCCCCTTCCTCTCTGCTTTCTCTCTCTTACTTACAAATGTATCTTGACAACCATTTCTATGAGGCCTTTCAAAAATAATACAAAAAGGAGGACTTGCCAATTTGGAGATTAGCAGTTTGGCTGGACAGAGGCCATGGGCCAATGAGTCACTGGAGTCAGCTTGAACAATGTGTGCAGACAGTCTCACTTTGGACTCAGTTGCAGTATACCTGGAAGGTAGGGTAAGGCCATCATCAAAAACTGTGCTGAATAACTCTGTGATGCCATAGATCCTGGCAAGCCTAAAACTACAGCTTATGTCCCAACTAACAAATTAAATTATATGTTGAGACAAAGAGTAATCTATTCACACACACACACACACACACACACACACACACACACACACACACACACGTGTTGTTAGGATTTACTAATTGAAAACAGGTGAATTTATCAAGATTTAGAGAAAACTGCAGCTTCTGTAGTCATTTCAAATTATAGGGAATGCCCCCAATGTACTGTCACAGAGAACATCTCTAAGAAGCTGAAAGAAAATATTTTAATATTATTAAGCATTCTAAAGGTTTCTGTATGCACATTCTTTTTCTGTTTGCTTTTGCTGAATGTTTCTGCCCATGTGTTCTGTTTGCTAATGTAGCCAGTGTAATAAAGGCTTGCAGGATGAAGGTGCAGCTTCCTATTTGCATTCTAGAGTACAGAAAGGATCTACTTTGGAAGCCTATCTGGTTCAGCACCTGCATTTATTGAGATTTTCCTGGCATTTCAAAGAGCCCCTTGCTTCTCTCTGCTTCACCCCTCCCGATCTTTGGGGAGTGACAGAATTCACATTTGACTAAAAAATTCACTGCGGGGCAAGGTTAGTCTCAGCAGCAAGGTCTCTCTCTGTACCATCAGTCTGCCAGATCTGAGGGGTGCATGCTGTTGTCAAGCTGGGTCATTTTGCAAGAAGGATCCCCGTCATGTGTGAGATCTCAGGAGAGGCGGTTGGGAACATATATTTGTACTTACAGGTCAGTGCTTTTTTGCAGAAAAGAACAAGAGCCAGAGGGAGAATCCAGCTATGCTTAATTAAAAGAAATCAACATAAAATTACTTCTGTGTATTTAGCACCTTATTTTATACAAAACATGATATATGTCTAATGCAACACTTCTCTGTTTGGGTTAAGTACATAGTTTATGATAACCACACATAGCTGGTAGCTTGTTATGGGTGCCCCAACTTTTTGCAGAACTCTTTACACTGGAAACATGTTCTTATTCAGACATAACAATACAATCTCAGTATCTTCCTCAGGAGTGAAGAGGGAAACAGTGAAGGAGGTGAAAAGAATTCAATTGTATACCCATTATTAAATGCTATTTGAGTCTATTCTTCCGAGGGAATTTTCTCCTGTGAAATGGAAACAGAACTTACAGATGAGCAGAGAGCAGTGAGAATAAATGCTGATCTATGATGATGTGTTTACTGGCCTACATCAAAATGAGGAGGACAAAGACAGTATAAGGAGATTTCCATAAAGTCAGAGTGATTTAATTTAGAACATCCCTTTTATTTTTATTGTTTGTTCTTCATCCTTTTGTGTGTTAGAATGCCATTACTTCTATTAAATAATAATAATGGTAAGTAGTTGATGGATGTGTTTTTAATGTTTCCCTCTGGCAAAATAAAATGTTGGCAAGTGTACATTCTTGTTGAGCCTTAAAAAATCTTACCAGTCATAGAAACAAGTCTGGAGACCACTGTTAAAGGCGAACAAGGCCTATTTGGGGACTCATTTTGGGCCCCCTCCATCTCAATTTCAGCTAATAAATTGATGGAATACCTTAAATATAGGCCTGGAGAGATGGCTTAGTTAATAGAGTACTTGCCAATCAAGCCCAGGGACCCATGTTCAACCCACAGAACATGTTAAAATATGGACTTGGTGGTGTGCACTGGACAGGCAGAAACAGGAAGATTACTGGGCTCCACTGACCAGCCAAATCTGTAAGCTCCGGACTCCTATGGGAGACAGTACAACAAAAAGCAAGGTGGTTAGGTCTTGAGAAACAGCACCAGAGTAGATCTCTGGCATCCAAAACCATGCTCGAGTACACACACACACACACACACACACACACACACACACACGCACACGCACACGCACACGCACACGCACATACACACACACACACAGACAGACACCAAAAGAAACACCCTAAAAATAATCACCAACGCTTTTTTGTCCTTCATATTAATCTGTAAAAAATCAGGAACCATCACATCAGAAATTTGAGTCAGATTACAACCAAGGTGGGGTGCACCTAAGACATTCTGGTTTTAGGCTTCAGCTGAGATCTTTTAACATGGCAGCAACTAGGTCAGTATGGTAGGCTGTGGCTCCTGACAAGTACATAGTTCTACCAAGGCAAATTATGGGATTCCAGCTTCACAAGCCTCCTTGAAATCCTATGAAAGAAACTGTGCTAGGTAAGTAAGTGAGCGATCATCAAAGGGAAGAGGTGCTGCTAATGCAACTTGTATGTACATGGTGAGGTGGCATGTAACACCTTCTGAGTCATACCCACAAACCTGCCCCATCTCCCAACATGACTAATCCACCTTTGTTCAATCCTTGTGTGCAGCCACATTAGGGTTCTGGCAGTTAGGCTGATTGATATTTGGCTTTATCATCTTAATACTTCTATAAAATACCTGTCTAACCTGCTCTCATCGGTTGGTAAGTAGGAGGTGAAATTGTTTCCAATGAGTAAACTGAAATGTTTCTCTTGATTTACTACCTTGGACTGAAGAAAAAGAGGAACTCAGGTCAAGACATAATGGAGTCTACATGAATACATGTAAGAAGGAGAATTGAGAAGCATTTGATGTATAATAGTATTGGTATGCCACAAGTTCATTCTTTTAAACAGTGAATCTCTGTAAAAAAAAAAAAAAAAAAAAAAAATGCATGATTGCAATCTGAACTCAGATGCCTTGTTCTTATTGATTGGTTGTTTGCTCCAGAGACAATCAGTCTCCTGCATCAAAGGACTAAAAAATCTTCTCTTACAAATATCTTGAAAATATGATATTACACAATGCCCACAGATAGAACAGAACTGGGTGCCACGTGTATGTGCTAGAGTTACTGCTCTTATTTTTTTAAATGTTTGTAGCTACACTACTAATGGGGTCAGTGCTCTATGCCCTGTCTTGCTAAGGGATACCCTGTACCTATACTGCGGTTCACACAGGAGAAAAAAAACAGAGTAAAAAGAAAAAAGATTGTCCCCAAAATATAATCAATCAGGAAAACAGCACACCTAAAATCTAATTTTAAGACTTGCAAACTTCTGTTAAAAAAATAAAAACAGTTGGGGACCCCTCAGCCATTGGTTCATAGTTCATGTGTTTCCATTCGTTTGGCTATTTGTCCCTGTGCTTTATCCAACCTTGGTCTCAACAATTCTCGCTCATATAAACCCTCCTCATTCTCGCTAATTGGACTCCCAGAGCTCCACCCCGGGCCTAGCCATGGATCTCTGCATCCAGATCCCTCAGTCGTTGGATGGGGTTTCTAGCAAGACAATTAGGGTGTTTGGCCATGCCATCACCGGAGTAGGTCAGTTCAGGCCCTCTGAATGGGTGAGACAGTTGATTGGCTTGATCTGTTTGGGAAGCATCCAGGCAGTGGGACTGGGTCCTGTGCTCATTGCCTGAGTTGGCTGTTTGAAACCTGGGGCCTATGCAGGGTCGCTTGGCTCGGCCTGGGAGGAGGGGACTGGACCTGCCTGGACTGAGTCTACCAGGGTGATCTCAGTCCTCGGGGGAGGGTTTGCCCTGGAGGAGGTGGGAATGGAGGGTGGGCTGGGGGGAGTGTGAGGGGGGTGGGAGGGGGAAGAACAAGGGAATCCGTTGCTGGTATGTAGAACTGAATTGTATTGCAAAATAAAAAAATAAAAAATTTAAAAAAATAAAAACAGGAAATGTAAAACTTGAAATTAAGATTCATTTTCAACAAAACTCTAAACTCTAGTCCTGCTCTTTTAATGTTTGTCTATTTCAGAGCAACCATCCAAATATAAACCTTTGGCTGTCAACGGGATAAATGTGGATGGGTTTCTATGTACCTTATATATGTTTAGACTATGATTCTGTCTGGTTCTATAAGTTTTGAGTGAAAAAAATTCAAGCTTTCCAAAAGGTGAGATTTTCTTGTAATATTTGAGAGGAATTATGAGTCCTCTGAAAAGCCAGATGATCACATATAAATGTATAAATGAGTCAGTTTGAGCTTACTTCTGAATATCTTTCCATTATTTTAAGCACACATATCTGAAGCTTTCAGAGAAAAATAGCTAAATTCTATTTCAAATAAGGGTTAAGAAAATACACTTGTAGGTAATGTCAGTTTTTTCTTGTCACATTAAATTTCTGGTTGGTGGTAAAGCTAATATTTTATTTGCTTATATATACGTAAATGCTACTGAAAAGTATTCTTTCTGAAATTCTAATATTATAATGTTTCACTAAAAACAAACATAAACCAGATTTTTTCCTGAGTTGCTTGAAAGAATTCTTAATATGTCTATAATGGAATCAAATGACTGTTTCTCATCTGGCTTTTTATCTGAACAGATGATTTCTTTCATCTGAGCAGCTGAAGATAAGTCATTTGAACAACAATAAATCTTTTCTTTATACGTATTTGTCTACCAGTCGTGTGCAGGCTAAACTACCTTTAAAATTCACTTTCTCTTAAGCATATGAATTATATTATTGGATCTGGATTTATTGCTATTAAAGTAGCCACACTAAATACTTTCTGCAAACAAAATTAAAATATAATTTATTGTTTCCTGATATTTCCAAACACTGTGTCAATTATCTACTTGGAAAAGTGATTCAATGATATATAGTGGGAAATATAACAATGCATCCAATAATCACTTATTGCATTTCTGCTTATACATTTGTTTTCTCTTTGGTCCTGATGTTCCTGAGAACTTCTCAGGTGCTGATCACTATGGCCGACTTTCAGATGCATGGTGGCCTTTTATTTATGGTGTTCATAATCTGGCATAGGAAGAATAGTATCAATTAACTAATTATATCTGGGGCAGATAAGGGGTTGTGATGCAACATAAGAAAGTTGCAATGGGAATTAGCAACTGGACTACCTTATCTTCAAGTCAGAAGCAAAAGAGTCCCAGGCAACTTCTGAAGAACATTTGAGAAGTAAAGAGGACAGCCAAAATACTCTACAGTGTATGGTCTATGCATCAATGATGGCATGAATATAGGGTTTTAGGCCCAGAGCTGTGAGAAAAGAGTGGCGGATGCTAAGAGCAACACTCTCAGATTGAGCTTGGAGAACAACTGGAGGGAGGCAACAACAGAAAGGTTTTAATGAGGTTATTGTCATTGTCCAAATCGTAATTGGGAAGACTGTAAAATTCATTTAGATCCTAGATAATCAGAGTGAAGACTTTGTAGGACTTGACTAGAAAGCTGAATATCAGAGTAGAGAGAGACACCTACAATTCCAGTTTGGGCAACTGATAATAGCCTGTTGGGAAACTTCAGGAAGCCAAATTCACTGAAATTCACAGGAGTTCATTTTGAATGCATTGTTTTGAAGGTGTCTTTGAGACACTCAATTGATGATGACAAGTACGTCTTCGAAAACATGGTCTTGGGGCTCAGAAAAGAGGTCTGAGATGGAAATATAAATCTCAGACTTAGTTTTATGGATGGTAATTGAAGCCATGTGAGTATATGAGACTGCCTATGGAGAATGTACACAGTAGGGAAGAAACCATGGGCTACGGCCTCTGAAAACTCCAGGATCGAAGGGGAAGACAGAAGGAGAAGAGTAAGAGATGGAAACTAAAAAAAAGAGTAATCCAACTCAGAAATGTAAAATTGGCAACAGAATCCTAGAAAAGAGAACTGGGAGGGGAAATCAATCAAAAAGAATGAATTTGGTCAAGAGATGAATTCTAGTTCCAGTTTGTATTTTGTGTAAGTTGGATCAAATGAGGAGCAAGAGGTTTTCCTTAGCTTTGAAGATATAACCAGTGTAGGCAATGGACAAATAACAAGCTTCTAGAGTGTCATATGCAAGTGCTTGGAAACTGGTGTCATTGTCTGAATAAATTTGCAAAAGTGCTAATAAAAATTTTTGACAAAATTGGTGTTTGACTGCATTCTGAAGGTGTTCAGTTTAGCAAGAACATTAAGAAAAATCAGAATTCTTTTATTCATGTTTTGTTTGGCTGGTAAATAGCAAGTATGCATGACAAAGAAGAAAGGAATAATTTCCTGTTCTCTTGAACACATGAGTGCTTGCCCCTGGCCTAACAACACAGCACACACTAGAGCATTCACAGAAGACTCTCACACTGTGTCTTCTGGAGTTGGCTTTGTCCCATCCCGGCCACTTCACAGAGATCCAGGAATTTGGCCTTAAAGAAAATTGGACCTTAAGGCGAAGGAAGATATTGTTCTTTCCTCTTCAGGGTGACAAAATGGTCCATCTGTTAAAATACTAAGCAAGAGCTGGGACAAATGTCATCGACACTTAGTAGTTTAAAACTGGAGATAACTTAGATATATTGTAATTATTACTTCCATCATAATTGTTTTTCCAAAATATTCATATGTTTCATGCCTGTTTTTCATACTTCTAATAGAACATACAGTTCATGATTTAAATTTCCATAAAATAAAGTAAAATTACACACACACACACACACACACACACACACACACACACACACACACACACACACATATATATATATATATATATATATATATATATATATATATATATATTTGTTTTTCGAAACAGGGTTTCTCAATGTAGCTTTGGCACCTTTCCTGGAACTCACTCTGTAGCCCAGATTGGCCTCTAAATCACAGAGATCCACCTGGCTCTGCCTCCTGAGTGCTGGGATTAAAGGTGTGTACCACCACCACCCAACATAAAATGATACTTTAATAAAATACTACATTACCAATTTCCTGTAAATAATTGTCTTTGCTAAATTTAATATTCATTTCATTAACAACTTTCTGACACTATGCATGTTTCATTTGCTTTTTCTTTTTGGTATTTTAGTAATTCTTTTTGTGATTGAAGGAGATATTTTTCCAATGTTTTAAAATAGCTTTTTTTATTTTTACAGTGTTGAGGATTTAACTCAGTCCACTCTTCTAGGTAAATTCTCTGTCACTAAGCTACAGTTCAACTCCATCTTTCTACCCTTAAAGTATCTTATAAGGAAAAAAATAAAAAGTTCATGCTTCAAAGGACAAATTGAATTTTCTTAAAACAACTTAAATTATGTTCATTGATAGTGAGAATTTGTTGTATAATACACTGATGATGCTTTATAGACAATAATTAAAGTCTAATTACTTAAACACATTCTGAGGGTTTGCTTTGATTACACGGCCATTCCACTCTGATGCAGAGTGTGGCAGGCAAAACGCCTGTGATAAGCCTACAGTATTTAGATGGTCTCTTCAGTAGTCCTTGCCTTTGTAAATATGTTAAAGAGCTATTGTTAGATTCTGAAAAATATTTTAGTTTTGAAATAAACACTAAAAATATTCTATTTTCTTGGCCAAAGTGTGTTACCTCCCACAAACTATGCATATTTCAAACAAATTAGATCATGTTTGATGCTCATAAATGTGTGCTCTGGGCATGAAGATGTAATTCTGTACATACTAATAGCAATTCATGTTAGGTGGCATCTGAGAGGTGACATGAATCAATCCAGAATTAAAATGCATTTTTTTCTTACTAGATTATGAAAGTATCCTCTCTTGTTTCTCTGGGAAATATTTTGTTGGAATTTCAGAATATCTGCCCTGAGAACTTGTATTCATCAGCTTGCTTAGTGCTTTGAGATTTAATTCGCTATAATTCCATCAACAGTATTCTTAAGTACCTACTGTGGCTATAGGTTGCATGTCAGAGAGTTAATGCATGTGGTTTCCTTTTGGTTCCACTCTGGATTTGATATATAAAAAGATAAAGGATTGCAGGTGCTGGGCATTGAGCTACATTCACCAAGGGGACTGGAAGGATCCAGAAAGAAACACAAAATGGCGGGAATAAATAAGATGATACAAATGAAGTTTAGTAAAAAGAAAGGGAGAAGAGATAAGTTCTGTATTTCAACACAGACGTGAGACAGGCAGTGTTAGAGACTGGTGGTGATTTCATGTCTGTCCTCTCTGCACTTTCTATTGTGCTTGTATTGTTTTTGCCAGAACTAGTAATACATTTAGGAAAATAAGCTATTATTTTCATACTAGGGAAAAATTACTTTTTTTCAGAAGGGGAAAAAAGTTCCATTCTGTATCAAACCCGAAAACCAAATTGTAAAAGACAAACTTTAGATGAGAAATCTATTTTCGTCTATTTTTAACATTTAAAATGACCGGTGTAAAACTTCTATGGTATGCCGAAGTCTATAAGACTTACTCAGGTTGGTCCTGAATGATGATTATACTAAATCTATTTTCCAGATTTGAGACCTGACTATGCATGCTTTTCTCTATGAACTGAATGATTTTTTTTTTTTGCAGTGTTAATTGGTGGTGCAGAAACCAGTCTTCCAGACTAAAATTTCCCCTCTACACACAATTTTTAGAACATTCCTGAATTAATTCCTATCCTTTTCTGCAGTACTTCTGCCTCTCTTCTTCTTCTTCCCGATTACAATCCTCTTCTCTCTGCTGATGATGAGTACTGTCAGGGAGACGCTTGGATGAAATGGACAGAGTTCAGGTGAGATGACTTCAGGCATGTCCCTGGTGCTTGGGGCTAAATGTCCTTGAATAGCACTTGCCTTCTCTGCCACACTGAAGGGCGAGCCTGAGCTGCACACACACAGTCTACAAGGAAAATGTCTCTGGGTATGATTAGGACTTTCAGTAGGTTCAGAAAGACCGAAGCCATATGTTATTATACAGCCAACTTTATCTCAGATCATAGAAGCTAAATTAATGAGAACATTTGAAATGAAGGCTTCGGGAAGACTGGCAGAAGTGACAATCGCCTGGATAATAGAATGGGAGTAAAATGGGAAGGGGAATAAAATGCAAATGCCTTCATGGTGTTGGTATGGGACATCAAGTTGTACACTAAATGGATTCACACTTCCTTTTCTCTTCGCTGTGTCAATTACAGAGAACTGTTTCATTCTCTTTGCTTGTGTTCTGTGTACCTAAAAAGTCCCATGTTACGGAAGTAAATTTGTTTCTTCCTTTCTGTCACAATTTGTAAATCTGAGCTCGTCTCTAACTAGAGGTTACTGCCCCTCTGGTGTTAAAGAAGAGCATACAAGTGCAATTATCTCAACAGACAGGCCAACAAATAGCAACTGATCAGTGACCATGTACTTGGCAAACACAGAAGCTATTAAAACAAATCGGATAAAATCCCTGGAAAAACATTCTGAAAGGTAGATGTAAGCACACAAATAAATAAGATATTGAACTAAAAGAGCAAGTACATGAGGACCTCAAATAAAATGCCATCAGTCATAAAAGATGGAAGCATCCTATGCGGCCATGTCAAAGTCTGAGAGTTTTGTGGTGGTAAGCCAAGAGGATGTGAGATTTTTATGTTAGCACTTTAGTTTGGCTGCTCGGTGGCAAGAGAGATGGATCTTAATGAATTTTGAAAAGAGAAACAAACCACCCATTTGAACCTTGTTGAGAGCAAATTGTTGGCTATGAATCATGCAAGGGGTTGGGGTGTAGGAGAAAGCAGAGAGAGCAAGAGCTCTGGAGCTGTTTTCAGAGCACAGGACGAGAAGGAGGAAAGCATAAGACATCATGTCAGGTGTGTGGGAGCTGCCGGAGAGGCGACATACTCAATATGCCTAGGAGACTTAGATGGAAATGAGTCTGTGTTGAAAAAGGCACAGAACGGCCAGTGGAGGATCAAAGAACATTTTCCAACTCAGTGATGATCTATCCAGAGACAGCTTTGGAAAGCTTAACATGACAAGAGAGGTCAGGATAAAGCCAGGTGGTTTTCAATAACCAAAATGCGTACTGAGGACATATATCCTAGGAATATAAAATGTCCCATGATGTTTTTTGTTTCTTTTAATTCTCAAAATTTTGCCTAGAAGTAGGTGTGAAAATTCTAATTTTACAGATGAGGAAACCAATACTTAGAGAAGTAGAACAAATTATTCAAAGCTGGATGGGCTGGGGTAGGGGGCAACCCTGGCATTAACATTGAAGTCTATGTTACTATATTTGACCCTATCCTGTATCCTAGTAAGAATGGCAACAAAGCAGACATGATGAATAGCAACAGAACAGAAATTCATGTGAGGAAGAGAGAATTATGTGCAAAAAAAGGAGGAAGAGACAAGGCAAGTACCAAGTTCTTTCTATAACAAACTTGGTCTTATAGGAGTTAATTTCTTAACAGATTTAATTCACTTTCAGGAGACAACACTTGTACATTCACTAGGGGAACCCCCCAGAGTCCAAGTACCTTGCAGTATGTGCCACCTTTCAAAGATTCAGCTCTTTCAGCATCACAGCCTTGAGGACCAAACTTCCAGCACATTGGGAGATAAACCATTTCAAAGGTGAACTTTGAAATCAATGCTTATGATGCTTCCATAGTCATTTTCAGACATGTGTAAAACAGCAAATGTTCCAAGATATTGTCAGTTGAGTCAAACATGGAAACATTCTACCTTCTTGTTTCAGTTTCCACACAATAAACAGTGTCATTTTTATGTGCATTTTTTGTAGTTAATTTCATTGATTCAAATGTCCCACAGCAAAAGACGAAAGTATTAAGTGCATGAAGGCTATAATGTGCCTTGTAGAGAAAAAATTACATGCAGTAGATAAGATTTATTAAAGCATGAGTTACAATGTTTTTGATCATAAGTTTAATGTTAATAAATCAACAATACATTAAATAAGGAATCTTAAATATCATTAAATAAGATATCTTTAAAAAAATACAATATTTATTTAATGAAATAAAATATCTTTTATATTAAAGATATTTTAAAACACATGAACAAAAATACACAATGCATAATGCTGTATCTTAATATGCTGGTGGTGCTAATGTGACCATATTGTGCAAGAACCAAACACTGCTCCCAGCTTATTAAATTCAATGTTCTCAGCAACTGAGCAGAACATGCCCATGATGTGAAGATACTATAAGAAAAATATATCTTGTCTTTGCCTCTGGGTCTTGAAATAAAAGTTTCTTAAAGCCTGAGAACATCCTGAGTCAGATGAGAAAAAGGATGGTCCTCGGTTACTTTTAATAACCCCTTTCATCCAATCCTGAGTTTATGCTAGTGGACTCTTGATGAACCCCTAGGTAATTTTAGATGGAGTATGGATGCCAGAGCAACTAACCATGTGATTAGAGGGTAGGATTCAACCTCACAACTAGACCTTTAGGAAAGAATGAGAGAACAAAGTTGAATTAATCATGAAGCACCAAAACTCTCTTTTATCAGACCCCTTGATGCTAGTGTTAGGAGGTCTTTAGTGGTGGACACATCCACATGTCAGAAGGGAACAGCTCAATCTCCTGGAGTGCTGAAGCTTTTATGTTAAAGAGTCTTCTGATTCCACCCTATGTGACTCTACCTAATTGGTCATGTGTATCCTTCCTAATACGCTCTCCCATCAACCTCCAGTAGAACATAAGGAGCTGGCCTGAATGATGAAGACTATTGTACGAAATTATTAAACTCAAAGACAGAATCATGGGAGCCTTCACTTGATAGCTCATTGGGTAGAAGTCTGGATGATAGAGTCTGGGCCTGTGACTGCCAAGTGAAGTGGCTGCTACCAAGCTCTTACTTATAGCGTCTGATGTTACTGGGAAGGGAGTGTCAGAACTAAATTGAAGTATGGTAAAGCCAGTTGTCCAGACAGGTGGAGACTGAGTGGTTGGTATGAAAAGTTTCCGAGTTAGTGTTAGAGGCTTTCAACAGAAACAAACAGATCTCAGAAACAGCAACATACACAAATAACATCCACATAAGCATATAATAGCCAAGTATTCTCTAATTACATGTTTTATCAGAGGATATTAATTTTCTAATCTTTAATAATAGTTCATATGCCTTACTCTCAACTCTAAGCAAAACAAAATTGGAAACGTTTAAAAATTAAATATTCTTTCATTGAAAGTCATTAATTTTACTATGGAAGATTAATGCAAGTAACTAGGAATTAATCTGTATTTTCGATTCCACTTCAGATGGATGGGGTAAAGCTAAGCCTGTGTTATGTTCTTGTTTAATAGTGTGCTTGGAGGAAGCCAGAGCTAGGGTCAACATTATCCTCACTGCTTTCCTGTGCAGAAGGCAAAGGCGTAATGTCACTCCAGATGATCTTTCTGCATTCTGGCTCTCCTCTGTCAATTATTCTAGTTTCATGGGACATCACAAAATGTGGCTGGTAGAGATCTCTAAGGTTGTTTGTATCTCTTGGACAAAGTTAGTGTGAGAAGGGATCTCCTAAAGAGATAATATGGAATGATTTAAAGATATCCTAGACCAGTAGGAAAAGAAAAACTTATTATTTTGCCTTGGTTCATGCAGACCTGAGAGAGAGAGTAAGAGATAGAGAGGCAAGAAAATAAAATAAGCTGACTGAGATAAAACCCTGTGAACACACAAATAAGCAGGTTACCATGGTTGCAGATGAAGCTATTTACTCCGTGTCAGGGGGATTAACCCAAAGATCTAGAGAGTACCCAACACATGGCCACAGGTGGTAGAACTGGATTTACTGAATTCTTCCAACATCTATGTAGGACTCTCTCCTTATTTTTCTAAGCAGCTGACGTCATTATGTTGGTCTTACAATGAGGAACAGGACAGCCTGGTTTGGATTAACAATGGAGGAATCTAGCAGCGAAACCACACAGTTCAGGAGGGGCCTTCAGTGGGTCTGTACACAACAAGGGATAAAGCAAACTGACTTGTTTCCCGCTTCCACGGTAGTAGGGGTGCAATAGTTTGGGGGCTCCCCTTCGAGAAGCCTGTTCCTGGGGACAGATATCTGAAGGGGGTTTCCCTCTGACAATTACATTGAAAGTATTAGCATAATTCCTAAAGCACAGACTCTCTAAGATACCTTGAGTTATTTATTAATATTTAAAGAGGTTATTTGGCATGCAGCTTGAAGTATAATTCTTTAAAGGAGCTGACAGCAGAATACATTTGTTAACTGGAAAGACATGTCTAAACTTTGCCAAAAGAAATACATGTGCACGACAAGCATACTTGGTGGGGAGAGCTGTTTCCCTCTCTCTGTCGATTTGTGCAGTCTCTCTCTCTCTCTCTCTCTCTCTCTCTCTCTCTCTCTCTCTCTCTCTCTCTCTCTCTCTCTCTCTCTCTCTCACACACACACACACACACACACACACACCCAATTTCCAATCACTCTGACCTTGTGTCTCAGACTTTTGCAACTGAAATGCTGATGATAAAAGAACACATGTACAAAGGCCATGGATCCTTCTCCTCTGTCTGTTCCTGGAGCAATCTCATCTCCTAATTTAGAATTAATAGAAGACCACCCTCACTGTCATCTCATCCACTTTGTTTATATTTTGCACATTTTTTTGTTGTTGTTAATGAGGTGGTGAATAAATGTTCTTTACAAGGTAAAGGGGACTGTCAGGGTTAGAGACTGGAGTTCTCTGTTCATTCATACACTAGTTAAGTTACAAACAGGAAAAATGCAAATCTATCTGTCAATAATCAAAAACTTGGCATGGAGGGAGAATCTAGTTAGTTATTTTTTTCTCTCTGCTGCTTCCATTCTGGGGCCTCTTTAGGAGAGGTAGGAGAGCTAGTTACTGCTTCGGTTCTTCTTCCAGGCTGCTGTCTAACACATTTTAACTCCTGCTTCTTGTAGGTTTTTAACAAGAATGTTTTCAGCATTCAGTGCCAATGGTAAAGTTCAGCAATAATGAGTAAGCATAAATCAATATTCTACACCATTGTTTGTTTGAAGATACTCAGAGAACTATCAGAGCTATCAAAATTAAATACTGTTTAAACAGCAATGCCCGATTCATGCTTGCATGACAAAATCAGGAAAACAAAAATAAAGAAATGATAACTGTGGTTCTTGAGATGGGTTATATTTGAGATAAAGAAATGGCTAGACTTAGGGTGGGGTATTTGGGAGAGTTTGGGATGACTAGCAATGTTCACTTTTTTTCATCAGTTTTAGAAATGGATATGTACTTTATAATAAATTAATAATTTCTATATAGAACATGAATCAATGATAGTTGCAATATTGTCTGGGAGAAGGGACTAGAATGATTCTGAGAGGTACTTTCCATATATTGGCATCATTCTGTTCCTTGATCCTAATATTGGATACATGAGTGTGTTCAGCTTGTAAAATCCCTTGCAGCTGACAAGTTACGTGAATACTGTGTATAATACGTAAATTGCCTTTTAATGAAAATTTGGGAGGAACTTTTCAAAAAGATTTATAAACCTTTGTTGAAGAGTGTACCCTAACTTTGTTTCTGCATCATAAATTTCTGTGTGTGAAGGGTGAGGATATGTAGACATGTGTGTCCATTCATGAGGGCAACATCATGAGTCTTCCTCTGTCAAGGTTCACCTTTCTCTTTAGAGGCAGGGTTTCTAGCTGAACCTATATATCTCACTGAATCACCTACTCTGGCAGTCCAGGAAATGCAAGAGATCTTCCTGTCTCTGCCTCCCCATTACTGGGATTACAGGTTTATGTACGTCGCTATACCTAGGAAACTGAAGTCAGGTCCTCATGCTTACATGGCAAGGATTTTACGGAATTAGACATTTCTCCAACTCTGATAAATGTCTTTGTGTTTTACAATGGCACAAACAAATAATAATAACATACATTTTGCTAAAAGTAGCAGTAGTAACATCTTCCTAACTGTCAATAATACAAACTTTGCTGATACTGTGGGAAACTCGTGGAGAGGAGAATTTAGAAGGTAGATTTAGGGGAAACGAGCCTGTCCAGGGAATTTGCACAACTTCACAAGTTTACGGCATTCCATAAATAAAAAACTACATGGTAAAACTCAGGGGAATAAGTCAAAACAAATATACAGTGTTTCTCAATCCTTGACCCTGGATGTGTTAGGATAACCAAACAGTGCTTAATGAACATGTTTGATTTGTTTTTCAGTTTGTAGTAGAATGTTTCTTTTAGCTAGCTCTAAGCTCCTGTTAGGACTGAAGCCAACAGAGACATTTTGGTAGCAAAATTAATTTTTGTCTGCCGAGAATGCTCCACATTGAAATTCATGGTCCATTTGAGATGCCATCTAATCTTTTTAATAGCTGATAAACCAGAAAGAATCTCATCTTGGATGCAGCAGAGGTGGAACAGGTTTGAACAGCTGGTGCTCTCGTCC
Source organism: Peromyscus eremicus (assembly GCF_949786415.1). Taxonomy (NCBI): domain Eukaryota; kingdom Metazoa; phylum Chordata; class Mammalia; order Rodentia; family Cricetidae; genus Peromyscus; species Peromyscus eremicus. The sequence continues at coordinate 49,789,540 of NC_081436.1, forward strand.
TTCATTTTTTCCCTTACATGTTCATTAGAAGACAAACAGGGCTTCTAAGATACGGTACTCTACAAAAGCAAGCAAGCTGATTAGAAGCCATTTTCTGAGAGAAAATGAAAAAGGACAGACGGGAAAAGAGACAAGAGAAAAAGAGGGAGGAAAGAGAGAGGAAGAGAAGAGAGAAGGGGAGAGAGAGAGAGAGAAAGAGAGAGAGAGAGAGAGAGAGAGAGAGAGAGAGAGAGAGGACCCTTGGATAATTTTGCTTATTCAAAGCAACCAAAGCAAAGACTGTTGGAGTGATAACAATAAAAGATGTGGGAAGACTTTCCCTGGCGTCATGAAAATTAACGTGGGCAGATGGCCTTTAATCATCACTTAAACTAACAAAAAGAAAGGCAAGAATTCTGACTGACAAGGAGAAGTTGCTCTTTTTCGGAATCAGGATTACCATGTAGCTCCTCAAGAAAGCTAGGGTGAAGGTAAAGGAAATACAGTTTAGTGTAACATCCCTTAACTGTTTACAGATGCTTAGGAGACTCCAAGTTGTCTCATCTGTTCAGCAGGGGGAAAAACATAAATGGAAAAGCAAGGATTGTACCCCTCTGTCTGCTATCAATTAAATCATCAAAACAAAATTATCATTCAAATTACAATGTATCATTTCACTTTTAGAATGTATGGGGGGGGAAGCATCGATGAAAAAGAAATCTGTAAGCCATCAAAGCAACAAAGCAACATTAAAGTTCAATGAGCAGTTTGTTCATGCATGTTTTAATCTAGTTAAAAGATGGAAACCATGTTCACGTGGTCAAAATAACACTTGCGTCAAAGGAGCCTTTGAGGTTCAATCCAGTGAGACAGGCAAACGATTTTTGTGAAACCCCAAAATATTTTCAGGAGGGGAAAGGGCTCCCCAGAGATCTGAATACGGTGGCATTAGCGGAATTTTAATGTGGGAAAAAAAATCTTGCAAGAAGGCAAGCTTGTTAGAGGGAGAAAAATATCAAATGTTCAACTTCTAAATGTGTTCACTTCAATGATTATGTAATTGAGAACTGTTTTGCATTTGCTATTAATACTTGGATTCTATTGTTTCCTATCATGCATATGCTAAGCTCGCTTTGTATTATGTTCTGTGTCATTGTGTCTTGCCATGTTAAAGTAATTATCTGTCTCTACAAAAGAGATTTATTGCCTTCATGAATTTGACCATACACACATCTTAAATAAATTAATGAACTGACAAACAAAGACTGGCCCATCATTCTAAGTAGCTGACAACATTTAAAAAGCAGTCACATTGCAGTGGCACTCTTTCTAAAGACATGAGCACTATTGGAAGGTTAAACGGAATTATTCTATGAACTGTTGTTTTGGTCAGTATCTTAATGGGCCTAAAAGTTAATCCAAGAATGATGCTACCATTATATTTGTTTTTCACCAATATGGTTTGCTTAGAGCATCTTGTCTTGTTCCTATCACAATTTATATCATCCCTATATTCTCAAGCCGAAGCTTTCTGGACAGGCTTGGCTTAGCTACTCGATCCAAAACACTCTAAATGGTTTGATTTAGTCATTTGAGACCAGGTGTACGGATTTTATTAGAGATAGTGATATTTATTCATGGAAGTTTATAAAGAATTTTCAAGAAGAGAGACAACATATAACTGAAAACTGAAAAAGGTTTCTTTTTTCTTTCCAACAAAATAAGAGAAGGATTTTTTAATAATTTTTTTTTTATTTTCAGATAGAAATTTCAATTTTCTCCAATTACTTAGACTGACTTAGTTGGCTTTTCTTTCCCTAAAGCCCGGGATGGAATAATTTCTGTTTCTTTACAGCATTGTTTTGAATGGAAAAAAATAATAACAGCAGGAGAAAAATAAACCTGAAAAGTCTTGCCTGAAGAATGATTGTTTTACCCAGTAAAGATTTTACTCTGATTGAAATATTGGCAAATGTACCCAGAATGTCCCACTACCCAGACTATAGCTATAACGTGTCTCCCAGAGCTGGCCTAAGCCACTGTTTCCTTACACAATTTGAAGACAATATAGTGGACATATCAAAGATCTGGCAGATAACACTGTCTCTGTTTTGTGTTTAAAGGCCTTCCCAGGAAGCATAAACTGCTCACGTCAGAACATCACAGTTCCACCATGTAAAAACCAAACAAAAAACCGAGGCAAACGTGCTCTCCTGGGTCCTCTATCAGAATGATTCTGAGCAATCATTTGATGTAGCTTCAGATTTTTTCCCCCAAGAACAAAGCTCTTAGGACAGATTTTGAAACTTGATTCATAGACAAGGATGAAAGAAAATATAACTGAAATCAGTCACGTCTGCAGCACACACAACCCTTCAAAGTTTTGTGATTTTCTGAGAAATATAAAAATGTGTTTTAGCTGACATATGATTTTTAAGGTCTTTAAGATGAATTTAGCATAACTCATGTACCAAGCACTCGTTGTAATAGAGATGAGTTGTTCTCTTTGCACAATAAGATTTTCCCCTTGGCCGCTTTACATAGCTTTAAAGTTTTGTCTACACCAGACTGCTAAGTAACTTTTGATGCAGGACAAATATACTTGTACTACATATTAGAAATATTATTTAAGCTTTGAAGCTAAATATTTCATTGATGACTTGAAAAAAATCGAATTTCTGTGAATTTACTTAAATATAATCTGCCTAATGAATTTAAAATATTAATTGCTGGTATATATATTATATGTTTTATATATGTCCATGATATAAGTTCCCAAAAAGTTTGTAAATGTTCTATGCATTATAAGTAAATATTACTTGCAATTAGGATGCATGATAGTAGCTACTCCCTGTACCATATACACTTGACTTTTGTTAGCAATATAGCATCAGTGTGTTACCACTAACATCATCATCATAACTCAAATTTAGCTAGCACTTTCTGTAAGAATGCCCTGTGCTAACTGTGGTGTATGTATCCTTGTATTTCTCTAAATACTTCTTTCTTTGAGAAAATACACAATCAGCACATTATTATCAATGTGATGATGGGTCTGGGTAGAAGACTACACCAGACAGTTTTGACCAAGATATTTAACACAGCTATTTGAATTAGTGGAGAAATTTCTTCATAATTTTCTTTCATTTTTTTCCCCAGTGCCCAAAAGAGAAAGGAAAAATTCAGTGAAGGGAGTAGAATGAGAAAGGATTGCATTTGAAGGAGGTAGAGAATATTGTAGACTTAGAGTGGAAGGATGGGATGCTTTTTAATGCAATTTATTATAGATTTCCTTTTACACGGAGAGGAATGTAATATGTTATGGTTGCTATTGTACATGAATATTCAACAATTATACTACTCCTGATGATTTAAACACACCAAAATCCGGGTGTGCTGCATCCTGTTGTTGAATTGCCATACATTTTTGTTTCCCAGCAGAAGTTACTTCCTTAGGTTAACTTGAGTGAGTAAGAAAATACTCTAACAGCATTAACATTTTCATTAAATTGCATATATTTAAATCTGGCCTGTCCTGAAGTTTTAAGAGAAAGACAGCACCCGTAAAACATTCAACTCTTACTGTATTGTTTGTGCTACTCTATATAATTCTAAGAATTAATTTTATTTTGCTTTGTGGTTCTTCCACAGATGAAATGGTTTTGTGTTTCTTTAAACTTGATTTTAACCCCTTTACAAAAGAAATAGAGAGAGCTTTTGAATGCCCACACTCACCTTTTATAAAATGTTGATTTAATATTTCTCAGAAAATTCATTTCAAAGGGACAACTTACAAATACGATTTTTCCCTTAAGGGTAGTTTTTCTGTCGTTAAATTTCCTGATATAAATCTCAGTGAGAACATAATTTTCTAAGAACCCTCCTTTTCCTCCTTCCCTGTTTCAATTTTGTTGGCTACTTTGTTTCATGATGTACTTCATAAATAGTCTTAGATAAAAATGTCCTGTGGATGAAAATATGTTTTAATTAAACTGTCCTCTGCAGAGATAGGAGATGGGGTGGACTGGCCTGATTAGCTCACGTTCACTGAGGAGAATTATATCTAGAAGTTGCCTGGGGTCTCAGCGAAAGCAGACACCTTAACTTACCCCGTACACTTGCCATTTCAATACTCCATGAAAAAAGCGATCCAGTAAGTAGTGTTGCCAATGGTCCTCAGTAGTAACTTTATCTCAATTTCTTTGAGACAGAAAGCAGCATTGTTTTCAGCTTCCACAGAGCCCAGAGTAAATATAAATACACCGTTAAATGTCCTTCAACAACATTATAATCCTGTCATGTCTCAGCATCTGAACTCCACCTGAACAAGGTATTTAAAGAGCCTGTCTCTAAGATGTTTTTTCCCCCTTTGTAAAAGTTTAAAGTGGGTCAATCAAGCTTATTTGAATTCTACAAAGTGGTAAGAATCTTTCACAGAAAACATGGCATCTGCAGAAGGAGAGGAAAGGGAACACAAGTCTGGGGTTAGCCCTTCCCTGTTCAAAAGAATGCAGGTGTGGAGAACTGAAGCAGTTCACCTGAAAAGTTACAGGAAGCAAAGCCTTAAATTGTAAGGACAAATTGTATAACGCATGTGTTTTTATTGCAAAAAAAAGAAAATAGAAAGTGTTGCCTAAGTCAGAAAATAGTGTAAACTGCTGTTGAACAGGAACTGGTTTGGCTTGTATTTGTGACACGCTGAAGAGCTACGAAATGTAGCTCTTATATTTCAAACAGCTTTGGAGAAGCCCAGAAATGCATTAACTTAAGCAGGAAAATTAGACATAGCTGTAAGGATCACTTGTCTATGCACCAAAGTATTTATCATTATATATTCTCATGGGGAGAAAAATTTAAAAGCAGCTAGGATTTCCTACATGCAAACAGCTTGGAGAATATTGTTTTAGGAAAAGTCACTTTTGCCTATAGTGAAGCAAGTGTAGTATATTTTTTCCACCTCCTCAATCTTTCTACAAGTCATCCATCATGAATTTTCCCCAGTATGTTACAAGAGTGGGGAGAAATATGAAGCTGCTGATCTACCAATAAAAAGATGTTCACATCTGCACATTTTTAATAAGTCATCTAGACACAGCTAAAATGAAATCAAAAGTTTACTTTTTTTTAACCTCATCTGTAATTGTAGCTGACATCAGAGTGTTTGGGCTGAATTTATTACACCTTTCAAAAAAGGCATCTCCATATTATGCACAATTGGAAATTGTTTAAAAGTCATGTCACTTTTGTAAACAACAATGCTATGGTTAATTGTAAAGATCGCTAGAAAGAATGTTTTTATTTATCAGTTTCTTTTCTTACATTTCAATGCTTTTGAATAAATTATGACATTAACTAGTGCATTTTCCACTTATGTCTTCCAATTTTATACTGTGAGACAGTTATAATTATAAATTTGTTCATCAAGGTAATATTACTGTCACATAATATGATATACTTTTCTATATTGTCATGGTTTTTTAAAAATGGGGCATTTATCTGAGAACCATGAGCAGAATGTGCCACAAAGAATAATTCTAACTAATTTCTTGAATCATTTTCTGCTACTGTTTGTGAGAGTGTTTCAAACTTATTCTGTAATTTTCCCTTAAAGATATGATTGTGTACTCATAGTTTTCCTTCAAGAGGCTGACACAAATTTAAAATGGAATATTAGAGAATATTCAGTTGAAAGCATTAAATAATTTTGAATATATGTAGATGCAAACACTGTTTTAGGCTCAGTGAGTTACCATAGAGACCAAGACATGGTCCCTTATGTTAAAAAGATTGTGCTGTAGAAATGGAGAATATGCATGAAGAAGTGAACATCCATGAGCTCGTAGGGAATCAAGAATGATGATGGCACAAGTCTAAGGAAGTTTTCTGAGCAAGGGGACACATGAGAACAGCTCTGTACTGGTAAAGTCTAAGATTTCACGTGTCTGGGGAAGCTGGTAAGAATTAGGCTTCTGTGGACAAGGCAAGTTGTTTGAAGAAATACACATTTACCCCCTGTTGTTTGATAAAACACTTTAAGCAGAAGACAAGTTCATTTTTCATTATTCTAGAATCAGAGTAAAGATTTCCTTCCATTGAGGAAAAGCCTGGAGGCAATAAGATGAGGTGAGAGTTGAGTTCAAAGTATGGTGTATATCCAACATCAAGGAGACCCAAGAGCAAAATCTAACTCCCACTTTCCAATCTGCAGAATTACTATAAACCAATTCCCCTGACTTCCATGGTTTCACTAAATGGAGAGAAACACTGACCTAGACTGAAGAGGACTAGATGGTGAGAGAGATTTGGAAAGTTAGTGAGAAGAAGGTGCCAAGGCACAAAGAGCGAGAGGCATTGCTGATGTCTCACAGACTGGTGTTTGCAGGCTAACACACTCATCAGGAGCCATAAGCAGAAATGCAAATGACACACATTTTACTCAAAGACTAATGTAAAGCAAGTGGAAATATGTCGGAAAGCAAATGCAGAATAATAAGCAGATGATGAGAACGTGGGACACGTGATAATTTTAATTACAAGACAAGAAAATATGACATCACTTTAGGAAACTCAAGAAAAAAAGTGCTTATTGGGTGTTTGGATTCACACATCTATAGATACGGGAAACGGTTGGGATGAAGATATGAAAGCCACTATCATACCTTTAGTTGTTAAAATCATGACAAGGAACAGGATTATATAGGAAGAATATGTTGAGCAGGCATTACCGAGTTCCTAAGAACTACACTGATGAAGGGAAAGAAACTGAGAACAGTCAGAGGTATGGAGGACTCTGGGTTGGGGTGGGGGGAGTCTAGGGAAGTGAGTGTTTTAGGAGAGTATGTTCAGCAAATTCCAGTGCAGCAGGGTTCCAGGAAGATTTATGTCTATGGGATTTGGCAATCATTTTAGTTTGGAAACAGGAATATTAATTTCTTAAGGAGACTCAAACTCACAGTCTCCTGTTAGATAGCTCACATTGAGTGCAATAGAAATCATTGTCGAGTCCGAGCCAAGAACGCAGTGTATGTCGATGATGTCGGTAATTTTACACAGCATTTAATTTTCTCCCTGGCATGGAAAATTGTATCAGGTTTCAGTGGCGCTTCCTAAGACAAGTACCTAAAGAATCCAGGTGCAATGTAACACGGTAGCCTTAGGATCCCTTCAGGGGCAAGTCACACTCAAAAGGTTAATTTCCTGAAAGATTTGCTGGTAATACAGGATTAGTTGTAAGTAGTGTGATCTTGCATGTGGGCTTTGGACTCAGGCAACTCTGAGGTAAAAATCCATTTAGTCCTTGACTAGCTAGGTGTTTTTTGTTGTTGTTGTTGTTTGTTTTGTTTTAATGTATTTCAATTTCTTCTTCTGCAAAAATGGAACTAACCACGTATGTGAAGTTATTGATGTGTTTAAGTGAATCATATATGCACATATATGCATATAAATTTTATATTATAAATATATAAATACTTGCAATGACCTTGGGTCTGTACATATATATATATATTTTTTTTTCCCACCTGTTCTCTGTATACCAAAGAGTGATACTGTCATATAACAAATTCAGTGAGGCATTCTTTCCAACCTTGAATGATATCACAAATTGTGACTGTTACAGATTCTAAGTACAAATACAAAGTTGCTTTTTACACAGAAAATTATAGTTTAGGTGATTGATTATTGAAACAACACAGTAGCTCACAATATTCTAAATATTAAATATTTACCGACATGAAGGGAAATTTCAGTTTTATGATCAGCTAGGTGGGCAATAGTCATTTAGCTGATATATAAGTAGCATAGTCATTATGGACCAACTCTTTTGGAAGGAAACATTGAATATAAATTCCAGGAAGGAAGGGGTTTTGCTGAGTTTGTTCTTTCATATAGCCTCACATATAGTTTGGGCTCAAACATTTACAAATACTTTGGTCTTTACTTTTAAAATACTTATTTTTGTTTTTAATTTTGTGTATGTGGAGTTAGGCACACATGAGTGAAGGTGCCTCTGAGGCTAGAGGCATTGGATCCCCCTAGAGCTGGACTTAAAGGCAGTTGTGGACCATCCCCAAACTTGACTTGGGTGTTTTACAATAAGGTATAGAACGAAAGATTTAGAAAACTAAACACATAGATCAGAATAGGAACAGTTAAATTATCCTTCTTCTTGACTTGATTTTTATTCGATTAGTGGAACATGAAAGCCCTTAAAGCTTCATGTAAGGATCAGTTTTTACTTGTTAAATGATGTATTGAATATTTTGTGTGACTAGTACTTGCTAAGCGGTAAGGAAGACACAGCCTCAAAACAAAGGACACTTAAGCTGTGATTTCATGGCACATAGCCCATCTTTTTCCTCCTACTGTCCAGTGGTATTAAATGTGAGATGGATGGAAAGTTATTGGCCTGCAGTTTGCAGCCATGATGCAGAGTGAATCAATCTAATCTACACTAGAGTTAGCCTCACTCTACTGAGTTGCTACCAAAAGGCAGTGGTTTGCAAAAGGTGAATTAATACTAAAATACTTTCTCCCTGACAACTACAAATGTCAGAGATAAACAAAGTAGATTATGGTCTGCCATTGGAGCATCAGCAACCTGACCAAGTAGGGGAGAAGTATGCAAGCAAGCAGAGAAGTAAATAAAACCACACAGAGGTAGAATCACAAGGGCACAAAAAGAGCAAGGTTGACATAAGTCATGTTGACAGTCTACTTGGACTGAGCCTGATCCAGAAGAATGTCTTTGCAAGCAACAGGCTTAAATCCCATAGGCTGTTGGTGAATGTTTAGTTGTTTTCCCTGGTGTCTGGTGATAACTCTTCTATACATCCCAGGAATACAGTGTCATAACCATCCCCGCTGCTTTGTTACTATTAATTTCATTTAATCACACCATGATGAGTTTTAAAGTACAACTTGGAAATATGGCCCAATTTTGTATATAATTTTAGTTATAGAGTAATTGTTATTAAATATAATTTAATCTTCATAGAGCTTCCATGGAAAGACAATAAAAGAAAATTTTTAACACGGGAAACTAATATTGAATAATACATTATTTTTATTAACATAGTGCATATATTTTAAATTTATCTTTAAGAAGTCCAAACTTTTCAGATATTTTCTCTGAAAATACATTATTTTGGCAGATGTTTATATATAAAAATAAAGTCACATTTCTCTAAAACATTAACACTTTATACAGAAACTCAAAATGTTTGTGTGTGTATATACATGCATATATATGGTTTTTAAATGAGTTGATAAAAGTGTCTATTTGTGTGCAGAGCTGTTAATTAATGTTTCTTTTAGACAGAAATTATATGTAAATGTCTACATATTTACACCTATTTGGTATAGAAAAGCCCATGTAAATAAATCTATTTAGCCATATGTTAAGAAATCAATGTATACCATCTTCTAAATTCTAAATAGAAAAAAATCAAAGTGGCCTGTATCCTGCTTAGAAAGTATTTTAAAGACATTAAAACATTTGTCTTTATTCTGAGATCAGAAACTGAAAAGCCAAATTCAATGGCTCATAAGATCAGTGTTTGCCCAGAGTTTTGCTACAGAATTTCAAAATCTTCAAAGGGTTTAGGCAACAACTTTTACAATCTTGCAGAATATGTTTGAAAATTGGACTTTAAAACATGAAGTTCAAATCACTAATAAAGGCTGAAGTGATTTCATAATGAAATCTTATTCTTTGGTTTAAAAACAAACTCAGCTCTTGATTTTTGAGTAACCAAATTTCAGAACTAAAATAAAAATAATATATTTTTAGAGATCTTCATATTGCTTAGAAAAATTCAGAATTTTTATCTCATCATAGATTTCTTCCACATGCTAGCTCTTTCAAGAAATTTTACTTTAAGAATTCTCCAATTGTCACGGCATAAGAAAATCTAATTAATTAAACAGTTAACATTATTAGTACTTTAATTATTAATGATAAAAGTGTTGAAAATAAAAATAGGCTTGTGTTGTTCTTGCTAATATTAGTATTTGGTTTTAGAGCAGGAACAAGGGTTTCATTCACTGCCTAGGAAAGATGTCGTAATGTCAGACGAAACATAAGCACAACTGTTCAGCTTTTCTTCCTCAACTTCTCTATCAAGAAGCATGATCTAAAAACTGGAAGGTTAGAACAAACATCGTTAGGAGGGAATTGAATTCCAGAACAGATGAGGAGATATCAGGAAGCATCTAACACTTCCAATGAGTTCAAGTCTCCTTATGAACAACATCCCAAGGTGCTGAAAGAGCTGGCAGCTCTTGAGGATGAAAACACTGTCAGTGATCTTTAAGAAATCATGGACAACAGGAGAGGTGCCAAGAGAATGGAGATGTGAGTGTCCTGATGCTCTAAAATGAGAAAAGATGAATTGCATCAACTCCACACAAGAAAACATGTCAACTCCCAGTCAAATGTAAGAGTGTGTTATCAGGTAGATGACACATACATAAATGGGAGAAAATGCACTAATTACTGCCAATCTTCATGGTTAATCTAAAAACAAATGTGGCCAGATTAATTTTTTATTACATTACTAATCAGTAATAACTAAGCTGTCAGAGATCAGGACATAAAGGAAAACCAGTGTGGCATTTTAGATGACAAATTTGTTTTCTAGTTGGGATAAATGAAAATAATGTATGTTTATATCTGCTAGGACAGTATGTATAGTGCTATCTAATTCTATGAAAACTATCACATAGTAATGACACTGTTAGGGAGGTCTATTAATTTCAAGTGAAGAAAACTAATATTAGTATTGCATACACAACTAATGAGAGCATTCCTGGGTACCTGCTTCCAGTCTTGGTTATGACAGAGGAGTGGGCAACAGAAATGGAAGAATAATGCCAAACTGGTGATAGCCTAATGATGACTCATCTTAGTTACATCACAATGGAAGATTTAGATTAGAAAGAAAAGACTAATTATACTATCTTCAAGAAGTAAGAAGTGCATGGTATGTTTGGGAAAGTTCAGAATTCATAGTTAGGAACTAATGGAGGATGCAGTAGTAAGCCATTGGAGAGGTTATTTTTTTTATCAATTAAAAGTAGCAAATAACAGATCTGCCTATCTTATGAAGCTATCACCCTCCTGTCACTGGGACTGTTCAAACCAAGACTGAATAGAATAAAGGAATTTCTACAATGCTTTTCCAAAAGGTCAAAGTCTTAAGTTCTTTTCAGTGCTGATTGTTTGACACTACTATAAGTATTTCTAACAACTACTTAGTATTCTTGAGATATCAAAAGAGAAGTGAAAGAAGAAAAATACAAAGGAATACAATATCTCGACTAGCCTCAAATTATTCTTAAAATGTATACTAAAGAATGTAAATTTTATTCTGTGAAGAAATGCATCCCAGATGACATCATATGATATATCTTAGAAAAATTCCATTTTATCTTTCTTCTCTGTCATAGCTACATTTATATAATCTCAATAAGTAATTAGATAAACAAAAAATGATAGAAGAATAATAGATAAGTAGATAGATAGATAGATAGATAGATAGATAGATAGATAGATAGATAGACAGACAGACAAAAGAGAGAATTATTCATTTTGTTGTTGTAAAAGCGACATGTTTAAATAATATATTTATTCAATGGCATCATTCTCTCTTTACTGACTTAGTTAAATACAGATTGCAAGACTCAGATATGACCAATTGGTAGATGGCTATTAGAGTCTTTTTGGTAAAAATAAAATTACTGGGAAAGTAAAGTATTTTTCCCACCTGACAAAGATGGTACCATCCACCCTCCTGACTATTCCCATGTTCCTGGAAAGATGAAAACTATAACTGTGTTTACTCCCAGTTTCCATGAGTTTGTCAAGTGAGGCCTGTATTGAAAGCCACAAATTCACAAGTGGATAACTATAAAATTTGTGGACCCAAAACTCTAATACTTTATTTGAAGTAAAGATAAAACTTTTAAAATATGTATTCTAATCCATGAAAGTTGGAAAGAGAGGTGAAGGAGGAGGAGAAGAAGAGGAAGACGAAGGAGGAAGAAGAAGAAAAGAGAAAAGTCTAAAACAGAGTACATCTTTAGAACATGAATGCTCTAGTGAATATTTCACAAAGAATATTGAGTTTGCAATATGGAGAAGAGAATTTCCAAGTTCAAAGTATGCAAAGAAAAATTGTAGAGAAATCAATGTTGTTGTGCATTTGAAATCTTGATCATGACACCATTCATACTAAAGAAACTTTAGGTGATTACACTGTAGACGAAAGTTGCTATATGCAGCTATGGTTTTAAAAATACAGACCATAGACAGCTGACCTGAGCTTGTGAGAGCACATGGACGTTTGACCAACAGTTAGGGAGCCTGCATGGGTTGGACCTAGGCCCTTTGTCTATGTGTGACAGTTGTATAGCTTGGTCTGTTTGTAAGGCTCCTAGTGGTTAGATTAGAATCTGTCCCTGCTGCTTAGCTGGCTTTGGGGAACCTGTTTCCCATGCTGGAATGTTGTTAGGAGTCATTTTATTCTGACAATACTTGGCAGAACAATAGTTTCTGGTTTTACCATAGATCCCTGGCTGTATAGTCTCAGGGTCTTGGTCACCCAAACACTGTCTGGTATTGATTGTGTCTTGTAGATTGGGCCTTCAATCAAGTCAGACACTGATTGGTTACTTCCACAGACTGTGCTACCATTGTACTAGCATATCTTGCAGGCAAGATGTCATTGCCAACCAAAGGTTTTGTGCCTGTGTTGGTGTTAACATGCAGAATATCTTCATTTACAGAAGATGCTAATGAGAGGTGAAAGCCCTATGTAGGAGCCAACTCAAATTTTTCTTGTTCAATGAATAGCATAGGTGTTGTCTTCAGGGTGAGGGCCTTGCTGTCAGTTTGTAGAAAGCAACCCATAATCTTGGCAACAGCCCATTTGCTTTGGGGTTCCCATGGGACCCCTGAGACCAACAACTCAATTAGATGTAATCCATTCTTGGAACTGGAAGCTTCATTTGGTGGTGAGAGATGTCCAGTCGGGGCTCTGTCTTTTTCGTTATTTGATTTTATTTATATCTCCTTGATACATGTATATATTTTAGGAAGCATCTACTATTTTAAGTTTCCATACTACTTCTTACATGGCCCTTAATTTTAGCTGTCTCTTTCCGTACTCCCTCCCTTCTTCTCCTCTTCCCTTCCCATCTCCACTTGATCCTCCCATTCCAGTCTCCCTGTCCCCATCCATCCCTAACCATCTTTCTATGTCCCTTTCTTAGAGAGATCTCCCTACCCTCTAGTCTATTACCCTACACCTAACCTTTGTGGTTCTATAGATTATAGGTTGATTATTATTGATTTAATAGTTAATATCCACATATACATGAATATATATCATATTTGTCTTTCAGGAGATGGATTCCCTCATGCAGGATAATTTTTTCTAGTTCCATCCACTTATTTGTAAATTTCATGATTTCAATTTTTAACAGCTGAGTAATATTCCATTTTGTAATATGCCACATTTTCTTTATCTATGCTTCTATTGAGAGACTTACGATTTGTTTCCAATTTCTGGCTATTATGAGCAGAACAATAAAGATGGCTGAACAAGTGTCTCTGTGGTAGGATGAAGTGACCTTTGGGTATATGCCCAAGAGTGGTATAGTTGCATCTAGGGGTAGATTTAACTGTTTCTTTGACTCAAGAATTCATTCCTTCTATCCTGTCTTCAACCTGAAATTCTCTCTTCCACTTTTTGTATTCTGTTGGTAAGACTTGCCTTTGAGGCTTCTCTTTGAGTTCCTAAATTTTTCACTTCCAGATTACCCTCAGTTTGGGGATTTTATTTTATTTTGTTTTATTTATTTTTTATTCTATTTTCACGTTCAAGTCTTGAAACTGTTTTATTCATTTCATTCCACTGTGTTTTTATAGATATCTTTAAGAGATTTATTCATTTCTTATTTAAGGACTTATATCATATTCATAAAGGCTATTTTAAAGTCTTTGTCTTGTATTTCAGCTATGTTGAAAAATTAAGTGTCTACTATGGTAGGGTTGCTGTGCTCTGGGGGTGCTCAGGACATATTGTCCTGACTGATTAATCAACAATAATAGTGTTTTTACTCTGGTATCTAGATGTCTGTGTTTTGAAAGATTTTAATGTTAAATGCTGATATCTGGTCTCCTCTTTGTGGGTGCATGCTTTGTTCCTTGGTTTCTGTTGCCCTCTCTGATTCATATGAGAATATGGTGGCTGTGTGTCACCTGAGAGGAAATTCTTCTGGAATCCTGATAGATGTGGCCACTAGAGGTTCCAGGTAAAATGTGTTCCTAGGTATTGAGAGCTAACATTTAGGAACTGAATCATGATGGTCTAGGAGTGGGGGAGGGGTGCTGAGTGGGTCCTCATGAGGAAGGAAAGCAATGTGTTCTACCAGCATCTGCTTGGTCTCCTGGGAATGGGGACAGAGAGTAAAGGAAGGTCACAAGGCATAGTCTGCTACAGAGCTGGGGATGGAACTTGGGCACTGGAATTGGAGGACAGGATGGTGAGTTAAGATCTGAAGCTGGCCTACCTGCTTAGCTGACCTTTTTAAAAAAATAAAAAACAAAAAACAGGATACATTTTTTTGTTAAGAAAAAAATTTTTTTATTCATTTTATATACCAATGATTCTCCTCTTCTCTCCTCCTGCCCCTCCAGCCTCCCACTCCCAACCCACCCCCCATTCCCTCCTAAAAGAAAGTAAGGCCTCCTATGGGGAGGTACATTTAGTAGAGGTAGGTCCAAGCTCCTCCCCCTGCCTCAAAGCTGTGCGAAGTGTCCCACCATAGAAGTGGGCTCCAAAAAGCCTCCTCATGCACCAGAGATGGATTCTGATCCTACTGCCAGGGGGCCCCTTAAGCAGATCATGCTACACAGCTGTCTTGCTATGCAGAGGACCTAGTCCAGTCCCATGCAGGCTCCATTTAGCTGGCCTTCTTTTTGGTCAGACTCTGAGGAGGTTTCCCAGAGAAAGCCTGCTTGAGTTGGAGGCTGGGATAAAAGAATGAGTCTGGAGGAAGTTTGGAGGAGATCTGTCTGCTAAGCTGGAGAGGAAGGCAGAGAGAAAGGGTAGAGAAAGGAGGGGGAGAGAAGATCTACAATTATTCTACCTGCTTCCCTAGCTTGAGCAGCCCCCCGGTCCTCAGAGATTGCCTGTTGGAGTTGATAGCTGGGGAAAAAAATCAATGCAATGACTGGAGGAGCGTGAAGGGACATTAGCTCGCTGGAGCCTGTGGCTCTGCCAGGCCTTGTCCTTCTCCTCATTCCCTCTGCCTTGTTCAAAACTGGTAGATTCCATTCCTAAAGCTGGCCAGCAAGGTCTATTCTCTTATTTGGCCACTTCCTCCTCCTGAGGCTGACTACCAAGGTCCAGCTATCAGAAGCCCCCTATGGTTTACCTAATTAACATGCCCAATTAAAATGAAACACCTTATCCTAACACAGGGCTACCCCCTTTACCTTTATAAACTTCCATTTGCATCTGGGCCACAGCTGTCTCCCCTCCATCCAGAAGCAGTCCTTTTCCCCTCTGGGTCAAATACCCCTTCCCCCTTCCCCCTATCTCTTTCTCCCTAGTTCCCTATCTCCTTTACTATCAAATCCTAGCTCATTTTAACAAAGACATCTCCTTCTTCTCTTAAAAATTACACCTGCAAGGTCATTTGCTGCTGTTTTCCTGTGCTGGGTCAGAAAGCAGCCAGTTTAACTTTCTTCCCTGCTTAATAAAGGATCTCTCTATGGAAACAGGTGTTTGGGTATGGTTTGTGCTGAATATGGGGTCAGGGAGGAAGTCTCCACTGTGGTCTCCTTTAGAAATTTGGAGGGGAAGATATTTGTGATTCACCTTCGAGGGAGGGGAGGCTGCAGCAGGTGGTCTGTTATAGAGCTGGGCATGAGACTGACAGTTTGTATTTCTAGGAGAGGTGGGGGAGAGGTGAAGATTTGCAATTATTCCACCTGCTTCCCCCATGGGATTGGCCTGTAAGTTTCCAGGGAATGTCTGCTGGAGTTGGGGATGGGGTAAAGCAAGGAGTTGGTGGTAGGGAGTTTGGAGGAGAAGATCTGTGGGATCCAGTGCACATGGGAGCCAGGGGAAGTGAGGCTTGGTCAGGTTATTGGCAATGCAGCTGGAGATAAGACTAGAGGATCAAATTTGGAGGAGAGGAGGGAGAGGTGAAGACACTCAATGAGCCTACTTGCTTCCCTGACCTTAGGTATGGTCTTTGAATTTCACATGCAAACCTACATAGTATTTAAAAAATGAGGTTGACTGTATAGATAATTTGGTGACTAAATAACTCAAATGAGGGCCTCTGATATGGCTCAGCAGGTAAAGGCACTTGCCTCTAAGCCCGATGATCTGAATATGACCCCTAGGACACATAGTGGAAGAAGAGAATCAGCTCCCTCCATATCATTCTCTGACCTCCTAACAAGCACCATGGCACATGGTCCCACCCTGATAAATAAATATGATCTAAAGGCTTAGACAGTGGCATAGTAACATATTTGCAAAGTGGTTCTAGAAATATCATAGCATTGCTCAAAAGAATTCTAAATGAGACAATTATACAGTAACATATTCATATTTTAATAAAGTATTAAGTATTTTCCTTCCCAGGTATCCCCTCACTGAATTAGCTAGCCACAAAATGTATAATAAAAAGTGGGCAAACCACAAAGAAAACTCTAAATGACAGTGTATATTCTACTATATGAAGATATGTAAAGGAGATTACAAGTGGCTTTTCCTTTAGCTTCTTAAAAATTGAAGAAGATCATCTATGGTAATGCAGTTTGCAAATGGGTCCCAACATGATAAGAAACTGTAGTGAGTAAGAAACTTAAACAAACTATGCCTGAAAATTTTGAAATGGCTATATAAATATTACAAATTCAATTAATAATAGAACAAGAATATCTAAGTGAAATCGAAAATAATCTATTGTCTTGTGGATGGAAGGTCACTTAGGAGCTGACACCAATGATCGGCTGCCTTCCTTAGGTCACGACCCAGATTAAGATGTCTGAGAATCTCTAAAGGGTCAAGAAAGACTTCCACTGAAACATGTGTTCCCAACCCCCTGCATAAACAATAGCTCACACAGGGGAAGGAGGTACATTTTTGTTCCCTTACCCATACCTCAGCACAAGAAAAATATCAAGGAGGTTTCTGAGAAGCCTCTTCTTAGGGTCCAGCAGCAAGGCTGAAGACAAGTATTTACAAAAATGATGACATAAATCCCTTCCTGCACAGCGGCGGCCTTCGTGGAGTACATGCAGGGAGACAGTGGCTCATGACAGTGCTATATTACAATAATCCTTAACATTTATTATTTTCAACAAAGCAAATTGGTAGCACTCTGAGTTTGGCCAGTCAGACATATTGACAAACCCATAGTATCCTTGAAATAAAATAGAATAAGGTAATAAATGACAAATATTAATAATGGGTAGTTGGTTCACAAAGAAAAATGCTAGTCTAAATAGGAAATAGTGATCTTCCTTTCTTCACCCCCATTTCCCCCTGAGGCCTAACTCAGGAAATTTCAAACGATTTTGGTTTTTAAAACTGAGGGCTAAGAGCAACTAAAATAGTGACAAAGCTCCAAGGAATCACTGGGGGAAATTGTGCATCATATAAGCTCAAGAAGGAAACATTTGCAAACAGATTAGTAGAAAAGGGATTGCAATGTTTGGTAAGAGTAATAGAGTAACCAAAATAAAAAAAAAAACAGTGCATGAATACCCAGAGGTATTCACAAAATACACACACACAAGATTGAGAAGATTTCATAAATGACTAAGAAATCATTGTTTTTCATAAAATAAAGTTTAGCAAGCTATGTGGATCTTTTAATAGCTTAATGCTACTGTTGTGCATAGTCCTCAACAAAAGAATAACATTAACAGTATTTCTCTAATATCTTTGTCTTCTGTTATATTTATGTACAAAGTAGAAAGAATATCAATATCATAATTGTAAGCTTTGTAGTTTCACTTTGTATGCATAAAACCCTAACATACAACTTGTGTTTATATACTGTAATCAGGATTGTGCCATTAAACATTTTTTTTCCTAAAATAGTGAAAAAAATTTATTATACTTTTTCCACTGGTCATGTTTTCATTGCAATATAGACTTGCAACATGCTTCGATGTGTAGCTAAAAGTTTTCCTCTGGTCCTGCCTGGCCCCGCAGTCTGCAGCTGCTTATAAAATAATCACTCAGAAGCTTATATTAATTAAAACTGCTCGGCCATTAGCTCAGGCTAAATACTGACTTGCTCTTACACTTAAACTCAGCCCATTTCTGTTAATCTATATGTTGCCACGTGTTCCATGGCTTTACCTGTGTGCCATTACTTGCTGCTCCCTGGACAGCAGGCTGTTGTCTCCTGACTCAGTCTTCCTGACTCAGCCTTCCTCTTCCCAGAAATTTCCTTGTCTTTTTATCCTGCCTTTTCTTCCTGTCTGGCTACTGGCCAATCAGCTTTTTTATTTATCAGCCAATCAGAGCAACACATATTCACAGCATACAGAACATCCCACAGCATCAAAGATGAAAATGACTGTACACAATGCTTAAGTGTTACTATTATTATGATGATGATATGGCCTACTAGATATACAAGGGTATTTGGGATGAATGTATTATGAGTCACAAACTGGCAACTGAAGACAGCTTTTTGATTGCTACTTGAGAGAGTAGAGTTGAATAAGCTTGAATATGGATGATCTCATGTGGCTTTATAAAACTAAACAGAACATAGGCAATTAGTTGGATGATATATCTCTAAGGAAAAGAGTTAGTATAACTTATCTCTCTGCTATAGTATATATCATGGTCTTGCTAACAAAGTCCAGGCAAGATTTCTGATTCCAAAGGTCAGATTATCTTTAGTATGATGACCTCACTCTTTGGTCACAACATGCCAGTTAGCATCCATTATTTTTATTACTATTTCAACTTGAGTTGTATCACTTTCTTATTTTCTTGGTGGATCTTTTCACTATGTTGTCATTGTCTGTCCTTAATATTTTCTTCTATGATTTTTCTTCCCCTAAGAACGAACAAAAAGAATGACTTAGAACATTGTCTTGTATTTATGAACTCCTATGCTACTGTAAACTATGAGCCAGAAGCTGACAATCTACTTTGATTTAAGACACAACTACATAAAATTTACATGATTATATATGATTAAGTAGCAAGAGATGTCAAGGACCTTATGTAGCTAATTACCACATGAATCACATGAACCAAGGACTATGGATCCAAACAGAGCCTATCATAGTGTGTTGGCCTGAACAATAAAAGTTGTACTAATGAAAGGGATCTTTTCCAAAGTTATACTAATAGGAATGTCTAGGTATGATATGTTAGTCATTGGAAAGCTATGAGAAAAGTCTAGGAAGAGGTTTTTCTTGACTTGTCTGTTTGGAAAAAAAAAGAACCCATGAGGAGTTTCTGGAGAAAAGACTAAGATTTGGGTGAAAGACATACACAATCACTGAACGTAAGACCATGACATGAAACTTCATTCTGATTGTCAAAGAACGCAGATATCACATTTGATTTATTGTGTGGCTGGAAACTGACCTGTTATGAAATTAGTGTCAACAGAAGATTATGCATTAGCTCTGGAATAAACTTGCGTGTGTGCACATGTGTGCATACCTGTAAGCCAGAGGAGAATTTCTGATGTCCTGCTCTATTACTCCTGGCCTTATTTCTTTGATACAGGATCTCTCACTGAACTTGGAACTCTGTGTTTGCTTGTTTGTTTTGCTTTTCTTTTGTTTTTCTCATCTGACTGACCAGGAAGCCTCCAGGATCTGTTTGTCTTCACCCTTCAGGACCATCACTGGGGATTAAAGGTGTACAAGGCCACTGCTGGATTTTATATGGATTCTGTGGGTATAAACTCAGGCCCTCATGCATCTACATCAAATACTTTAACCAACTCATCCAAGTTTCTAGCAAGGATCTGGGACAAACATTCAAGAGTCATGTGCATAAGATGGGCATATGGGCAGAGAAGTCATACTAGCTTATCATCATCACTGAGCTGAGCATTGCAGAGTTGGTGAGTTTTGTATGGAATACTAGAGTATTTTTAAAAGACTTCTTATGTGTCTCAGTCAGGGTTTCTATTGCTGTGATAAAACTCCATGAACAGAAGCAAGTTGGGAATGGAAGCTTTTTTATTTATCAGCCAATCAGAGCTCCAATCAGTTCATATTCCATCACTGAGGGTAATCAGAACAGGAACTCAAGGCAGAAATCTGCAAGCAGAAACTGAAGTGCAGGCCATGGAGGCACTTGCTGTCTTACTCCATGTGGCTTCCTTAGCCTACCTTCTTTTCCACCCCAAGACCACCAGCCTAGGGCTGGCCACATTCACAGTGAGGTTGACCCTGTCATGTCTATCATTGATCAAGAAAATACATCATGAGCTTGCTCACAGGTCAGTCTGGTAGGAGTATTTTCTCAGTTGAGGTTCCTTTTTCCCAAATGACTAGCTTGGGTTGAGTTAACATGAAACTAGCCAGCACACTAAGTACTACGTGAAGATTACAGAAAAATGATAATGGAGCAAACCTGAAAGAGGGGGTATTAAAGTGGATAGAGAAAAAACAATCAAGAAAACAAATGACATGACAAAAACATATTAGCAAGAATAGATGATTCACAGCACACACAAGCTATATTCAAGAATGTACCAGAGAGGAAAACAATTTTAAGCTTGGGTGTCGGAAAGGCCACACCATTAAAAATGTGCTTGGTCAATATGGAGTCCATGGACTTCCACTAGCTCAGGCCAGCTGTCTCTGTAGATTTCCCCATCATGATCTTGACCCCCCCTTGTTCATATAATCCCTTCTCCCTCCCTTCAACTAGGAAACCTGTATGGGACCAAACTAAGCCTTCTGAATGTGGGTGATAGTTGTGAGGCTTGATCTGTTTGTGGGGCTACTGGCAGTGGGACCAGGACTTATCCTAGGTGTATGAACTGGCTTTTTGGAACCCATTCCCTAGGGTATGATACATTGCTTGGACTTGGTGCAGGGTGGATGGGGCTAGGCCCTGCCTCAATTTTATATGCCAGACTTTGTTGACTACCCAAGGGAGGCCTTACCCCTTCTGAGGAGTGGTTGTGAGGGGTAGGAGAGGCAGGGAGAGGGGAGAAGAGGAAGGAGAACTGAGGATGGTATGTAAAATGAAAAAAATTAAAAATGTGCTTTGTCATTGAATATACTGTCTGGTTAGCTTCATAGAGCCAAATTTGTGGAAATAGTGTCAATGGGCCAAATAGATGGGCCATCCTTGATAATATCTTTTGCCATGGGAGGATGTAGAAGAAAGTTCAGTTGGCACAGTTGAAGAAATTTAAAACACATGCAGATTATTTGTAGTAATTAGTGATTTTTTTTTAAAAAAGGCAGATGTGTGGTCTCTGCGACTTTGAATAATAAAAATGGAACCCATAATTTTTGTTGCCCAAAATATATCAAAAGGTATGATAATGTTAGGTCCCACAATACCAAACATCTAGTTTCTTTCTTTTCTTTTTGCTTCTGTAGACCAGGCTGGCCTTGAACTCAGAGATCTGCCCTACTCTGCCTCCCGAGTGCTGGGATTAAAGGCATGCATCACCACCCCTGGCAACATCTGGGTTTTTAATAACAACAATATAGAAGTTGAAGGTCTGTGGAAAAGTCTAAGTTGAAGGAAAAGTATGCGGTTGATCTTGGTCTAGAAATGATGTGATAACTGTCAGAACACTCAGTTCTTTAAAATGTAGCTTTATACTCAGTAAGAGTTTTCACCAAAATTATGACACTTAGGGGACATTTAAGGTTTTAGGAAAGACTATATCTATTAAATAATGGGCAAAGAAATTACTAAAAAAAGTATTAATACCAATTGCCTTATTAGAATATGATTAGAATAGGTTAGGCTCCATATTCACTATTTCTCTCAAGAAACCAGAAGTACAAAAGACCAAATTAATAAGTGATAATATTATTTCCCCAATGGACTTATTAATAAATGGCTCAGTAGCACATCTTTAAGATAGTTTTAACTTCATCTGATTTGCAAGAATTTGTTTTTAGAAGCACTTGTCAGGAAAATTGCTTGCATTAGCTCATATTTTGCTTTCATTTTTCCAAATTTTTAAAGTGAGCTGTTAAATGTTTTGGCATAGGGATATGTTAAACATGGCTTAAGAGTCAAATACTCATGAGAGTATCTTGAACTGATATCAACAATCTAGTCTCAAAATGGATGCACAAAGGAGCTAGAGTTCAATTCAGTGGCTCAGTGTTTCTCAACTGTCCTGCTGTGTGAACTTGAGAATGTTATTCTCTCTGTATTTCTTACTGCTTAACGTGAACAGAAGTGCTTAGGCTGATGCTCTCTCTCACACAAACTTATCTGTAAAGTTCTATTACGTGAGAACTCTGGAGGTAACCAAGGAGGTTCAAGACAAACTCACAAACTTTGGTTTTGACTAGCCATACCACAAGAAGGTCTGGGGCTCCTGAATGACTGCTTCCTTTATCCTGCTGCATTCCTGCACTGGCTGTCACACACAGGAGAAAAATGTGAGAGGAATAGTAAATGTCAAGTTGATTATAGATCCCGTCAACCCTGGAGGATCAAGGTTAGCTACTTCAGAAGGTATGAAATTATAGAGCCCTACCCATTTCCTCCAAGACTCTTCAAAATAGTTCTGGTTCCCATGGACACTTTCATGCTGTGCTGGCAAATATATAATCAGCTCCTTATTTTAAAGATGATCTGGGTAATTCAAATCAGAGGCCAGAATGTATATGCCCCTGTGTCTCAATGTTCTTATTTCCCTGGAAAACTTTATAGATATGAACATTTCTTTTCATATGTTCATGATATCAAGGGTTGTTACTGAAAAGAATTGGGAACAATCTAAAAGATAGGCCTTCCAAAAAGGCATTAAGAATAATGATAAAGCTCCACTGAGATGGATCAGGGAATAAAAGCATTTGCTGTGCAAGTCTGGTTGGTGGCTTGAGTTTAATCCTAACATCCACTCCAAAAACTGTGCCATAATTCCACACCTTGTATGGTAAGTCGAGCGGTGGAAACAGGAGAATCAACCACAAGCTCAAGTTCAAAGCCTGGCTAGTCTGGAGCATGCAGTAGGGAAGCAAGAGAGACCTTGCCTCACAAATAAGATGTAGAGAGAAAATGGATTCCTGAAAATTGTCCTCTGACCTACACACAGGACATACCAGTACATACATAAACACACACACACACACACACACACACACACACACACACACACACACACACGTCACACAATGTAAGTAGAAAAAAGCTGTTTATGGCAGATTATCAATTATTAAAAGGAAATTAGGGAAATGGGGCAAATACATCAGTTATGCAAAATTGCATACACACATATTTCAATGAGTAAAAATGCCTGAGAATCTTCCACATTTTAATTTATTTTATGTCTTTTAATTTTAAATGGAGACTTCTGGAGAGTAGTTAAAATTTCAAAACTAATAAAATGGTAAAGAGTAATTGTGGAGGCTGGGGGATATGCTCAGTTGGTACAGTTGGTAGAAGGATTTCCAGGCACTCATGATACCCTGGGTGTGGTACCCAGCACTACAGAACCTGAGTGTGGTGGTGCACTCTGTAATTCAAGCCCTGAGGAAGTGAAGATGGATAATCAGAAGTTCATCATCCACAGCTACATAATGAGTTTCAGACCAGCCTGCAATGTGTAAGACCTTGTCTTAAAAATGTTTCAAAAAGAAGAACTATGTTCCTTAATGAGCTTAAATTGGGCAGAGAATACCTGGGCTATTGCTATGCTAGTAGGATGAATTTCTTTAGAATCATGTTAAAATGAGTTTTCAAAAAATAATTATCTTTAGTGTTTGAATTATGATAACTGAAATTGTCCTAAACTATTGGTTACATCCTTGTAAAAGATGGTTGAAGCTAGATAACTTATATAACTTATATTGTGAGACTAGTTCTCTACTTCTTCACAATTCTTCCCTCCCTCCCTCTCTCCCTCCCTCTTTCTTTTCCTTTCCTTTCCTTTTTTTTCTTTATAAGGTAGGATCTGTATTGGTTACATTGCCCAGGTGGCCTGGAACCCATACTCCTCTTGCCTCTACCCTTGTAGGTTTGACAGGGGCATGCCACCCACCATGCCTATCTTTAAAATGTTTTTGAACTAGTGCAGTTTATTCTTCATGAAATGGTCTTTGCAGAAGCCTTCTCCAGCCTTTCTGGCATCTGAACACAATCTTTATTTTCATCTTCATTTTGTAGACCCATCTAAGGACTGAAGAGAAGATTCCCATACAAAAGCAATCACGTGAGATAAGAACACTGTCATCTGTTTCCATCTGATGCTGAGTGAAGCCTCTCTGATGACAGTTGGGACTAGGCACCAACCACAAATGAGTAGAACAGAACATCATTAGGGATCAGTTCAATGTAGCTTGAGTTTTCCTGCCTGGCCCACAGTCAGGATATATCTCTTTCACCTGCCAGTCCCACATCCTCTCAGACCCGACCAAGTAAACACAGAGACTTATGTTGCTTTCAAACTGTATGGCCGTGGCAGGCTTCTTGCTAACTGTTCTTATAGCTTAAATTAATCCATTTCCTTTAATCTATACCTTGCCACATGGCTCGTGGCTTACCGGCATCTTCACAAGCTGTTTCTCATCGTGGTGTCTGGCAGTGTCTCTCTAACTCAGCCTTCCACTTCCCAGCTTTATTCTCCTCCTTGCCCCGCCTATACTTCCTGCCTAGCCAACGGCCAATCAGTGTTTTATTGATTAATTAGCAACACATTTGCCATACATCCCACAGCAGTTCAATGTCATTTTTTTTCCACTTGTGTTTGGTTCTATCCTAGGTCTCTGGGCTATCTTGCCTCCTCTAGGTGCTAGCCCTCCAGGCGGTGTCAGGGGTGAGCTCCTTCTCATGGGTCTTAAGCTGGATCCATCATTGGTTTATCATTCCCACAATTTCTGCTACACCTTCACCCCAGCATATCTTGTAGGCAGGACAAATTACAGGTCGAAGATTTTGTGGCTAGGTTGGTGTCCCAATTCCTCCGCTGGAAGTCTTGCCTAGTTATAGGAGATGGCCAGAATCCCGAGGAAGAGGAGGAAGAAGGATTGTAGGAGCCAGGGGTGTCAAGGACATCACAAGGAAACCCACAGAACCAACTAACCTGGTCTCATAGGGGCTCACAGAGAGTAAACTGAAAACCAGGGAGCCCGCATGAGACTGACCTAGGCCCTCTGCACGTGTTACAGCTATGTAGCTTGACCTTCTTGTGAGACTCTTAACAGTGGGAGCAGGGGCTGTCTCTGATTCTGTTGTCTGATTTAGGATCCTTTCCTCCTACTGGGTTGCCTCACCCAGTCTTAATAGAAAAGGAAGTACCTAGTCTCACTGCAACTTGATATTCCATGGCTGGCTGGTAAACCTGGGAAGTTTGCCCTTTTCTGAAGAAAAAAAAAGAGGATGGGGAGGTAGGAAAGGTGAGGGAAGAGACAAGAAAGAGAGGAGGGAGGTAAAACTGTTGTTGGGATGTAAAAACAAAATAAATAAATAATAAATAAATAAATAAATACATAAATAAATAAATAAATATCTACCATCAGACTCTAATAAGGGGCTATTGATGTTATGGAAGAAGCCAACAGTCATATTTCCTTGTCTCTGTTACAGAAACAGTGGTGTTATCTGCACTGGGGCAGACTTCTGTGGATAATAGTGTCTAATACGCAAATACCACATCTTGAGCTCCAGGGTGGCATTGGTGGTTTTTCCTTGGTGTTGTTATGAAGACAGTTTAGGATGTTGTTCCCGTAAACTAAGCTTTGGGTTTATTTTCCTGTTTGAGCTACCATGTACAAGTGAATTAGAATATGTTTCTTCTCAATCATCCAGTCAGCTCACAATTAAAGACCCTGCCTAATCCAGGATGGTTGCCTTGTTTCTACCACTGAAAGGACACTCATACCTACATCATTCTGTTTCCTCCAATACTATGGAGGAAGGGAACTACCACCATCTGTCAACAGGGGAAGTATATGTTGTTGATATGCTCTGCCACTCACTTAAGGACTTGAATTCCCATTATTATTATTATTATTGTTGTTGTTGTTGTTGTTGTTGTCTTCTGTAATCACCCTCATCCTCTCATTTCACTGGCACTCTCCCTTCTGCATGCATGGGCCTATGTACCTATCAGTTTTCAAAAAGATGTTTTCTCCTCAGTCACACTCTTGGTAAACTCTATTCTCTGAGTCCCTCGCTTGCCAAACATCTTAAGAGAGCCAGCTGTTGTCCATATCAAGTCTTCACCTCTCACTCCTCAACTCTCTCTATCATGGCTTCTAGGCTAGCCCGTGGAAACACAACAACTCATGCAACTCAACATCTCATCTCACACCGTCTCATGAACTGCTTTCCATCCTCTTGAACTGAGTCAGTGTGCCCTTTGGGGGAAACTTCTTTCTTCACCCTCTCCCTTGGTAGCTGACAAGCTTGCCCCTATAAATGACTTCTCTAGTTTCACAGCTCAGTGCACATGTAAGTAACATGCTGTCTCCTTCGGCTTGGGATTCCATGTGGCTATGGTTGAGTTATGTGCACAAGTGTGCATACATACACACAAGAGCTGGTGTATACACACAAAAGTTGTCAGTTCACAAGCAACTCTTTTCTATGACTTGTGGACTTGCATTTCTAAAGTGACAGCGCCTTTTAGTGTCACACTTGCCCCACTGAAACCTGTTTCTTTCCTTGATTTTTCCATCCCCTTAAATTCTGTATCCAAAATTCAGCCCACTGCAAAACACTCTAGCTTTTTCATTTTTTCTTCTTTCTCAGATTCGGTTGACCAAGAATACTTAACAGTTCTGAGAGCTCTTTACCTCCCACAGTACTCTCCTCATCTCCTAGTCGTGTTTGAAAAAGGTCTGTAACCATCCATGCTTCACTTTCCCCCTTGGTTTTAACAGCTTTTTCCTGTGATATTTTGAACACTTTGAGAGTTCTTGTTGGTCTTCAATTTCTCACTCTCATTTTAGTGCTTTATACAGAGTTGGTGCTTAGGAAAAAATTGGTGAATGAAAAAATTTAGTCAGTTGATTAGAGTAAGCTGGCAGCTAGTTGAGCACTAACTTTTTCTGGAAAGCTGAAAAAAAGCAGATGGTAATATGAATTGGACTGAAATGCTGTATAAATAAAATTAAATTCCCTATTATAATGGATGCCAAGAAAAAAAAATTGAATGGTAAAATCAAACATTCAGAGAAGGTGGACTGAGAGGTATGTTCATGTTGATAGAATTGTACTTGACCTCATTTGCTATGGTAAATTGCTCTTGCCCCAAAATATTCAATATGAGGAACTTCAATTGACCGATTCATTAACAAATATTAACTGAGCATCTAATCATCTGGTAGGTAACTACTACGAAGGCAGAAGTCAACTCAATAGACACAATCCTGTACTTATGAATCTTATTTAGTTTGGACTACAAATAAATAAGACCTGCACAATACCCTACGGGGATAAAAGGTGTAGAGATGAACAAAAGCAGGAAGGACGTAGTTGGCTGAAATGAGAGAGACCACCATGGCTCTGTTCAGGGGGGGAGTGTTCCAGGCAGAGGGAACACAGCTGCAGAGGCTGTGAGGAGGGTCTATGTTTTATATGTAAACATTGTCAAGTCGTCTGGTGTCTTGTCAAAAGAAAAATGGTGAGGGGAAGGGATAATTAACAGAGGGATACAATAGGACCAAGGCAGGCTTCTTTGAGTTACAGTGGGAGCCTTGGTTTAATGTACAGTGAGGCAGAAATGAGTAAGAGGCCTTCAGTGGAGATGTGCGACATGACCTGTCTCGTGTTAACAAGATCCCGAACCACGTTTCCTAGCAGGTAGAGTATCATCAGGTCTGTAGGAGACACCAGTGTCAGTAAAATGCAAAATGGAAAAGCTGCCCCTGCCTGCCCTACAGCTGTATGCTTTATAGTATGTTACTTACATGACTTTAGACATTTTGATCAAACTCTAAGAACTAAGAAACGTTCAGTGCTTAAAACAAAACAATGATTTACTTAGAAAATGATAATTCTATTTTCTTAGTTTAGAAAAAAATTCTTCTAAGAATGAAAAAGGCAAGGCTTCCTTCATGTTATACAATCTCACTTATTTTTACTGTTATTATTATTATTATTATTATTATTATTATTATTATTATTATTATTTTACTAGCTGATTTGAACACGTTGCAAATCCTAGGGAGAACTTGGATGAAAGGAACCTTTCACTTCTAACATTCTGTGTTATATTTGTACTGCTCTCTGCCTTTCTCCGCAGTTCTATTTTTCATAAGTAATCATCTATGGAAAAGTTAGAAAACATAGAGGAGAAAGTCACAGTAATCTGAAAAATTTCTTTCTGAGTTTAACCAGTATTTCAGGTTGGACATGTCATTCTGAGAGTGGGTGTCCTTTTCTTCTATACCTCACTCACTGATATTTAATGCCCTAGTTTTAATATTGTGATTTGTTTATAGATAAACATAGAATAGAGCCTGGCAACCCCCTATCAGACATAGTGAGTCAAAATGAAGTATATTATAGCTAGATATTTAGTCACTGTTTAAATTGACAACAAAATACCAGAAAGACCATTTGAGCCCATGTCTCCTTAGGTTCCTTATGCCAATTGATCACAGTCTAGACTTTCAAGCTGATTACATGCTTGATGCTCATCACCATCATTTATCTACCTGGACTAAAAACCACATGTCTATCCCTTGTGGCTGAACAGGTTTCACTCTGTCCCATAGTATTTGGAACCATTACTTACTCCATAAGCCATCTCAACATTAACTTGTGGACTTCAATTAGTTGGTCATCTTATTGAGATGTTTTAAATAAAGTCCCTTACCTACTTAAGGGGATTTAGAAGGAAGGATGTGGTAAAGGCAAAACAAATCATTACAACAAAACATTACAACAAAAATCCCCTCTTCCATTAAAGGAATAATGACAATATTTTGTGAACATGTGTAATCTAGAACAATTTAATAAAGCATAATTTAAACAAACAGTAATGTGGCAGCTGGTCAGACAGACATTATAAATTGCGAGAATCAAAGGAATGTCAAAGACACGAGTGTCAAAGACACTTCTATTGTCCACAGCAGTGAGTGACATTTCTCTTTTGATGTGTTCATATCTTCATGCACTAACCACAGGAGAGCGAATTTAATGTTGAATAGTATCAAATATTCTACACAGCCAAGTCTACCAAGAAAGGCTAGCCAGCAATATATGTATCCTTTTGGATAATAACTGTGAAAAGCATCTATTGGTTTCAATTTCTTATAATTGACTTAAAGACAAGTATACATTTTAAAGTTCTATCATGAATACAGTTTTGAATATGAGTATATATCAAATAATCAATAATAAAATTATATATATTTGTATACATAATATACAGCATAGTGTGTGTGTGTGTGTGTGTATGTGTGTGTGTGTGTGTGTGTGTGTGTGTGTGTGTGTGTGTGTGTGTGTAATTCTTTTTCTTTTTGAGATAGTTCTACAGTTAAGTATTACTAGATCTGGTTAATGTGAATGCTATTTGATCCTGACTTTAAACAATCTTGAATCATATTAAAAGAAGATATTGGAGAATTCAGAAGTTATAATTGGCTTGGTGTATGGTATTATTCGGGGGTCTCAGTAATATTATTATGCTTCCAGTCTGTTTCACTATCGAACTTCTCCTTCTGTCAACTTCAGTCCAATATTAATTATTTTTTTCTGTACCTCTGAAATTCCAAAAACTACTACAAGAGCTCCAGCTTTATGTATTCAAAGGAGTATGATTGAGCGAAAGATTCAGCTTTTCTCTACAGCTGATACCCAAGGATTTCTAGTCTCTGATCTAGCAAGACTCTGAATCCAATGCTCTCCTAGGCCAGTCATTGCCAGATGCTTGCCTTTCTTGTAGCAAGTTATTCTTGGGCACTAAAAATGAGAGAGATTCTCTAGAGGGAAACCAGTGTGTACTTCTAAGGAAGATACAATGGACACAAGCAGCTAGAAAATAGCAGGTGTTTACCATAAGTAGATACACATAAACACACTCATTAATACATTACGTTTTCTGTTGTCAAGTTATTCCACACCTTCAAGTTTAAATTTTGCCACTGAAACAAAAGCGAATTACAGTGAGATTTAGTGCCTTGGTCTATATGTCTTCATCTATGACCTTGGATATGCTATTGTATGGGTCTAATTTCCTCAAAAAGTCATAACAATGGTGATACATAGCTCATAAAAGATTTATTAAGACTAAATGAATTAAGATGCGAGAGTTATCTCAGAGGTTAGGAGTTCTTACTGCTCTCCCTGAGGACCTGAATTAAGTTTCTAACATGC
The DNA here is from genome assembly GCF_949786415.1 of Peromyscus eremicus. NCBI lineage: Eukaryota > Metazoa > Chordata > Mammalia > Rodentia > Cricetidae > Peromyscus > Peromyscus eremicus. The sequence continues at coordinate 49,820,064 of NC_081436.1, forward strand.
GTGTTGGGCATGTCTCAACCACTTGTAGCTCCAGCTCCATGATATTTGATGCCCACTTTGAGTTTCCATGTGGACAGCTGCACTACAGTTCACATTCCCTTCACAGACACTCAGAATTAAAATTAAAATAAGTAAATGAGTATTAAGAAGAATAATTATTATATGTGAAAGAGCAAGGACCGAGGAAGGCACACTGTGCTCTGTATAAGTGCTTGTGCCCTTGAGCATTGCAGTCATTCATTGACAGGGCCTGAGATTGATTCATTTTTACTTGTAAAATTGGAGGAGGAGTCTTTTCTGAAACATAAAGTGAGCATTACATAATCCTGTGCTTTTATAAGCATTTGGATGATTCGCAGCCTCTAAGATAGTCCTTCCTAGGGAGACTTTGAAGCAAGAGTCCTGAAGCACAGCAGGAAGAAGCTAAATTTCACCATGACCTCAGTAGAAATTATATAACTTTCCACTTTTGATATTCTGAATGTGAAAAAAGGAAAAAACCCACTGCTAAAATTGTCTTTGAGAAACACGCACCTGTTAGAGTTTCTTTCTAGATGAGTTTTCATATGTGTTAATAAAGTAGAGTGGGTCTCAAGTCTGGCCTTTACCCTGTCAGGAGTGCCCCATCAATACATGACAAACCCTTCGGCAAGAATTTAATCTTAACGGTAAGCCATATTGTAGTGTCCTACTGAGCAGAGTGTCTAGAAAGAAGGCAGACCACAGTCACTTGCTGTCTTCAGGACTCTGTCTTCGTACATTCATATAGAAATCTATATGGAATTTTCAGATATCTCCCACAGAATAAGTTGTTTTTCACCGATCACTCTGTCTTCCTTCTTTATTCTTGTGACCTAAATGTAAGATTGCCTTTAATTACATGAACTGAGATAAAAATGTGAAGTGGTGGGGTTTTTTTGTTTTTTGTATTTTGGGTTTTTTTGCTTCAAATTTCTTAATTTTGTGCTAGGGATTCTATCAGATAGTAAAATTTAGCAATGGGAAGTTCAGATATTATTGAATGGGTGATTTTTCTTCCTGTGTCTTTGTGATTGGGAGAAATAAAAATCAACTTTTGTTTATGATTATATGTTCAAATGTGTCACTATTCAGAGTATATGCATGTGTGTGTATTATGCTATGCTAGTATATATACTTTATTTATTTAGTAGGGTATGAAAATTAAAGGATTTTGCTTAATACTTATTTTTTTAAAAGCAGTTTATGCACATCGGGAATAAATTGACCATAAATGTTAGGTATAGAGTAATGGGCTAGGGGAGGACAGATATATCTCCCTAGGATAGGTAGATAGTTATGAATGGTTGATGCCTGGAATGGGAAGATCAAGTGGGAAGGGAAAAGAAAGAGGGGGAAGAAGGAGAGAATATGGGGAGAGACATCTAAAATTAAGGGCCATTTGAGGTGTAGTTTGGAAATCTACTACAGTAGAAGCTTCCTAAATGAATATACACATATAAAAGAGATCTGAATAAAATTGCCAAATAATGAGGAATATGGAGCCCCAAGTGAACATCTCTTTCCACCAAATGAAACTTTCCAATAACTTCGAACTGAATTGTTGGCCAAAAGGAACTCCATGGAAATCCCCAAACAACCCAAGCCATTGCCAAGACTACAGGTTGAACTCCACAAACTGATGGCAAGTCCCCCCCATCGCTGAAGACAACACCTACACAACTCATTGAACACAGAGGAGTCTAGCTGGTGCCTACATAGAACCTTCATCCCTATATGCTAGTGTCTTTGGTATAGAAAGGTACTCTGAGTGCAACCAAAGAAGAAACTTAAACACCAACTGAGCCACAAACCCTTTGATGTACAACGGTATCCTTCCTCCGAGATATGCTGATGCAATGGTGGCACAGGGTCTTTGGGTGTAATCAACCAATATCTGATTTAACTGAAAGCCCATTCCCGGAGACAGAACCCATGCCTGAAACTGCTCTCCTGGCCAAGAACCTGAGACTAGATAGCCCAGGGATCTACATTAAAACCAAATACTCCTGGTCTAAAATTTAAAAAAAAGTAGCAATAAAATGACTCCTAATGGCATTTTGTCACACTCAGATCAGTCCTTTTCTCATCTATCATAAGAGAAGATTCTTCGTGAAGCATATGGAACAAATAGAGACCCACAGCCAGACATTATGCAAAGAATGAGAGACCTTGGAACATTCTACTTTATGTAAGATGTCTTCATCAAATCCCTACCCTCGGGGCTCAAGAAACCCTGCAGAAGAGGAGGCAGAAAGAGTGTAAGAGACAGAGGATAGAGCACACCCAAACAAAACAAACAGAAAACCAAAACCCAAAATAAACGAACCCCCCTCCAAAAAAAAAAAAAAAAAAAAAAAGCACACAAAGCAAGCAAGCAAACAAACAAAAACCAAGGCCTGCTAAAACAGTAGGGTTTTTGCACATTTGAACTCACACTAACTGAGGCAGAATCCACGAGGCCTACATGGGTCTGGATCAGATGGGGTCCTTCACCTGAAAGGAGAAGTGGACACATGACCCCATTCCTAACCCAGAAGCAATCTCTACTTGATAACCACTCTCAAATGAAAATATAGTTTCTCCAGAGGAGTCTCATGAGAAAACAAACTACTCTTAAGGGTAGGCTGCATGCCCAGGAGTAGATGGCCACAGAAAACAAATTTAAGAGACTCCTTGGAGGTTCTTTGTCTCATAAAGTTGTGCCAGGGCCTTTTTCTTTTCAAAAACTTCCATTTTATACACACACACACACACACACACACACACACACACACACACACACACACACATATATATATTCTGTTTTACCCTACAGGTCTTTTGCTAGTATAGAGTGGCTTCCTCTTCAGTGTTTTTATGGGATTCCTGAACGTGTGAACTTGTGGGTCTCTGTGTCTATATCTGTTTCTTGTGCCTTCTCTTGGGCTCTTTTCCTTTTGTTTATTGGTTTTGTCCTATTTCTAAGTGTCAGTTTTTGTTTTATCTTATCATATTTTATTCCTTAGGAACCTGTTTTTTTCTAATGAGAGACAGAAAAGGGGGTTGGTCTGTGTGGGAAGGGAAGTGGGAATTGGAAGGAGTAGAGGGCGGGTAAACCATAATCAAGTTATATAATGTGAGGAAAAAATGCCTTTTGAATAAAAGGGGGAAAGGCCGGTTAAGCCTATTTATTAAGAATAAATTTATTAAGAATAAATTAATTAGTACTATCTAAAACCTAGACCTAAGGTGGAGTACTGCAGTTAATGAACAGCTAACAAATTAATCGTGTAGAAGTCCTCTATGGTCATTGATTTGCCTTTTATGTGAAAGGCACGGGTATTCTTGGAAGAGATGGAAGGTGTAGTTAGAAACCTCAGCTATATTACCAGTATTCTCTGGTCACTATTTTGTGAATTTCTGAAAGTTCAAGAAATTCCCCCTTATTCTCAGGAGCATTACCTTGTTTATCTTGCTGACTTAATTAGCTTTGCACTATGAGTGTCCATGCCTCTCTTTCCAGACAGAGCTATCTCTAGAGTCTAGACTAGAGTAAATTGGAACAATTGCCCAGGGCTCTGCTCTGCTGGGGAAACCCAGCAGCTGCGGTTGCTGTAGCACATTTGTGGATGCTGGTGATGAAGTGAGGAGGGGGATGAGAGTTAACACAGAAAAAAGCACGCTGATGAAAACAAATTTGCGTGATATACCTCCACCTCCACCCTATGTAAAGTTAGTCACTCCAGTGCCCTAAGAACTAATGAATTTGCTTTCCGTACCTCAGTCACTTATTTTCAACATGAATTCATGCCTAACATTTTTCATAGTCTAACTTTGAATCTTCATACTTGTAATAGGTGACTTAACATGTAATGGAGTGAAAAGACTATTCTTTCGTTGTCTCCTTAGGGTGTCCCCTCTAGAGATGTGTCCTGTGTCGAAGGTGAGATCCACACATCTGGTTTTCTAAAAGCATCTAAGACAGACTATGAGCTGCTTGAGTAGCCCATAAAAATCTATACCTTAGGAGCTAGAGTAGAACATTTACAACTTAGGTACCCAGCACCAATGCAGTACCTAGAACATAATAGTTACTCAATGCACAATTGTTTCACTCTGTAAAATTACAAAGTCTAGGTTTTATTCCAGCAAAAAAAGTTGATGCTATCACATTATTTACGATATCAATCAGGGGACAGAAAGGCAGTGTAAAGAATACTCAGGGGCTTTTGAAGAGAGTTTAGTTAAGAGTTAGTTTCAAAGGCATGGACAGAGTTAGGGGGCCCAAGAAAACACGGTAAGAGTGTGAAATGTCTACCATATTTAAACCACTGTAGAGTTACTGATGGATAGATTTTTAGATGGAAAATAATGATTGATGTTTATCATTTGTTCTCTTAGCTAATAGTTTAGGTAGTAGGTATCAGACAAAGAGGTGAGGCAGTTTTGAGAACTCAAAGAATTGTAAGAAAAATAGAAACTTTCACTGAGATGATCGTGGACTCCTAGTGGACATGTGCAGGTACATACTCACTCAAGCTTGTGTTCCTGTGAACCCTTCTATTAGATTGACAGGATATTATGAAATGTGATGTATGTTGGGCTCTGTAGGTGTGAATGTATAGTATTTGTTAAATGTCAGTGACCGTCAGCTTATGTGGACCCAAACTATGCAGAACTTAATTACTATTGGAGAGTTGACTTGGGTTGAACTGATTTCGTATTATGACATCAAGCAACAAAGGGAAAAGAATGTTTTAAATGAGTGTTTGGAGAGAGTGTTTATCTCTGCATTGCACTCAGAACTTTCCTGTCTTACACCCAAGACTCCTTAAACAACAAACAACCCATTTTCCATATAAAAACCCTGAGCTTTTGACCTCCTTTACCAGATACTCCAGTGTTTAGATGCCTGTGATATAGTGAAAAATCATCCAATCCACTATTTTTAGAGCAACATGGAATTATGAACTAAAACTTAATGATAATGAAGACAATATTTCAGAGGAAGACAAAGATCTCCTCTGATTCATTGCCAAAAATATGTTGCTGAGATGAAGACCACCCAGAGGCTACAACTGACACACGAAGCATCAGCCCATATGCATTAAAGAAAAAGATCAGAAAGCAGAAAAGAAGAAAGAAAAAAAAAGAAGAGAAAGAATTAATTTAACAAAATTAACAACACAGTGTTGGAAACTTGGGTTCAATAGTGTTTCCAAGTAACATTTACAGACGTTATTCTAATTTCCAAGTCCACTTTAACAGATATTACAGGTTTCCCATGATTTCATGGTCTCCTGCCTTCAAGAATCTTACAGTTTAAAAGTGGAGGTCAGTAAGGCAGTGGACACCACATTCACAAGTCCATCAGACTCACTTGCTCCCTGAAGTCAGAAGCAAGCCTTTCTGAAGCTTAGTTCTGCCATGACTGATTCTACCCTGGACATTCCAGAAAACTTTCATTTTCAAGGAAGATTCTGTGTTTCATATCAAAGGAGAACAGCATATTCCGATGGAGAACTACCTGAGAGGCCTTCGAAAGTTTTCCAAGTAAGGTGGCAAAGTAGGTATATGACAGGCTCTAGAAAATGTCAGATGTGTCTAGGAAAGATGAGTTAGTTGAAAAGTCAGGAGACAGGCCTGTGGGGAAGAACAGACACAGAACGAGAGCAGAAAGACATTTTGGCCTACATTTTAGGAAGACTTGAAAGCTCTAAGCCCTTGGGGCCTGTTTTGGTATTAGAGATTCATGGCAATTTTCTTATGAGGGGGTTGAAGACACCAAGAAAATGATCAGATTGGCTTGCTCTGTATCATAATGAAAAGATGGAGAGAGCATTGAGGGGGAAGTTCATTAGCATGGTGTTGGAGAGCCAAAAAAATCTGAACTTGAGAATGGTCTGTGTGACTGCAGTAAAGGTGGTAGTATATACAAAGACCTTTTTAAGAAGGCTCTATGGGAGGACTAGCTATCCTATTAGATGTGGGGCTTTTGAGAGACAGAAGCTTAAAGACCAGAGGGGCCCAACTTCTGAAGGTTTTGTTTGAGATGATTCACATGCTTGATAAGAATGGGGTTTCTTTCCTTCTTTCACTGTCTCTTGTGAGAGTCTCTTCTTTAACTAGAACATTAGGCACATCCCATTGGAATGTCAGTGAAGAATCCCACCTTAAAATTTAGGCACAATCAGATGTAGAACTTGATTATTTGCAAGCGAGAGGAAAATGTATAGAGTTTGGAGTCATGGGTAGATGGATAAGAGAGAATAGCAAAGAAAGGTAATAGATTGAGGGTGTAATTATGGCAGATAGCACTAGTCACCTCCTTGTCATGGCCGGAACTAGATCTGGATTTTTCCCTGTGAAGGTGCTCTCTACTGGTTGGCAGAAGTGGAGTTAGCCTTGCTGTTTCTTAGAGTGGTTTGGTTTGAATACATTGTGCTGAATGATCTCATTTAATTGTGCTTTCACTCTGGTGAATGGTATAGGGTTGAACATTCATAAATCCGAATGCAAATTCAATCCTCGTGCCGTCATTTTTATTCCAGAGCACACTAGTCAGGAATTTCGTGTGTGCGTACATGGTGTGTGTATGCACACATGTGTGTGTCTACACCTCAGAAATTTGTTTCCCCTTTTAATTAAACAAAGCTCATGTTTGTTGGCTTTCAGGGTGGGCTGCAAGGCCCATCTGTTTAACTAGGCATTTGCCTGATTCTGCAGAGGGAGGATTGGCAAGTGTAAGTGTGAATTTGAATACCAGATACAGGATATTTAAAGCTAAATTTATCTTTAATAAATTCACCCAGAGGTGCTTAGCAATAGGTAGTTTTGAAAATGATCATAATGTGTGCAACAGGAACACTTTGTTTTTAAAAGCTGAATGCTGTGTGACTGGGGGAAGAAATAGACTGGAAGTCTGTCTCTGATACTGCTTTCTTCATTAGGTCTTGATGGGAAGGAGGGTGGAGTACTTCAATAATTGCCTTTTATGTGCTGGAAGGAAAATGATCTTCCATTTTATAAGTTGCTGTATGGTCCTGAGAGAAAATAATAGGATATTTCTTGATAGTATGAGTGAAAGCAGTCGGCATCCTCCAAGGGATGTCAATCTTGGAGGTTTCTTTTTAGAAACTTCCAATTTATGATGTGTTAGGGTAAACAGTTGGATTACATTTCTGAAATACATGTTCCATCAGGTAAAATCATTGTGATTACAGGCACTGCAACGGTGAGTAAGTTATGTGCTAAAAGGTTGGAAATGTAGAACAAGTATGCCTGTGCTTAACTGCTAATCCCTGCTTGTATCTCTCCTGAATAAACTACAAGGAAAGAGGGGACAGATGCTGAAATAACACAGCAGAAAGGGGATATTATGTCATTCTGGGAGAATAGTAGCATTAATACAGCTCAAGGAACTATTTTATCAATGGTTTAACCACAATAGACTATTCCAGAATTCAAAGCAGGATGGGAGATGATAAAGAAGTTATTTTAGTGGAAAGTTGCTTCTTTGGTTTTGCTCTTTTATTTCCTCTAATTCTTCCTTATTTTCTGAGGCATTCTACACAGGCCCAGGTTGTGGTTTTTAATGTCCTCCCTCCATTGTTCAGAAATTTATTGCTCTAAATGTGTGAGGATGGTTTGAAGAGCCTTACACATGTTTGACAGCAGAAGATAATAAATGTAAATAATTCTTTAATATTTCCCCTAATTCAGTTTGTGCCATGCAAATGTCAGGACTAGAAAAACAAATCAATAAACATTTGAAGGAAAACAATATACATAAGTTAGTTTGTATATTAAAAACAACTGTCAAACAATTATGACCTCATGTATTTGTTGGTTGTTTTGAAATATTCCTACCAGAGTTAAAAAATGCTATGAGGGCCTTTGAGCTTAAACATATTGTGTCAATCAAGAGCATATGTGATATATCTGAAGCATGAGGTAAAAATTTTCTTCATAAATTATTGCATCAATAAATAAGTAATTTGCTTGAAAAAAAATTATAAAAATATTTGTGCTTTTATTAGGTTCTCTGCAGACCTTTTGAGGCTGATGTAAATGAGTTGATACTGCAGCATTAAATCTCTGCTATCCTAACTTGAAACACAAAAAGTAACGTGAAGACTCTTTTTTTTTTTTTTTTTTTTTATTTCTCAGGCAAACTTCAGCAAAATTGAGTCCGTGAAACTTCATTCATTAAAATTTTAAGTGACCGTGGATTTGTTGGCTTCGGTACGTGGAGTGTAACTTTATCCTTTCAATTAAAGGACATAATTCACCCCTGGACCTTTGGCTTTACTTTTTCATATAATATATAATTTGGGTACACTTAATGGTCAGATTTTGTATTATTACAGGTGGAAAAACACCAGCCATCTCAAGGGTTTTGTGCCTGCAAAAGCGTGTAATTTAATTTTTTTGAACCAATTTAATCAATGATGGTTTCATGTGTGTAAATTTACACTCTTGACGACTGCCTTAGATTTGAGGGTGACTGGGAGGAAGATCACTTCCCCTTTTAAAATGTCATTTAAATCTTGGGGAGCAGTAGGAGATTAGGGCACTAATCCTTGTGATAAATTGTGCTGTTTAACTTTGCTGAGATGGTGTTGTCTCAGATTTTATCAGCTGGATACCAGACTCAGCAGTTTTACTTCTGTTAACCCTTTAAACACAAGCCGCCTGACCACTTTGATATGTATTTCAAAATTTATTTGACTTAACAGTTTCAGTTAGTCATGGCCAAAGAATGTTTCACTCCAATCCTTATTATTTTTTCTGAATAAAACTAGTTCTCGCTGTGTCATGAATATTTCCATAAAAGCCAGCAAGCTAATTTATGACTTAACAAAGAAAATAAAAGGCCTATATTTAATATAGAAATACCTTTTATAGGGGAAATTGGTGGTGGACAGTATTAAATGACTCCAGTGTGGAAATATGCAGGTGGTCATTAGGAGTTGACTGTAAGATTTACTGAAGATTTTCATATTAAATTCCCCTACATGCAGGGCCATATATAAATCCAATTCTGTTAAAAAATTTAAACTGACGGCAACATGAATAATTTTATGCATATGACACCATTGTCTTCTCCCTCCTTTAGGGAATATATTGTTGCCTCATTGTGAAACTGTATTTTGACTACTCTTCACCCGACTAGTTTCTCTATTGCGAAAGAATTACTGCTTTTCTATTCATCAGTGTATGGGACATGCTTCTGAAGCAGGTCTGGACCAAGAAATTGCAGATCTGCCTGAGTATATTGGGAAAAGGAGGGAGGTTCTACAATCATTTATTTCAGTTTTAGGTTTATATATACATTTACATACATGTACACACACATGCGCGTGTGCACAGACACACACACATATGATTGCCTTTTCCACTTCTTATAATAGCATGACTGAAAAAACACTTATCTTTTCTGCAAGAAGATATACGAGTCAGTGAAAAATATTTGGGGGAATCGCTGAACCTTCAGCTCACAGATTCGTGATCGTACCTCTCAAAAATTCTAATTTTAATCATTTTGTACTTCAGAGAGGGATGTTTCTCCTTTTAGCACAAAATTGGTTTAAGCTGACTTTCACTAGAGGAAAAACATACCACTTAAAGTCACCCAACTGAAGAAAATGAAGTCCAAACGCCCAAGAAATGTTTACTTAGTTTTTAACACCTCCTATACTTTGAATCCTGTCTTGGTAATGTTTTATGCATTGTTGATCTTTAGAAGTTAAAGGGAAAGATAGCCTGCTCGTTCCCTGAACTTTATGCTGAGGGAATTTCTCTTAACAAGATGTGTGATAAGAAAAAGAATGTCATGCCTGATTCAGAGTTCCTTATCTGCTTCGAAAGCCCCAAAGACCAGCATGTATTAACCTGGCAGTGACTGAATAATGTCCCCATTTTATCTGTTTTGTGGTACCCCTTAAAGCACTCATTGAGTTTCTGGCTTCTCAGCTCAGAAAACCATAGCAACCTCAGTCCGCACTTCTCCAACTCAGGATAGAGTTCAAGTTGTTCTCCTGAAGCCCTCCTACCATCCAAAAGCCTGGGAAATCCTGACCACAGCCGAGGTGTCCTAGGACTTCCAGCCACAGATTAGAGGGCGGGCGGGGGGGGGGGGGGGGGCGGGAGGGGGGCGCACACGCACACACAGATCCTTGCGTCCTTTAATTGAGAGCTAGAGGGAAAGGTAAAGAAAAAAAAAAAAAACCCAACACACACACACACACACACACACACACACACACACACACACACACACACACACACTTTGAGAGTTCTTGGCATTCTCCAGGACAGCATCACCAGTGTCTGGGTAGCGTCGCCTTGGCTGCCACGCACTGTCCCCCGCGCCCCCAAGGTAGGTCCGGGCCTCCAGGCTCCCCCTGGCCAGGGCAACCCGGCTTCCCTCCTCCCGCAGCCCGGCCGGTGGGGGAGGGGAGGGGCGGGACGAGCCGCGCGCGGTCCCCAGTTGTCGCGGGCTGGCGCGGCCGGCCGGTCCCGCGGGCGGCGGCGGCGGCGGCGGCGGCGGGTGCTCGGGGCCGGGCGGGGCGGCGGCGGCGGCGGCGCGGGGACGCGCCTGTCTCTTTAAGGGAGCTCGGTCTGGGGTGGCGCTTTCCTCCGCGAAGGCTCCTTTGATATTAATAGTGTTGGTGTCTTGAAACTGACGTAATGCGCGGAGAGTGAGGTCCTGACAAGCGATAACATTTCTGATAAAGACCCGATCTCATTGCAATCTCCAGCCGTCCTCTTTCTCGCTGCTGCTCGGTGGTGGCTCCGGACCTCGCGTCCTCCTGATCGCTCTCTCGCCTTTGCCTAATTTTTTTTTTTTTTTTTTTTTAAAACAACAGCAACAACAACAACAACAAAAAACCCCAACAACACCCCCTCCCTTCTCCCACCCGGCACCGGGCACATCCTAGCTCTATTTCCTTTCTCTTTCTCTCGCGCTCTCTTTTTTTTTTTCCTGGGGGGGGAGGGAAGGGAAAGGGGGGGAGGCAGGAAAGACCTTTTTCTCTCCCCCCCCCCCAATAATCCAAGATCAACTCTGCAAACAACAGAAGACGGTTCATGGCTCTGGCGGCCGCGCCACCATCTTTCGGGCTGCGGAGGGTGTTCCTGAGGATTAATCAACAGGTAAGGGGGAGCCGGGCGGGCCGGGGGGCGCGGGCTCAGCCGGCCGGGGCGCCGTTCCGCCAGCGCTGCGCCCGCGCGAGTGTGCGCAAAATGTGGGCGATCGCGAGCGGGGAGCCCTGGGAATTAAAAGTGACTTTCTTTGAAAAAAAAAAAAAAAAAAAAAGCTCAGCCGAGGGAGAGAGTGTGCTGCAAGCCAAGCGCAGGCAGGCTTCTCGGGTTTCACACGCATTTTCTTTCTTCCTTCCCCCCCCCCCTCCTTTGCGCGTGTGATTTCTTTCTTTCTTTTCTGTTCCCCTTAACCTCCCCCCACCCCCCACCCCCCCAATTCCTCTGCTCCCTTTGCTGGGTCTAAGGCATCTGAGCCTTGGAAACCAGAGAGACTTCAAACTGCAGTAGCCCCCAGAGTCAGGAGGGTCAAGTTCAGCCGCCGGGGAGGAGGAAAAACAAATCCCGATTTGCCAAAAAAAGAAGTTTCAGGCCGGTGCCCCCTCCCCCCCTCCCAGCCCCACTCCCCCTCGCTGTCTCTTGCTGGCTGATTTTAATTCTCTCCTACCGGGAGCAGCAGAGGGATCTGGAGGTGGCTGGACCCGAGGGGCCGCCGCCGCCGCTGCTGCAAGTTTTCTGGGGGCTCCTGACAAACGGGGAGCAGACTAGGCACCGGCATGCAGAGTAGTAAGTTGGGTGAACTTGGGAGGGTCGGGAGGGTTTCCGAGAGGGGTCTTGGAGTGGCCCTCCAAAGTGGTGAAACAGCATAGTCTGGCTTTTGGTTTTGAAGAGTTTAGTTTGCAAAGCCAGGCTTCAAACTTTTTTCCCTTAAAGGCCCAGCTGGGCTAGAGGGAGAGAGTGTGGCATCCCCTGGTCTACCCGTCTCTGGGCAGCTCAGGGCAGCCTGGGCCCAGGGGTCTGTGCCCTGTCGGTACCATGAGGCAGGGCCTTGCAGCCAGGGAGCTTCCGTAGGGGCTGAGCAAGGGGCAGACTTCCTCTGCGGTGCGGTTGATGCGCCATGTGTCGAGCGGGTCAGGGGACACTGGCTGGTGATTAAACGCCTGTCAGCGGTGGGACATGCAGGCAGACAGGCTCTTTGCTTTCTGTCTAGTTCCTGTTTGGGCTGTAGAGTCTGAAACGCATCTTTGAAAGGCCAAGGCAAACACCTCTATCCCTCCAAATAACTCCAGGATTATAGGACCCCATGAATAATTTGAGGGTTGAAGCAGGGGTGGAAGCCGTTTGAAGTGCAAAGCTGTTTTTGTGGCTGGGAAGGCTTTTTCTGTGAGTACCTGTCTGAGATGGTGGTGTTTCCCCTTTCACCAGGGAAGTCACTAACTGTTTTACAGCTCTGGGACTCTAAAGCCATTGAAGTGAGAGGGCCAGAGAGAACTAACTGGGGCTTCACAGAGAATCTTGCTTGGGCTTACTACATTTTAGGACCTGGCTGACTTCCCCATATCTTTTTAGGCCTCAGATTTGATCCTTTGAAAGTTTTTGAGTAAGAGCCATGGATTTAATGATGAATCCAAATTAAGATAGAATATCCATCCTTATCCGGTTTTGGGAAATCACCGCTAGCGTTTTAAGCAAGGTAAGTGGAGAGAGAGGGGCCGAGCGGAGAAGTAAAATCAGGCACAAGTTAGGCCGATTCATTGAACTTTTGTAAGCCATCCAGGTGAACAGGAAAGGGACTGGAAGAGATAATCAGTACAAAGGCAAAAATACAGATAAGGGCCTGAGACAAGATTACGAAGAGGTCATCATTCTAGGCCTTACTGACTAAATTTGATTGCTGAAGGGCGGGGGGTGGGGGGCGGGGGTGGGGGAGAACAAGACTTAAGTCTTTAGAGTGTTGTAAACTCCTGAGTGCAAACCCACCAGTCTCTCTAGAGATCTTTCCCTGCAGGTTTTAGAAAGAGTTGATCATTTAGAAATGATCTGCCAGAGTGAAACATGTTAGGGACAGTCAGGAAAGTACTGCGGCTAGCAGGTCCTTGACTGGCCCAAATGAGAAGGAAAGTGTCTATAATCTCACTGCTGGGCAGTTTCTTACATGCTGTTCCCTTGCCTCTGAGGCCCTCCCAGTTAGTGCTGCACTTGGGGTAGAGAAGCAAAGGCTCTAAAATAATCACCATGCGGCTTTCCCTCACTTTTCCTTTCCCCAAGTATGACAGGGTTGTGAATAAATACAGGGTTTGTATGGGAAGATGAAGCGTTTCCTGTAAGTTTCGATGCTGACAGGACAGTCTGGAAATGATACCAACATTCAGAGGGTTTTTTTTTTTTTTCTTTTTACCTTTAAGTGAAAGTTTATTAATGGCATGCTCAAACTTTACAACTTCAACTTATATGTTCATTGAGTTTATCCTTTGGTAGATTTCATAACTTCCTTTTAAAGCTGCATGCTTTTTTAAAAAAAATTTAATTTAATTTTTTATTTAAAACATCTCCAGTTAGTTAAATAGACCGGGCCGTGAATATGCTAGTTTGAGGAGGATTATTTCTGGCTATGAGTACTGTGGAAATAGAGCTGCAAAGGAGGAAACAGAGTTATGATGACTTCGTGTTGCTGTGATTTCTCTAAATGTAAGGCTTGGGAAGCATCATCAGTACTCTATTGGCAAAAAATATTATTTACGTTTCTTGAGCGGATGTCGGTGGCCTCCCAATGTGCCTTTTGCATGTTAGGCTATGTGTGCGTGGAATACTTTTACATACCTAGTAAGTAAGTCTGACACTCTCCGTGTAACTGGTAGGGAGTACCTAGCCAAAAAAGTTTGTCACTCGGGAATTTCATATTCTGTCAGTGATTGTGCTGCTTGGGTAGCTCGGTCCTTTGTTAGAGCCAGCATTAAAGGTGTGGAGGAGAGTGCCACAGTGGCCGTGAATCCCGAGTTGAATTCAGAGCTCCACACTTTGACTGCTAATATTGTGAAGAGTTTTATAGAAATTTCTACCTACTTTCATACAAATCGGTTTGGCATCCAAATTAGTGTGCGTTTCATCATGAGTGGCTTTCCTAGCTCTTTACTTTGTCTTTGGCATTCTTTTCCTTTTCCTTTTAAGTCACACAACACTCCTGAATTTATTCTAGTTTTCACTGTAAGTCTCTGTAAGACGCATAAGCAAATCTTCATTCATAAGAAAACCTTCCAAACACGGAAGTGAATGCATTGGTGGGAAAAGCTGCTTTTAAGATTCTAGTGTTTCAGTGGTGCTTTTACTAATGTTGCTATTATTATTATTATTAAATGTATATGTGTCTAAGTACAAATAGAAGCCATTATTTGCTTCTAAAGATACATGCATTTTCTATTAAAGAAATAAGACAAGGGTGTGAGGTTTTAGTAAACTCTTTTATCCTTTTTTGAAGTATATAAACATTACAGAAAATTTTTAAAGCATTTGAAACAGATTTTTTTTAAGTTAGAACTTTATTTTGAGTTTGAAATTGATGTCAACATTGATAACTAGCTTCCTGATATTTTCTATAATATATATATATTACAATTATTATTACTTTAATGCGTCACTTGAGAGCAAACAATAATATCAAAACACTGTGCTATTGTACATGGGACAAAATAGACTTTCACAGAGTTGTGGACAGGTGTCTATAATTGATTTCAAGGGAAATTATTATTTTTGAAATAAGCGATGAACTTAAAATAAAATGACTGGCTCCCATTAAAACGTACCCTCATGAAGATATTCTCTGGTGTGTAAAATGAAGCCATTCATTCAACACACTGTCAACTTTCCACTTGGTATTTGCCTCTGCTTAATTTAGTTTCCTTGGGACAGCTAGTGTGGTAGCCTGCATCTGTTTTTGGCAGGCATAGAAAACTATAAACTCAGACAGTTCTGTCTCAAATATTGTAGCTCAAGAGTTACAATCAATTTGATAAAGAACAGGCGAGTTGTATGAGCTTGCTTTCTGTTGTTCATCCTGGGTCCAGCTTTCAGGTAACAGGTTTCTCTTCCTTCTTTTTCTAATTATGATTACTAATGTTATTGATAACTAACTATTCTTGTTAAACTTCCTTATTTATTATTTATTGAGATATGGAGGAGTTAACGATAGCATATGCAGACTTGGCTAGACTTTGCTTATTTATAGAACAGTTACATTTTATTTGGATGTATGGAAAGAAGTGAATTGCATTGTCATTACAGAATTTATGGGATTTAGTGGATCCCTTGTAGCTGTAATATCAAGACGCTTATCTTAACTTTACAAAGCAGTAATTCAACACAATTTTCCAAGTGTCCTTATTTATGCTCATGTATAGAAAAGACTTAACATGCTTCATAAGTATTTGCATTTTAAAAACTAAGCAGTTGTTTTTATTATTATCAAAATTACTTGCCTTCTAAAATCTTGGATCAGTCTACTGAAGTAAGTCCCCGAAAATGCCAAGATTTGTTTTTAGACTACTGTTCAGTAGCAGATAGAGAACAGCCTGTTTTCTCCGTAAATGTAAGTTGGTTCAAAGCTATTTGTATCAAATATTCTATTATAGATGACCTCAATAAGTGAGGCCTCAAATGATACAATTATGGCCACTTTGGGGGTCTTTATATCACTTAATGGCTCTTATTTCCCTGGGAAGTGAATTTCCAAACCTTTGCTTTGTTTCTCTGTAGGGGATAATGATGCGGAAATTGATTTAGGTTAGAAAGAGATCTTTGGGCTTAAGGAAAGGCTTTTACTGAATTTTCAAGACACTGAAAATTGTTTGAATTGTTAAGAACTGGTTAAGAGAAGAAGCCTGCTAGTGATAGTAGGTATTGGAACGATCACAGCATCACCCATGCTGAGTTCTTTTTATTTCCCACCTCTTTTCACTGCCCCCCCCCAGCAGTTTCAAGTACCAAAAACAAAGATGAAATTATCAGTGTACTTCAGATTTGAAGCATCATTGAAATAATTTTTTGATTCAAAGGTATAATTGAAATACAAACAATAAGGCTGGCCGTTCAGAATGTTGCATTCAAAAGAATAAAAAAAAATTACTTTTAATTTTTAAAATGTTGCTAGCTCCTTAAAAACCTGCAGTAAATACTTTACAAGTGGCTAGACACCTTCCCTGGTGTTCAGTTTATACAAGTAGGAAACTTTCTCTCCTGCTCTTTCTCTCTCTCTTGTTTTCTTTAAACCAACTGACGTCATGCCAAACTTTGCTTTAAAAGAACAGACAGAAGTAATTGGTAGCTTTTAACTTTTAATAATGTTCTGCATTGGTTTTGGTGGCCAAAATGCTTTTTTTTTTTTTTTTTTTTTTTTTAGAAAAAGGAAAAAAAAAAAAAGTTCAAGTAAGAACGGGCTTGTAGCCTGAGGAAGAAAAGCTCCGTTGATACAGTTATTTTTATTCTTGTTTTTCAGTTTGTTATTAAAACCCTTTCCTGCTGAGCTGCACTGCATTTTCTTCAGTTGTTCGCTGTGATAGTTGGTGCATTTGAGGTTACTGTAATTGAAACAGGTTGGGGGCTTGGAGAGAAAACGGATTTTTTTGTTACCTTATTTCTTTACTATTTGAAAGGAAAAAAAAAACAGGTTTTTGTTTCAATTGAGATTAATTAATGAAGGTTATCAATAGTGACAGGTCAATGAATATGTTTATATAGAGAATGCCACACCTGTTACCAAGAGCCTAAAATATGGAAGTTTAATTGTAACATTAATCATTTTTATGTGCGGAGGAAGGAAAATATATGAAATGTTACCAAAATGCAGTTTTATATTGAAAGCATTAGTTTCAAGGGTCAGTATGTTCCTACTGAAAGTGTTTCATTTTTCGTCCTGAGAATTTTAAGTGGCATCTTTAAACCTTATTTATCACATAATATTTTAATAATCTTTCTCTCTCATGCAGAATTTGCACAGGGAAATATAACTTTGTCTGCTTTAGAGACACCTTGATCACATTGATTGACAGGGGCCAACTTCAGAAGTTGGCAAACACAAAAATCTTTTCTGGGGAGAAAAAAATTGTGTCAGTATTTCCTTCCTTGGGAAAAGCTACTCCACCCAGAAGTGGGGCCCTCCTTCCCATTTGTGGGGCAGAACTAAGTAGCGACGTGTGTGTGACACAAACAGTTGCTGAGGTTGAAGTCTTTGCTGTAATACCAAATTTCATCTGTGAGTTCGTTATTTTCACCCCTTCCAGACCCAGAAAGTCCCTAAAGAATAATATGCCCTGAAAATGAGGTGTCTTGGAGAGGAAGAGTAGCCACTAGTAATTTTATAATTATCCAAAGTATTCTGTATGGTTCAGACTCTCGGAGTGTTCTGTTCTTAGAAATTTGACAATTTTGATTTGTTTTATTTGTTCTCAGCATTTATTGTGAGAGCTACAGACTTTCATTCGTATCCGAGAGATTCCTCCTTCGGTAACTGCTCCTTCGCTTAAAGTATTTTCCAGGGAAAACTAGAAGAATTAACTGTATGTTGCTCTACTAGCATAGTGCAAGTTTATTGGATTCAGTTGTGATTTAATGAATAAGTTTTAGAAAGTTTGCAAGCATAAATTTCAAACCATAGGCATGTCTGACATGAAGGTTTTTTTTTTATTATTTAATAAATGTTGGTCTGATACTTCGAAATTGGGGATTGTTATAAAGTTTAGCAAGACGGGAAAAGGCAGAGGGAGGTATTTGGAGTTTGCAGCCCTTTAATATCAGCAGTCTGTTTACTGTGGATTGGCGGGGAGGGGTAAGGGGAGGCATTGTGGAAGATGATACAAAAAAAAAAAAAAAAGAATCCATCAACTGCGCATATGATCCCCTCCCCTTAAGGTTTACTTAAACAATATGTTTCGGTTTTGCCTCAAACCATTCTGCACCACCCCAACTCAAAGCATCCACCGCTATCTTGGTTCCTGAGCGATTAAGGATGGTGTTTTCTGTTATATAATGAGCTGCAGTATTATTTGAACAAAGGTAACATATTTTGATTTGTGTAAATCTTTGGTAGTTATTAGGAGGCTACCTACAGTGTAAGAGGGGTTCTATAGTATAAAGCCTGTGGATACTTGGTGCACACACGGTGACTGTACTGTCTTTGAATTATTGCAGCAATGTGTGCATGCTCTTGGAGCTGTATTTTATGTATGTAATACTTAGATCCACCTTGATGGTGGAATTTAATGTGCTAAATCATGACCTGCTGTGCTTTAAACAGGAATCTTTTAAAGAGATACATGACTTGTTTTTTTTTTTTTTTTTTTTTTTAAAGCTGGAAGTTTGAAGTGATTGTGGCCGTTAGACATAATGAATCATTCGCTTCCATAGCACTTAGATGTATTCAGAATTTACTAAGAAATTTCAAAAGAAGGAAAAAAAACCCACCATATAAATCAAAATGCCCCCTCATTGTGTATTTTAAGTACTGTTCTGAGAACATTTT
Organism: Peromyscus eremicus; assembly: GCF_949786415.1. NCBI lineage: Eukaryota > Metazoa > Chordata > Mammalia > Rodentia > Cricetidae > Peromyscus > Peromyscus eremicus. The sequence continues at coordinate 49,838,617 of NC_081436.1, forward strand.
TGAAAAAGTCTCATTTCTGTGGGGAGTGACAGTGCTTTTCTGAAGATGTGATTTTAAGGCACTTTACAGTTTACAATTCTATCAGCTTAAAACGTTATGCAGAAATATTATGGAACATGTAAAGACTCCGTACTCTTGAGCCTATGCGTTTTTCCCTAGGGTGATGGATTCTGTGCGTCACCCAAATGTGATGCTATTTGCCTGGCTTGTAATACTGGTTTGAGGGTTGCTGGATGTCCTAGTTCATCAAGCAACATAATACAACAACGTTGGTAACTAGGTAATTGACACAGTCAAAACAGGCTCTGGAAAATGTTCCAAATACTTTAAAGTCAGTTCAGAACTTAGCATATATTCCATTTATTCAACACTTAAATAAACAGATGATTCATTGTCTGCCCTTTAAGCCTCCTATAGTTGATATCACTAGAAGGAAATATGTTAATGCTCACAGTTCTTGTTTTTATTTCTTTTGCTTTAGTTTGAAAGGAGCATAGCTCTCTTATTTGTCTTAATGATTGTTTTATCTATTAATTACTTATCATTGTGATAATGAGTAGTATAATATAATAAACATTTATGTTCCCTAATGTAAATGTCCCAAGTTTTAAGAATGTTGATATTATTACTATTTTTTAAAAGTTTGAGTATTATAACAAGGACTGAGTTCAATATAGGACAATATATAACTTATTTAAACATACAAATGTCTTAAATGTAGAAAACAAGGGATGAAAATGTTTTCATTCAGAGCTGGTTTTAGTTATAGTATTTGGACAGACTATGAAGTTTACAAATCAGTGAATGTTCATAATAGAGCTTGTTCCTTCTTGTTAGATTCTATAATAGGACTTTGTGAGCATTCATGTGAATTGCAATATCACTTCCTCCATATAGGAATTAGAGACACATCTATACTCAGTGTAAATAAATGTAAATACATGTGGCAGAGTTGGTCTGGGGAATCAAATTTCTCTATTACGTGATATACTTATGTGCAGAAGGGACACATATTACTATCTTAAGATTAGTACAGCTCATGCGTCTCTGACTTCATGATACTAAGTACATACATGTATGTGCACATGTTTGTGTTCTCTTGTCATAGGTCACTACCGGAGATTCTATCAAACTGCATCTTTTCAAAAATGACATTAATCTTTCTCATGTCCCTTTAAGTTATTTAATGCATCCCAGAACCTACTTGAGAGTTAAATTAGCTACAATTTTGGTTCTCAATCAACGTGAGGTTGACTGAAGAAAACGAAAAACAAATTCTACTTTTTTGTGATGTCATGATCCACACATTATCTTAGCTTTGGAAGATTAGTCTGTATCTCAATACTAAGTAGCTCTGAACGTATAAGTGCTCCTATAAAATGTTGTTATTAGTGTTTGCTTTCCTTGTTATGTTTTTAATGATTGCTGAAAGAGAATCTGGATCACTTTACTTATAAATGATGTTACGCAGTTGACGGAAGTTAAGGGCGGGTGGTCATAAATATATTAAGTTTAATCAATGTCCATACTACTAAATTTTTATAATGCATATTCTCATTTCTGAACGATTAGTAATTCCTTCAGTAGTTATTTTTTATGTAATTTTGAAGCCTTTATACCTCACATGTCTTCTTTATTTTGATGATGAATTTTTATGCTATACAGTTTTAAAATTTTAAATGAACAATCAGAAATAATTATGTTCACTATTGGATACACAAAGTCTGTAAGGATTATTGCAAACTTTGCTCCCTAGGTCTGCAGAAGTAGAAAAGTTCTAGAAAATTACCCAGGTAAAGCTGCCTGGTAAGCATAAAGTATTCTGTACTTTTAAAGTAAATTGTTAAGAGAAGTTTTTCGTTTTTATCAAAGTTGCGTTCTTTGAGTGTAAGATGTGGGGAAATTACAGTAAGAAACTTTTTGCCATCAAAACCCCAGTTACAATAAACTGTTTATTCTGCTTTTTATACTATCATTCTTTATTCTGTTTTAAAATGTCATGGTTTTGGGGGTTAATTTACTCTATTGAAAGAATGCCCTAATTAACACATATTGTTTTTTAAAAAACATTTTGATACACTATGAAGGAGGAAGCTGTCACTCGAAAATTTTAGCTCAGAAGTAAAAAGTCATTTGTGTGTGTTTTATAAATAAACCTATGTACATGATCTTACATGCTGTCTTTGCTAAAGTCTTAATCTTAACTCTTTAGTGTTGTGTTTGTTTACAATTATATGTGTACATTCTTCACTCTTTATCCCAAGAATATTATTCACTATCTTGTATTTGACATTTAATTCAATATATCTATGCTCTTACTACTCCTTGAAAGTTTTGATCTATCACTGATAATAACATTTCAAAATGGGACTGACCCAGACTATGATTAGAAGTAGAGAATTAAAGGTAGATATTAGCCTAACCAGGTTTTCCTTATTTTTCTGTTACAGGTTATGGTTACTTTTAAAGAAAATTAAACCCCTCTGAACAATAAGGGGAATGGGCTGTGTAGAGTCAGACATTATTGCAGCCTGTGGCTTTATTCATTTATTCGTTTTTTTGACACAGAAAGCTTTGACCTCTTAGCCTGTGGTCCTTGGGAATTTTAGATAAACCCCACTGGGGTCACACTTACAGTTCTGGCTTCGCGTGACAGAGAGCACTCCCCATGTAGCTTCTACTGTGCTACTGCGCTGTTTTCCTTCAGGTCTGGAAGGCCCTTTAAGTTAATTTGGCATTTGGAAGCACAACAGAATCCTTCCTCTCTGAAAAATCCTCTGGATGGGTTTCAGAAGGGCAAGCAGAGATCATGGGCCACAGGATGTAGCTGACTTTAGGATGCTAAAGAAAACTGTGCTGAGACCAAGCATGCTGTCTCTGGATTATTCTGCCATGCTTTACCAGCAGGTTTTTCTTTTGCTTGAGAAAGTCTTTTTTTTTTTCTTCCAGTTTTGAAAGGATTAAGAATTTCCCCTTAATTTGACAGATGCGCTGGCTGGAGGATTTTTTAATCTCCATTTCTTTATGATATTTATATTTGAAGGGCAGTTATATTGGAAATACTTGAAGTTTACATACAGCAAAACAATAATTTGATTTTATTGTTTGCTCTTGAGCAGGCCATTGACACTTAATTTCTGTGAGGAAATACCCTGAATGAAGTTAAATAAAGTTGTGGTATAATTTGGAAATAATTATGAGTACCACTTTTTCTGGCAAAAAGATTAAGGCAATTTTAGTTAGTGTTTCTACCCAACCCAACATTCCAAGTTTTTAAGTATGAATTGGAACACTCGGTCACAGATGATGCTTGAAATGTGTGGTATCTTGATGTAGCGGAGAAGAGAGGGGACTTTAAAAATGCTTACCGGTGTGTTTTAGATTCCCAAGAGATGAATGCCAACTATCACATTATCAGCGCTTGGAGGTTCTTATGAGAATTTTGCTTGTTTATTGTTGCATTAGTCAGTGACATCAATCAGAAACTGCTAGCATATTTGTCTACAGACCTGGTACTGTTCAATGAGGGACTGCATTTTCATCAAGGTTTGGGGTGTAGCATAAACTAGAATAATATCTGTCTTCTAAGGTGGGTCCTCAGTTGGGGATTTGCCACTGACTTTCAGCCTCTCTGGTGTGACAGTTACAATGGGTAGAAATATCTAGAGTGATCAGTAAGGTTAGTTCTGTCTTTCATGTCTAGGAAAATACAGCACTTGATGTTTGCTTTTTGTGTGTTTTGTCTCCAAGCAGAGGAAACTGACAGTTTTATGTTTTAAGTGCAGAAAGTTGTTCTTGGCTAAGCAACCCTAGAGTTAATCACAGGGATGTTAACTTGAATTTTTGTCTTTATAAAGTTTCTGATTTTTCAAACGAAATGTGCTGTTGTTATTACCAAATTGACATCCTACCTTCTGGGTTGATTTTTAGATAAATGTTTGCTTAAATGTTCTTTCTTGAAGTCCATTGCTTTCAAAATAACAAAGTTTTTTTTTTTTCTTTAAAGCTTTTTAGGGGAGGAAATATTTAATCTTTTTAGCAGGTTTTTGTTTTTGTTTTTTAGCTTGTTGGTCCTTTGTTCTTTACTGTAAAATATAAACCAATTTTATATGCATTTGGTGCTCTTTTTTTTTTTCCTGTCCTGTTATCTTTTAAAAACTCTGATACAGGAGAAATCCAGGAATCGGCAAGCTCACTTCTCAAACCACACCCTGGCAGATATTTTCATCATTTGTAAGGAGTCACTACAGGGAGAAATCCTTTCCTGTGTCCTATCACACTTTTCTTTTTACTTCAGAAAACAGTGATTTGGAAAAGTCATGTACTTAATCATTGAAGTTAATTGAAAACTATGAATGGTGTAAAGGAACATGATATTTGCTCGAGTATTACTTACGTCTTATACTTGTGTGTTAAAGTTTTGATTGGGGCAAAACCAAACTTGAACCAACTTTGATTTCTATTTAAGAACAATTTATGGAATTCTCCAGAATAAAAAAGAAAATATGAAACACCATCAGTGACTCGGTTAGAATTACTTCTGCATGGAGCAGAGACTTCCCTGGGACATATTTAATGGGAGGATGTTTAAGTATAAAGAAAAGTCTCTCTGTTTATACCTGCAATTTTTTTTCCTGACTACTGTCCTGAAGATGATGGGCATGCTTAAATTATGGTTATGTACATAAATGAAGCTGAGACCATAGAGGAATGACAGCTCTATTTATATGTAGGAAAAAAAAAACAAGTTTTTTTTTTTTTTTTGCATTTGTTATAGATGTACTACTTCCTAAAGAGAGTGACACCAAGTTGTAAACTCACTATCCTGAAAGCTATTCCCTGGAAGGAACCACACTGTTTGAATTCTCAGTGAAGTGTGTTTAGCAGTAGTTTGGTGTCTCCACTGGTGGAGATGGGAATGATTCAAGCAGTCACCTCCTCTTTTGTCTGCTGTGATGTCAGGCAAGAATTTAGCTAGAACCTTGCAGTGGAACCTCATCAGGGTTGAGGAGTTAGGACACTGTGAGGATCCCCAATCACATTTTATGAGTTATTTTGAAACTGCAATTTGAAATTTGAATTATAATAATGAAGTCAGAATAGTATTTTTAGATTTAATTTGAAGCCCGTAGTTAGAGATAGTGAAAAATTTACCAGGCTCTTTTCATGTTTTTGTATGTAGAAGAAAATGGCTCTGCACCCCTTCGAACAGCACTGTAGAAATAGTAGATTGACCTTACTTTGACAAAATATGATATGTTAAAGATATTTGCGAAGTTTTAGGGATAAACAGAATGTACATTTTCAACAGATTTACAATGGGGAAATCATTTAATAAAGGGAACTGACGCTTGAATGAATTAATCGCCTGAGGTGACACACGCAGGACCAATTCTACACTCTGACTGAGTTATCTTTGCTGTGTGATTCTGTTTTATAACTTCTTCCCTATCTTCTTTACCAGAGATTGCCGTGCATATGCATGAGTGTATGGGCTTCCAATTTCCTCAAAAGGCAGAATACCACTCTCCATGTGTCATTTTTTACTAGCTCTTATGGAGAAGCAGACTCTGACCAGAGAAAGGTCCCTTTCCTAATGGCTGGACTTTCCTTAGTTGGTCAGTCAGGAATCTGCTGTGGTCTGTCTTGATCTTTGTTCTGTAATTTGTATATATTCATGAGGTCCTATATTATTTTGAATGATAGAAAATATTTAAATTATAATTCCATTTTAACTGCATTCATCTTGCTCTACAAAGGAGAAAACTAAAGGTATAATAACAGGTTTTCCCCTGCTTGGCTAAAAGAATGATCACCATAATAAATACAAGCAAATCAGTAGGCAATTTCCAGGTTTATTTCAAAAATGAAATAATAGTTTTCTTAATAGTTAAGATTCTTTAATCTTTATTTTTTCCTCCACAAATAGGTATGAGAATCAAAGTGCCATTCACTTTATCAATAGTATGCACAAGAATTTGGTGATCATATAATGAATTCATTGATATATCTCTTTCTTGCAATGCCTTATGAAGATACAGGATGCAAAGGTATAACAGAAGTTATCCCATGTCAGAGTTTCTGTGGAAATCTAGGTATAGCATTTCTTTTAAAAAACTTAATGATGTGAACGTCTTTAGATTTGCTGACATAAAATCCAGTTAGACTGAAAAATTAGTTATGACATAGTCATTAATAAGAAGGAAGCTTCTGCTACTCCTCACTTTAGTTTAAATTATCTTCAACATTTATCAATATAAAAACCAATGAAAACAATGGTCCATTTGAATTAGGACTTCTAATCTTTACATGATAAACTAGGGCATGTTTGAGATTGGGCTTGAAAAATGAGGGCAGTTTATTTGAATGTGGTTAAGAAACTGTTTGCAGCACTTTATACAAACCTCTCAGAAAATATAGAAACAATTTAGCAAAAGATCAAGGAAAAAATTATAATAAATGCTTTCCCACTTAGTCCTGGCCTGTGACTGGTAGATGTATTTCAGCTTCAACTCTGCTAAAATGAAATGGTTAAGTTATAGATGCAATGTCTTTGTTGATTTATTTTTGCAGTTTTTTTCGCTTTACATATGTAGCTATGATTTGGACTTAAAATATGGATATAGTTAATGTTTTTTTTTCTTGATTCTAATCAAGTCAATTTTCATTTGGTGTGTTTGAAGTATAGATTTTTTTTTTTTTTTTTACAGAATTATGAAGCATAATCAAACTTTAAGTTCCTTGTTTTTGTTTAAGGTTTATTTCTAAATTCAATTGGGTCCCTCATAAGAGAAAGGCACAGGTTGGTTATTGCTGCAGCGTGTCTGTCCTGGATTAAAAACAAAATGGTGTTGAGTGCCATGAAGTAAGGAATTACACTTGCCACTCCTGGCGCAGTGGCAGACAGCTCCAGTAGTGACTGTGCAGGAAGCAGGAGGAGCTGCCAGGCTCTGGACTTGGGCTGGGCTGGTCCAGGGTGAGCTCCTGAACCTCCTTCATCTTGCTTGCAGTGGGAAGAAGATGGATGCTTTCATTCTCAAGGCTTTTCTTTGTTTTGTGTCTTAGCCAGATGGCAGGTGGTTATTATTTTATTATTGTTTTTTCCCCTTGCTTGGTTTTTTTTTTTTTCCCCTTCTTTCCTTGATGTTTCTTTCAGGTGAAAGCTTTTATGAATAATTTATCAACAGGTATTCCTTTAAAACGGAACAGTCGCCTAGTGGAAAGTAATCATCTTTTTTCTGGTTAGAAATTATCAATTAAGTCATGATGCAATGGAGTGGTTTAAAAGCAGTTCTTCTAAATAAATGGAAGAGGCATGTGACAGGGGTTCCGGTCTTCCCAAGTACTGTCTCCCCGCTGCTTGCTGTGGAGAGCATACTATCACACTGTTTGAAGGGCTAAAAAAACCCTTCTTCTGCTGTTATATAGCCATGAAGTATTTCTCTCCTTTGCACTCAGTATCTCTGTATAGTTGAACTTGCTATTTTACTCCGACTTTAAGTCATAATTTAATACCAATATGTACCTGATTAAATTATAGCAAGAAAAGGTACAATGTTTGCTTTCTCCAAGTTCTTCCTAATGATTTTCTCAACATCACCTTAAGTGTATTTTTCCAACTCATTCCCCCTCTATATATCAAGCACCTATTTGTCTTCTTTTACTTGAGGACATACAATAGCAGGTTATTGCATTTTCTTCAGGAATTTGCTCTCTCAATAAGTCATAATATGCTTGACTACTTTTGCTTCTCTGGGACCACAGTTCTGTTAATGTATTCACCTACTGAAGTAAATTCCTTTTCAGGCAGTCTTTAGACTATTTTATACTTGTTCTCATGACACAGATTTGTGAACAAAGACTATCTTAGATGTTTTATAGAAGGCAGTTAAATGGGTTATAATCCAGTTGTAGTTGTTTATGGAGCATTCTTGGAATGTAGGAAAAGTGTAAGTACAGCTTTGTAGGTAATCTATGGCTAATGAAGCTGGGAAATAGGTTGAGACTCATGCAGCATGGAGCCTAGGTAACACTCACCAAATATTGAATACAGTTGCTGGGACAGTCTCAAAAAAAATGCCAGCTAAAGTGAAAGGCTACCTTTAATTTATTTCAGGATGGATTTCATCTTGCCCATGTGAGTCAAAAACACTGCCTTTTGAGATTTATCGATTCCAATGTTTCCAAGTCCGATGTGGAATCCAGCCTCTCCTTTTTTTTTTTTTTTTCAGATTAAAGATAAACCGAACCACCTACAAAAATAAGCTGAGAGTGGAGGAAATATCGGATGCCCGGGTTTGGTTCTCTTTTGTTGTAAATCAGCAGAGTGAAGTGTGCCAGGCCTCCTTGTTTCTAGACAGTGTTGTGCTAGTCACCAGTGGCCTCGCAGAAGCCAAGCCCCAGTGGAGTTGCCATCTGATTGCAGTGATCAGATTTGTCTCCTTTACCAGCCATCCTCTCGGGTGTCTCTCTGGGCTCGGCTACCAGGGCTCTGCAGTTCTGTAGTCACCCTTCTAGTGTGCCCTTGATTTTTTTTTTTTTCTCAATGTCTTCCTTTCTTTGAAGATTTTCTGCTTCCAGCTTTTCATCTGCATGAAATCATTTCAGAGTCTCCCCCTTTAGTTCCATCCTGCCTCTGAGCTGCCATCAAGACTTGCTTGTAAACTTGTTTCTCCTTACTGCGTTGACATTCGGGACCCTCCTTAAGGCTTTCGGTCTACCAATTCTACCTGAAGGGCACCAGCTATTCTGTCCTCAGTGGAGTGCTAACTGGTCTCTGAGCATTCTCAACCACACGTTTGGTGACGCTCTTCTGTCTTTATGACATACCCTTTATCCAGCCTTTCCTGTTGCAATCCTCTTCATTCCTCCTGAGGTCTTCCACTCACTCACTTACATGGAAGCAGCCCTAAACTAGGCTATATTTCTGGCTGTAGTGTAGCCCAAACAAGAATCACTTCGGCATTGAAAAGCTGAGAAAAGTGAGACGGAGTGCAAAACATCCCAGAATTTTTTTTTTTAATATTGTATTAAGTGGGTACTTAATTAAATAATGTTTCTTTTTTTTAATGCAGAAAAGTATAGGGCTTTCTGGGGTTGAGAAAGTTGTGAAATCGGATTGTCAGGTTTCGTAGAGGAAAAGGATTATATGGTGCTACATAATTAATGGACTCCGCTTGAAAAAAATCGCCCTGATGTTTTGTTCCTGAGGTATAATAGCACTGGTCACAGCTTAGTATGCTGTGTTTTACAGGGTCCCTTCAAATACTCCATTTTAATGACTAATGCTACCTAATGAAGCAAAACTGTCTGCAGAAAACTGAAGTATAGCAAGCTCTGAGACATATGAACACTACAGAGTCATGATTTGGGATTGTCATACTGTGTTTTACTGGTACTGTCTTTGAGACATGGGTGTACTCAAAGGTTCAAGAAGATAAATGATGGGTTCTCAAAATCATAAGGGGAATGATGTTAGTCTTCACAGTAAAGATTCAGACATGTGGATTTGGACTTCCGGATGTTGAATTATTTTTCAGGCCCAATATTGGGTCACGTTGTTTAAGGACAGTGGCTTTTGCTTTGGCTTTACAGTGATAGTGCCCTGTTAGCAATTTCAATGCTTAGGTGCTAAGGGAGCAATGAGGACTTACACCCTCAGAAGATCCAACAAGGTTATTGATGAGCAGAGTGCATTAGGTCTGAGGAGAAGCACAGTGATCCCTGCTTTAAGATGTCCAGGTTCTGGCAGTAAGAGAATGTTGGAATTCCCTTTGCTTTTAAAAATACCTATGTTTTCCCAAGAAATGACCAATAGAGTGTTAAGTGATTATAAATAAGCAGCATTTTTATGCTAGAATAAAAGTAGCCACGACTTCTGAATATTCTATTCTTACTAATCATTTTTAGTTTCATCTCAACATCAAGTAATCACGCTAATCCGATTTTTACAGACTAGCTCCTGATCTTTTCTAAGTAATTTTATTTATTTTTAACTAAAACATTTCTTTTATCTGAAAATTAGAAAGTTCCTTGGATTAAACATATGAATCTACTCAGCACTCAGATATTAAACATCTTTGGAAAATGATTAAGTGATACTTTTATTATATATCCTCAAACCCCTGTGGAGACTCCCCTTGTGATGGAGACATCCAGGAGCGGATCTACCAGTGAAATTTCTTTTGCTTCTGTGGCTGACTCACTTGTAGGATTCGTATTCCTCTGTATCCCCTTCTTGCTTGGAAACCAAACATTCCAAAGCTTCCCAGGAACCTTAGCTAATTGCATTTTTTCAGACATACTTTTGTGATGTCACCTTTTATTTATCAGGGACTTTAGGAATCCTTAAAGGAGACATTTGGATTTGTAGAAGACTTGTCTGCCTGTATTTTGCACCCTTTAAGCAACAGTCGAAAGAGTTCTACTGAAAAGTGCCTTCTGGTTAATAAACAGGGGTTCTTAAATCCTCTGTTCTTTTCCACAACTGAAGGGGTGCATACTTTTGGTTACAAGCAAGTAGACGAAATTTAGCCCCGCTGTTCTGGTAGCCTTGGTGGCTATAAAAAAAAAAAATCTCTTCATTGCCATTTCATAATCTCTGACATGACTGTCCAGCTCTCATGTCTGCTAAAAGCAGAAATTGAGGAAGGAAATGTATGTTTTGGCTCCATGAAAATGTTCCTTATCAGAGTGTCTGTAGGAGTGGCTGCTGCTGAAGATGCCTCTATTTGCCAGCTGGACAGCATGTGTGTTGGGCTAGCTTCCTGTCTGCTAAAGCTGTGTGGTGCCCTTTAATGATGGGAAGGAGGACATTATTAAATGTGTCGGGCTTAGTTTTCACTTGTGAAAATTGAGGAGCAGAGGGCATGCAAATTTGGCTGGAAGGCTGGACCAACTCAGTTTGCATAGCGATGAGCTACAAACCCTAAAAACTGGCTGCACATAGGTAAGAGAGGCCACAGGTCTTAGGAGAGTCAGGTTCGCAGGGAGAAAAAAAGGGGCCCTGAACAGGAGGAGGGCTGTCTTTCATCAGAGGACACCTCACGATGAAGATCATGGTGCACATTTGTGAAGCACGCCATTAAGGCCACTGTCACATCAGTTCAGTGTACTGTCCCCACCTGTGACCTTAGAAAGGGGTGACCAGTCAGGGAAGTTACACTTATTGTCCAGACTTCAAAATGTAGCCAAAACAGCAGCCATCGGGGTTTGTACTGAGGTAGCCTGCCTCTGTGAATCCATAAGCTCTTCTAGTCTGTTCTTTGCTGGTGGATGAGCAAGGTCCCAGCTGTCGTATTATCCAGTATGGTAAGAGATATTTATTTATTTGAGGTGAGGCCTCACCATATATCCAAGGCCTCGGATTTTTCCATCCTCCTGCCTCAGCCCTTAGAATTCTGAAATTGCAGGTGTGCATCAGAATGCCGGGCTTCACGCAGTCGGATTTTAGAGGATGCCACTTCGTCATATTAACACTGTGCCACCGTGATTTCTTCTTAGGCCATAATTCAATTGTTAGGAGATAAACTGTCACCTTTATATACAAGGCATTGAAACATGTTTAGAGTAGCAATCCAGAAACATCACAAATAACTTATTTTTTTTTTCTGTTGCGATAGCTGCAGTGTCTAGTAAACACACACACACACACACACACACACACATACACACACACACACACACAGAGAGAGAGAGAGAGAGAGAGAGAGAGAGAGAGAGAGAGAGAGAGAGAGAGAGAGAGAGAGAGAGACTCTGACTCACAAGCTTAAGTAACTGCCTCTCCTGGCTCCATTACAGTAAAAAGGCTGTGCTCAGCAAACCCTGGTAAGAGGAAGTTGTTGAATGACACGGGGAGGTGGTACTGTCCTGTTAATCCTCATGCTTTGCGTTTCCTAATGTATTTGTACTCTCGGGGAACTAATGCTCACAATGGGATCTGGACAACCTTGAATTCTGATGTGGCTTGTGAATGTTACAAAGACTTCAAAAAGCAAGCTTGGTTTGGTTTAGACCTAAGCATTTCCTTAAATCAGTTATTAGCTTTATGGCTTTGTTTTTTCTTTCTTTCTTTTTTTTTTTTTTTTAATTGTGCTTTTCGGAAGAGTTACAAAGAACCAGTGCAGTGTGGCTCCGGGGATAGTTTGATCAGAACTAGACGCAAGAGTCAAAAAATTGTACCTTTCCCCCTTTTTAAAGGCGAAGTGGAAAATGGGAGCCTCAGATCGGTGAGCCTCCGGGTCCATTTTCTTTGCGGCGCCAGGAGAAGCGGCCGGGCGGGCTCGGGAGGGGCTGGGGTTGCAGTGGCGCCAGGGCCTCAGAACCGGGTCAGGCCCGGGAGACGGGCTGCTCGCGCGTGCAGGGCGGTGGGCGTGGAGCGCGGTGCTGCGGGAGCTAGTGCTGCTCAGCCTGCCGGGCCGCCCTGCTCCGCTCGCACCGCCTCCCGGGGCCGACCCTTCCCTGCGTCTCCTCTGTTGCCGCCGCCGCCCTGCCCTCCGAGATGACGGGGCGCTCAGATTTCCTCCCGCCAGCCCCCAAGATGGGTTTATCAGCAGTGACTCATCTTTAAATCGTGTTCTTCACCTGCGATCGCCCTGCGAACCGCAAGAGTTGCCACTGCAGAGAACTGAAGCCCTAGTTTTTCATCAATTAAAGAAATCTACGATTAGCCTTTGATGAGCGACCTGCTTTCCCAGGGTTTTTCATTTGGAACTTTATTTAGGGACAGGAACACACAGAGTAGAAGGGAGCATTGTGTCTCAGGCTTCTCAATCAGAAAGCTATGAATAAAACAGGCCTACAGTCATAGGCACAGAATCGCCATGTGCCTTATAATTAAGTAGCTTTATTAGCACATGAAACTGTTTAGTAGTGGCTGAACCTTCTATACTTTTGGTGTTCTGTGCCTTTACAGTCTCTTAAAGTCTGTATTTGAAGACAGTTGCTGGATTCCTGGTCAAGCTTACTTGTCTTTACATTATTAACCTTCTTTTAAAGTTATTTCTTGTTAAGGAAATGCTCCTTATAGCCTTCATTTTAATGTTGTTTTCTAGAACTCCATATTATTAAAAGCGTATCGTGTAGCAGCAGTTAGTTATTTTTAGTGTAACTGCCCTGAAGTCTTCCTCAGACAGGTATTTAGCAGAGATTGAAGGTTATTGATTCATATAATTTGTATCCAGCTGCTTCCTTTTGGCCTCGAAGGTCTGTGGGTGCCTAACATTAGCCAAAAGAAATAATTGATACATGCCTGGATGTGAGGTGACCAGTTCAGCTTCTGATGACCACGGTTGTACACCGAAGCCTTCATTAATTTTAAAATTAAAAATCGTCAAGAACGCAAAGATATTTGGATATTCCTTTATAGCATGCAACAGGTTCACGTCTACCGTCGCTCTCACTTAAAACAGGTTTTTTTTTTTTTTTTTTTTTTTTTTTTTTTTTTTTTAATTGACGCGAGCTGAGACATTTCTCTGGTGGTTGTTCGAAGGTCCGCTTGCGCAATCCAGAGTGGCACTGGAGTCCTTATGGAGAGCGAGTGGCTTGCGGCTCCCCATCTTGCCTTGGTTTCCAGGTGCTCGGATGCTAAGGGTGCACTACCAGGCCCCGGCAGATGAGATCATTTCACAAGGCACAGTATCAAAATGAGATTATTTTATAAAAAGCAAACAGTTATCCCTTGAGCATGCATGCCGACTTAGTACAGCAAATCTTTTTAAGGAATTCATGTAAAGGTAGGTAATAATCTTATGATAAAATGTCAACCATATTCGTTGCTAATGAGCAGTGTCCTGGCCTCAACCCCTCCTAATGAAATAATCTCCCCATTCCACAGTGGGACTGAAGCCAGCACCAGAAGGTCCCGGTCTATTATACAAATAGGAAAGACTTGGGCCTGCCATCCCTTCTCTCGGCTGAAGGAGCTGCTCCTAGTGATAGGCACCTATTCATTATTCCCGGGCCATCAGTGTGCACCACAATATTTTTTAACCTTTTGTCTTGTTTTGTATTTTCTATAATTTGCACACTTGACCCGCTTCTAGGCTTATTTGTTACCTAGGTGTATGCCCAGTGCAAGTGAAACTATAGAAGATTCAGGCACCCTGGTGCCTTTGGGATGTTCCATTGTCTAGAATAGGTTAATGCCCACCTTCGTGTGGAATTCCAGCCGGTTGTGGCTGGGTGTTTATTTCTGCGGCGTAGCTCTGGTGTAATAAAGTCAAATTTAGCGCGCATCTTTGGCCGCTCAAGTTTGCAATTTTCCCACCTGTGGGCTTGACTAATAGCCCATAGGTTTTAGAGGAAGAGCAATTTAGATAACCTATCTTGAACAGGCCTGCTGAATGCTGAAGGGCCGTGTGAATATTTATTATGATCATAGTAATTATAATGATTGTTCTGTTTCTAATCTTTTTAATTTCTGTATGTCATTAACTATGGAAGTGCTCATCACCCTGTTCAAAATGGTGCTTCTAAGGCGGTGGTTCTCAGCCTTCCCAATGCTGCGACCCTTTAGTAGTTGCCCAAGTTGTGGTGACCCCCAACCATAAAATGACTTTGTTGCTACTTCACAACTGTAACTTTGCTACTGTTGTGAATCATAATGCAAATATCTGATATGCAGGATACCTGATATGTGACCCCCAAAGGGGTTGTGACCCATAGCTTGAGAACTGCTATTCTAAGGTCTTATTTTAATTTAAAATATACTTTTATGGTATCTATAGAGTGGAAGAATTGAGACTTGTAGGAACATGTGGCATCATAGTATTTCCAGAGACTTCCATGGCATCATTCATGCTATCGGTCTGTTAATTCGCTTATGTTTCAGTTTCTTTTCAAGGCTATCCTGAACTGTACAGAATTTTGAAAGGAATGATTTGGGGTGTTTTATGTTTTGGGATGACCTCTGCTACAATCATTCTGGTTTTTTTGTTTGTTTGTTTGTTTGTTTTTTTGATATGTGTGTGTGTGTGTGTGTGTGTGTGTGTGTGTGTGTGTGTGTGTGGTAGTTAGTTCTTCTTTTAATACACACAATTTCTTTCAAATGTCACATGAATTTTTGATAGCCAGACTTTTCCTGTCATGGCTTACTTTCTGTGGTGATTTCGTGACACTTCTTCCTCTTCTCCACAGAGGCTCACGTAGTTCCTCTTCAGAAATAATCACTGTCCTGTTTGTCAAGAGGTGTGGTAGCATTGTCAGAATACACCCAGTGCTTTTCTGAAGGCTGGAGTCTCAGATGTCTTGTGGTCCTCCCTGGGTGTTTGATCATTGACTTTCTTTCCCCATGTGAAGTAAATGCTATGTGATCATAGCATTTTGTGAATAAAACATCTTGTTAATACTGAGGTTTACAGTGTTTCTTAGTGAAAACAATAAAGAGAAGTTATGTGATTGTGTACACCCTGTAACATCTACTCAGCAGAGCGTCTCTGAAGAATTGTCTACTTAAGAAACAGTGCAGGCAGGAAAGCCATGGAAGCATTAAAAAATAGACCAGATTCACAAGATACTTCTTAGTGGTGGTACAAGAAGGGTCACTGATGTCCACTGAGATTTTTGGGAGGAAGGTGTAGCAAACCAGTGGGACTGTTGTCTAATCTGGTAGTAAAGACATTCCTAGCCAGAGTGCTAATTCTGTGTGTTTGCTGGAAGGTGCTGCTTTTAGACCTGTGAGTGGATTGTAAAATGTACATGTCCCTTAGGTAGGGGATTGGAGAAGGTGTTGATGGCATGACAAGGACTTCTCTTTCATCTATGTATGTTTTATGAATGAATTGCTAGAAACCAAGAGTTTACAAAAGGAGACCCTCAAAGGGTCTGAGAACCACTATTTAAACACTACCTCCTATGTACTTTTTACTCAGAAATGGATGAGCCAGAATATTCCTACATGTATTTTATTTATATTTATGTTTAATAAGTGGTGCCTTGTGTTTGTCCATATCTGTGCTTCAAACACAAAACCTACTCATATAGACTTTGGGAACTGGAGGAAGTACCAGAAGCTTTTCATCTCCACATCACAGTTGTTTTCCAATACTTATCTTTGGTAACTGGAATTCATTTCTATATGTTGGTAATTTGATAAACTGTTTTGAAATGTAATTCTTGAGCTCAGTGTAATTCCATGTGCCTCTAATGAAAGGCATGTGACCCTATAGATTAGAAGAAAGGTCTGTGGTTGGCTCCCACAGCGATCTTGCTGTTCCTTTTGGGCATCCTTTAACCTGGCACCCTCTAATGTGTTCGCTAAGATAGAGTTTTCCAAAATTTAAATAATATCACATTTGAAAGGATGCCAAGAAACAATGTGGCAGTTTCTAAATTTTGTGAAGCTAAAATTCCTGGTTACAAGAACGAGTACATGTCACAGATGAGTAGCTAGTAATGACTTCAGTGTAGCAGGAAAAGAGCAATTCCCATATGCTGATTCCAGTCTCATAATAAAGAATGTTATAGAAAGATGGCAGAGTATTTAACAAGCTGTGAGTTAATGCGACAGTGTCAGTGGATCCAGCTCCAGAAGGATAATCACTTTACCATATTTCCTCAGAAATATTTGAAGTTATATTGCAAAACAGAAAACTTGCTAGGAACGAATGCAGACTGTGATGTACTGCATCTCCCAACCCAGATTCAGTCTGTCATCCCGAGTTTCTATAAACAGTGCAATTGCTCCAGGATGCTTGTGTGAGCCCACATGCTTGGGTAAATTCATAATTCTCATGGCCAGATTCAAACCTTCAAGGTTTATCTCCTGTAGAAGAAATGGTAGCACAAATGGTAGCAAAGATGTTCCTAGCCAAGAGTGCTAGTTCTGAATGTTTCCTGGCAGGTGCTGCTGTCAGAACTGTGTGTGGATCAAATGAGATACCGGGATGTCATTTTTAGTAGTACCCGGTCTTTCTTCTCACCAAGAACCGACCCCAATTCAAATATGTTCTTCATTTTTCAGCATCAGTGGGTGTATTAGCATTCACCGAGCTACAGTTGTTTCCGGTCCTATGTAAACAGAGACAGTCAGGGTAGTTTGCTAGATATTAACAACTCCTTTCCCAGAGGCCCTGGGTTCATATGAGCACTCTAATTTCCTCACCCCATGACATCTAGAAAAATTGGAGGATTTAATTTAATTTATGACTAGTATTATTTGTAGTACTGGGGACTGAACCCAGAGTCTTACACACACTAAGCAAGTGATCAACCACTAAGCTATATCCCTCACCCATTTTTTTTTTCTATAGAACTTTCTTATTTTGAGACAAAGTCTTACTAAGCAGCACAGGCTGGCCTTGGATTTTTAACTTCAGACTCATGAGGTTGGGATTTCAGACCTGCGCCATCAGGCCCTGCTCAAGATTTTTCTGTTTGTTTTTGACTTTTTGAGACATGGTCTTATTTAAGCATCCTGGGCTAGCCTAAAATCCATGCTGTAGCCCAGGCTGGCTTTGAATTTGTGTTAATCCGTCTGCCCCAGTCCCTGGAGTATTGGATCTGCAGCTCTGTACTGCTGTTACTGTTGTGAAGATTTAATTTTGAATTGTAGACCTGAGTGTCTCTTGACTGCTGCAAACTCCATGCTTCCCCTTTGCTTTGGGAGGCACTCTGGAGCAAGGAAGGGATCTTAGCTCCTTAAGTAGTTTTGGCAGAAAAAAAAACATTTCTCATCATATAAAAACTTAACCATTTTCAAATTAGGAGACTATTATTTAAATATTTAGCTATGTGCTTGTCTATTTAATTGATTCAGATAGTATGAGATATATAACATTAATAATCCATCATAAAAAATTTTTACAGAATGCTTTTTAGAAACCATATTTTTTTCTTTAAAAGCAATGAAATTGATAATTAAATTATTTACCAGTCTTTGCATTGCATAGGAGATTCCCTGGAAACAATGGCGAATTAAAAAATTCTGGTACTGATTAGTACACACTAACTTCCATTCTGATACTGCACATCCAGTGTATGGCAAATGTCGCCACAGAGGATTGGCTAGTTTAAGAAGTTAAAGAGATGCACGAACAAGGGTCTCTCCACTGCTCTTGTTTGATCTGGACCATACGGTCAGTGTACAAACTCTTCAGGGGTAACATTGATTTAAAGCAAAGTACTGCTGATTCAACATTCTAGGTTTCGTCCAAGGGGTGTCCACTGTGTCCCCCAAGTCAGAACTTTATCCTCCAGAGGAATGCTCTATTAGACATCAGAATACCATAACTGACTAAGTATTGTTTAAAGCACATTGTTACCTTGTTGCCTTCTTCTGCCATTATTCCTTTAGCGGTAACTTTGTTTACCAGGGAAATTACACATGCTAGTGTAGGAGATAAGACATCACAGATAAAGAAAAAAACAGAAAAGGGCTGGATAGGGGGCTCCGTGGACAAACATATACATGGGTAACTGTCAGGACCTGGATTGGAATTGCCAGAGCACCTGGAATGCTGGATGTGGTAGTACTCATGTCTGCAATCCCAGCACTCCTACAAAATACAGGAAGTGGAGACAAGGGAATTCTCAGAAGCTCATGGGCCAGCTAACCCAGTGAGCACATCCTTGAACACGGATACTGCCTCAAATAAGGTAGATGCTGAGGACCTGTCCCAGAGATTTATCCTCTGACCTCCACATTCACCATGGCACCTGTGTGCACACCTATGTGTTTAAGCACCTGTAAGTACAAAAATTAATATAAGAAATAAGAAAATATTGATCAAAAAAGCAAAACATTGCTTTTGCTTAATATGTGTACATAAGTCTTTGTGTTCATGAGAATCTTGTATGTAAGTGTGTTTCTTTCTTTAACCTACCTAACCTCAAGGAGAACCCATTATTCCAGGATTATTATTATTACTATTATTTTTTGAAAGATCTATGACCTCAAACTTGAGAACAATGTCTAATGTTTTGTTTGAAAGGCCATGTTGTCTTGTGTGTGAAGGTGCCTTAATTATATTCAAAGTATCACAAGATATTCACAAGCCAGAGGGTTTGCTCACTTTGCCCATGCCTTTGGACTTTCCACTGAAGGTGCTTAGAAGTATTAATTTGACACAGAGGACTAACCTCTGCTCACAGTTTCTTACTTGGGAATGCTACAGTTCACCTGTCCTAGCAATGGGAGATTTATGTGTTGGTATGAAGTAAACTATTGGTTTTAAGTGAAGCTTTGGTTCCTCACTGTGAAGTCTGCCATGGTTGCATCTGTATAGATCTTACTGGAAGTAAAGAAGCCTCGGGCCAGTATGGAAAGTGCTGAGTTTCACGGACCAGAACATGTTAGAAGAATAATTTCTTAGATTTTGACACTGTTCTAATGAGCTCCGAAGGGGACTAATGAGATGTGGACTCATTTTGGAAGGTCTAGATTTATCTTTCAGTTTACTTTGGAAAACTACAAAATGCAGTGTAAGAGCATATGAGTCTAAAAGGACTCTGCTTAGATAGGGCTAGAATGTTCCCTTCGGGGAACATTCTACAGAAGAGTCAAGTAAGTTGTGCACTTGATTCATCCAATTGTGTGGTTTCAACAATTTCAGTAATTTTGAGAAGTTCAGCTAACAAATGTTTATTACGTAACTTTTCATTAACTATAGATCAAAAGCGACAAGTAGATAGGGTAAGTTATGCCCTTGATTTATCCTATTGCCCTGGTTTCAGTAAGTTCGCTAATTCCAGTAACTTCTATACATTCAGCCAACAAATGTTTATTACACTGCTTTTCATTGACTGTTTGTCTGACCCAAGAATAGAATTTGAATGGTAGCACATCATTCAGGTAGGATGAACAATAATGATACAAAAAAGTGGCAGTCGCATTTCTAATTTAACTAAAGATTTTGACGGCATGCAAACATCCCAATGATTGAACACCATTAATCACTCACAAGCATGTATCAGCAATGTGATCTTTTCTTCTGATCCTGGAACACCTCACCTAAGTTTTTCTACTCTGATTTTATTTCTGATTAGAATTGAATTCCTTTTGAAATGCAGAACTTTGCTTCACATTTT
This sequence comes from Peromyscus eremicus, assembly GCF_949786415.1. Classification (NCBI taxonomy): domain Eukaryota; kingdom Metazoa; phylum Chordata; class Mammalia; order Rodentia; family Cricetidae; genus Peromyscus; species Peromyscus eremicus. Next base: position 49,858,642 of record NC_081436.1, read on the forward strand.
CCCGTTCTCTTCCTCGGTATTAATGCCACGCCAGTCTACTTTACTTTTTTTCTTCTCTCGTCCTTTTAGAAACTTTAAGTGGGTTTGTGTTTCCAGGGTGGCTCAGCATTACTGAAATGCAAACTTCTACCTTAGCTGCCTTTGGAACCACAGGATTCAAGGCAACTATTTGTTTTAAATCCTGACTCTTCACTGTTCTTCGGCATCTGTTTATAGTAGGTAGTAACCCCGTGTTTCGCTTCTGTATCTCTGGATGCACTCTCTGTCCCCTACCATTATACGGTGTAATTCTACATGAAGACATTCTTCACTCATAAGTGCCTTTAATGCTATCCCTCATATTGAGTTATTTGTTATGATTGGGGGGAATAGACCCAATAACAAACACAGCAAACAGTTAGTGCTCACTATTTGCCTTCCAAGAGATTTCATGTTTGTGTTGTTCACTTTGCTCCAGTGCTGTGCTGTACTGCCTTGTAGCTTATGTATTTACTGTGAGCCTTGTTTCTCTGATAAAGCTAGCCAGCTCTTCTAGAAAGGCCAACTTTCATCTTAGAAGTTAAGTGTAGTATGGAAGTCATAAATGCATAGTTTATGGGTGAATGAATTCTCTGGGAAATCTGAAGTGTAAAACGTCTTTGCTCATGAGTAGACTGTAGATAAGACATCTGATGCTGCTCTTTCCAACCCTCCTTCCCCCACCTCTCCCCCTCTCTTCTTCCTTCTTCTTCTCTTATTTTTGAACCATTAATACCTCTTCACTTATGTCATGGAAAAAAAGGTTTATTGGAAATTAAATGTATTATTTTGTTCTTCAGGACAAGAATATTAAACTTTTAGAAAGAGATCAATTTAAGAGAGTCAAATATAACCACAAGTATGTATAAGTTATTATTTTATTTCAAATGTTTTCCATGATAATTATATAGACATTATATTTATAACCAAGTGAGTAAATACTGTGTATGGAATGTTCATATAACATTTGGTGAATGTACATGATAAATTAGTTGTCAATAATGCTTTTCAAGGAAATAAGGTTTTTTTTTTCTACAGAAATTGCTTCATTCTTTGTTTCATAAAAATTTAACCTAAACTCACAGCCAGTGTTAATACCACAGACCTTCTCAGTTCTCTTAAGAAGTACATAGCTCCTTCTCGGTGTGGGCATCGAATCTTTTTACTTGGCCTGTTTCTGTACTTTTATCCTAGGAACCCCTTCTTGTTAGATCACATGTAGATCTGGTACCGTGTTTCTTGGTTTCCTTCCCCCGCCCCAAGCCTATAGGCTCAGTGAGAGAATTTTCATGTCTATTTTTTGCACGTCTCGCTGGACACCTGATGCATGGTTGGCCCTTAAAAAGTTGTGATATCTAAACACATGTGATGTTAATTTGGTGGTGATGGTGAGCCTCAGTTATCAAAGCAGCTGGTCAGCTTTGTAATATTTACACAAGACATACAAGTGAATACTCAGTAGGTCCTATGCCAAGAGATACTTTTGACTGGTTTCTAGAAAAAAAATTCAGATAATACACAGCTTAATCATTAGCATTTTCTCACAAATTTACATAATTTTGGACATTTTGATGTGATTAGCTTTTTCAGTGTTGAAGTTACTGAAGCAAAGATTAAAACACTATTCTTTCCAGTACGGTTTCTGGACATTAGAAGACGTTCCTGGATAGTGCTGGCTTCAGCTTGTTAATGCTCTCCAATGTTTGATGGTTTCCTTCCATGCATGCACTAGGCTATGGGGGTTACCTCCTTGGTCCAGCTAGTCTTTCAGCTCATCTAGTCCATATGGATGAGACATTCAGATGATGATTTAGCTGACTCTAGTCTTTGATTATTTCTTTTTCCATAAAGAACCTCATGAGTGCTAAGTTATATTTTAGAATTTGGAACATTTTTTTCATGATAAAATGTGATTGCATTGTGTATTGTATATATACTCACAAAACAAATGAAGTAGTTTAAAGAATATTTTAAGGTTTGCCTATTATGTTTTGTTCTCATTTTTTTTTTTTTTGGTCTGTTACTACTGGACTTTGGAAAGCATTTAATTGAAAATAGAAGCCAAAGTCTGAAGAAAATATTAACCAAGTAGAAGCTTGAAACTAATAGAATTTTACCTATTAACTTTTTTTCATGCAAAATGAGTAGTCAGTCATCAGTATTCCATTGTAAGATGGAATGTCTTGATTTCCTGTTTTAGACAGACTTATGGAAAGTGCTTTAGGTGGGGTTAGAATCTGATACATTTAAGGTGAACAAAAGTCTTTGTTCAGTCTTATAAAGGATTAAAGAATTTAGATGGTGAAATCTCTGAAGAAAATCCTTGACTCTAGAATTGACTGTCATAGAAGGGTCTAGTCTGTTAAGACAAGCAAGTGGCTGCGACCCTCTTTCCAGTCCAGTTTTCTCACTTGTAAAGTGGGTTTGATAGATAACTTGTAGGGCTTTGCTGAGGGTTAAGTGGGAAAATTCTGTGTGAAAATAAATACATAATTAGGAAGCAGTACATATATAGTAAATGGTTGGCATCCATTTTAATTTAGCTTGTCTCTGTGATACAGTTGTATACAAAATAGTTTATTTTTATGATTGGACATTATATCACTATGATGATTTGCATATATAATAACTGCAGATGTGTCTGTCCTTGGTTCCTCCCGGCACCCTCATTTAACAGTCCTAGATTAAAGGTTTTCTCTTTTTTCTCTGATTCATTGTCCCAGATTATCTTTTCATCTGTCGTGCCTCTGTTGTTTTCTCCTCTTATTTTTAGTTCTTATCTCTTGTTTCAAACCCTCTACTTCTTAAATCGCTGTAGTCTAGAATCCACCTTTTTTTTCTCTAAATTTTCCAGTTTGTCCCTTTTTTCAACCCGTTGCCTGCTTCTGTACACAGAAGCTCCTTGTCTGAATGTAGGTTTGAGGCATCAATGGCTAACTCTACTTAATGAGGGCCTTGTAGGTGAAGTATCAGAATATAGCCACTGAAATATTCCATCTCAACCTATCTGACCATGCTTTCTTCTCCACATTTTACTGGGGGAAAAAAATCACATGGGCTCTAATCGTGTAGCCATAAAGCACAAGAATCCTAAGAATTATTACAAAATGCATCCACCTGTGAAACTGTCTCGCTTACCAAGAAACACATATTTTGTAATTTAAGCTCCCATGTTCCATCTTCACCCTGATTTCTTCCTCTAAAAATCAGTTCTTCTCCTGGCTGATAACATGTAGTTTGGCCTTGCATGGTTTTGAAGCCTACAAACAATAATTTGCAGCATTTATGAGCATTACATGCTTTCACTGGTGCTGAGCATTTCGTAGGTAACATATTGTATGTAGTTTCTTCATTCATTTTTCACTATAATATTGTATAATAGAACTACATATTTCTCTGTGTTTGTATATTATTCATGTATATTTTGGTTGTTTATAGCTTTGACAGTACAAAGAATCATTCTATGAGTACTGATGTATGTGCATGCATATGGTATGTGTTTGTGTGTCTTTGAAATTAAACATGGTTTTGTGTCCTTCCAGATGTTAAAGTTGCTAGGAGTCTGATCTAAATGTTTGATGTTTTTCTGTGTTCTTTTTATACCCTAGGGGTTTAATTTTTTACTCTTTTTATTAATATCTATCTATCTATCTATCTATCTACCATCTATCTATCTATCTATCTATCTATCTATCTAAATATATAAAGACATATCTTTTCTGTGCATTCTTGTTAGCATCTCTGTGGGCCTATGTGTGTTTAAATACATGTACAGGTCTGTGCACATGCAGATGGAGGGCAAAGCCTGATGTCAGGTGTCCTCAATTTCTGTATACTTTACTACTAAGAAAGTGTCTCTCAATGAACCTGGTGCTCACTGATTCAGCTGCTCTCCCTCAAGAGTTTGTTTCACAGATCCCTTGTCCTCATCTCCTGAGTGCTGGGATTAGAGTTGGGCTGCTGTGCCTGCCAGCTATTATGTGAGTGCTACAGATCCTAACTCCGGTCTTCACACTTGCATGGCAAACACCTTATCAACATGGAGTAGTGTTCCCAGCCTGCGACTCATAATTTTGAAAAGGAAGTTAATGTATGCTTATTTCTCATGACTTGTGCATTTACTGCCTTGTGCACATGGATCTTGGGCCATGATAGTTGAGTCCTTATCCAGCATAAGTACAGACACAATGCTTTGAGTCTGTGTATCTTGATTAGACTGTATTATGATGATAAGACAGTCCTGGAATTAGTTTACCATTCATTCTCTGGGACCCATTCAATGTCAAGAGATTTAAAGCTTCCTTGACATTGGAAGAGAGAAATCATACACAGAAATTTTTAAGAATGTTAATGTCTATCCATCCAGTAAGACTGTGAGTACATACCTTACCTCAGGCTTGTCTCTGTGAGGGACATATATGAATGGTATCACCAAGCTTTAGAAAAAAATCATGTCTCTTGTCTTATCTTTCCAATGATCACTGACACAGAGTGACATTGCCAAATGTGGAAATGTGTCTTAGCTGTGACCCATCTGGAGGAAGCTGGAAGATCATGGATAGCATGCAGATATTTATAGATGTCAAGTGATTATATATCAATAATCTGATTAATATATAGAACATATAAATGGTGATATATTGGTCATTTTAATTAACAGTAATGTTAATAATGAAGTTTTCTGGTCTACGGAATTCACAGTCTAGTAGAATGCCCTAAAACATCAACATATCAGCATTTTATAGTATGGCAAGTGCTGTTCAAGGCAAACAAGTATACATGATCGTTGCCTTTGTAGAATGCATCTCATGTAAATGTCTGAAAGTGTCGTGACCTTTAGGTCTACAAATATGTTAGAAGTGTTGTTCAAGAAAAATGAAAATGCCAGAGGCTTCATGAAAAATATAACTTTAAGCTAGTACTATAATACATGTTTCGTGCTCTAACAACCAGTTGTGCCCAGTGCTCAGCCTATGCCTAAGTAAGGGCTTAAACTTTATTGCTTCACCTGTAAAATGTCTCTAAACTATTACTTTACCCAAGACAGCCAATCCAAATTAAATCAGGTGAAATGATGTACCTTTGCTCTAGTTACTGGCTCAATGCAGCATTAACATGGCACATTTTCACGCCAACTACACATTTCCTTAATATTTTCTATGGATTTGCAGGATTGTAAACCTAAAGTGAGTCTAGTTCTGAATTTTTTTTCTTCATTCAGTTAGATTTTTGAAGAAACAAATTGTTAAACACCTGAATCTAGAATTATGTAAGTGTTTTCCCCCTTACTCTGTTATGACAGGTGTCCACATGAAGATGGATGGAGAAAAGAAATGACTAATTGGGATACAGGTGGTGAAAATCTTTTCTAAAGGTGTTTGTGTGTGTGTGTGTGTGTGTGTGTGTGTGTGTGTGTGTGTAAGTTTAAGTTTACGTTGGACTTGAAATGGAAGGTTAATTACCTATGTGAAATACTTCATGAGTGAGCTAATTTCTGCCCTAGCTAATTCTGTTCTCCCACCCACATGCAACAAATTGCTGTTCTTTTTTATATATGAATGGGCAAAGTGGGGACTGTGCGGGCCCTAAACAACCTACATGTATGCTCATTCTTTCAAAATTGGCTCTCAGTGTGATTTGAGCCCCTATTTGAGCTTTCTGTTTAAAACTATTTCAAACCTTTTGTTCCCTGTTTCAATTAATTCAGCATCTTTGTAGAACCCTAGTGTGAGCTCTATCTATCATCTATCTATCTATCTATCTATCTATCTATCTATCTATCTATCTATCATCTATCTATCATCTATCTCCTGTTTCTCACCCCCTTTCACCTCTTTCTTTTCTCTCCTTTCTTCTTTTCCTCTCCTATCCATTCTACTTTTCCCTCTCCCCGTATCTCCTTCTCTCTTGTTTAAATCTTTACAGGCTATACTAACAATAAGACAATACCAAAGCTCATTATTCCATGAGATTTGTCAGGTTATACAAGCATAAGGTAGACAGCCTCCTTGAGGACACATGATCTATGTTATTTTCGTCAATCAGAATCATCAGTCAGATTACTATTAAGCCATGCTGTAAAAACATGCAAACCCAGACTGAGGTTTATACTAGATGTTGGTTTTCCAACCGTGATCCCAGGCACTGCTGTTTGTCCTTTACTATTAGTCTAGTTAAGCTTGAGACAGAGAATGAGTAGAGTTTGTAGAAGCAGGATAAATAACCATGGAGGAGACTGGAGACTAAGTATATTTTTTCAAGTGTTTGAGAGCCACAGAATATAAATCTAGGGACCTGAGACACTTTGATGCAACCTTACGTCTTTTTCTCATACCTTTTACATTCTACATTTTGATAAACGTCTTGCCATATTTGGTTAATTTTAATAGAATGAAATTTAAATTATTTATAAAAGAATGAGAGAGTGGCTTATAAGATAGATCAGCTTGTAGAAGCCCTTGCGCCACAAGCCAGATAACCTGAGTTAGATTCTTAGAAATTTTTAAACTGATTTCTGTCGTAGAATAGCTTTAAAAATTATACTGGCAGAAAAATTAGAGCCCCTATATTTAATGAGTATTGGTATTAAATTCAGAGGTAACATTGGGCTTATATGTCAAGAGTAATAAAGAATGTATGACTTGGAAATCTGTGATCTTTGATCTAATTATACATTGATATTTTATCTTCTGCTTTTTTCCACTCAATGTCTGTAATCCTGTGCTATTACTCATCCTTCCAGATGTTGATTCTATTCTGTTGTTATATATTATATTTCATTCAATCTTCCTTTACTACTGACAACTGTATTAAAAAGCAGCAACAAACCTCTTCAAAACCATAAACAAATTGAAAACATCATCGTTTTCCTGCCAAGTGAAAGAAGTTGCCTTTTCCATCCTCTGACGTCTTTGGTTATGATTTTTCTTGAGCCATGCTGTCTTGAAGCAACATCTTCTCCATGTTCCGTGAAATTTTAGTGTTTGGGGAGTAAGTGATATCCTGTGACATAAAGACAAATGGAATTGGGAAATTTAGTCCAAATGGAACAGACTCCATCTTCTCTGATCCCTAAGACTTCCTAGAGCTATAATTACTAATATACATTGTGGATATCTGGGGGTGGGGGTGGGGCTGCAGAGTATACAGTTTCCACTCAGCTTAATTTGATCAAGGACTTGTCTTTCATTTCTTTTTTAGAAGTCAGTATCATGAGAAGGACATAAGAGAAGTTCTTGGATTTCGTGTCATCTTTTTTTAAACAGTAACCATCTCAAAATCTCAGACAGAGATTAACTGAATATGGGGTGAACACAGGCAGAATGTTCTCAAATAATGACTTTTCAAAGATGACTCACATAGCAGAAGATTTCTAAGCCTAGTACTCAAATTGTGTTAGATTCTGTGTATACCTTTAGAATTTATGCAAAGAACTTTATTGTCCTAGCAGACAGGGAACCGTAGTTTGTTACACCTTACTATCCTATATTGCTTTCATAAATAGACATGTTTTTGAAAGGTTGATTTATTTTATTCTATATGGATGAGTGTTAGCTTGCATATTTGGGTGACCAAAGACTAGAAGAGGTTATTAAATACTCAGGAACTGAAGTTATTGGTGCTTGTGTGATGCCATGTGGATGCTGAGAACCACACAGGTCCTTTGCAAGAGCAGTATGTGCCCTTAACCTCCTGAATCATGTCTCCTGGAACACATAAAGATATTTAAAATGTTAATTTTCATCAGAAATATAATTGTGTTTTAAAGAGAAAAATCTGCTCGGCCTCTTTTGTTTCATCAGAAGTAAAATGATGCTATCTTTGCACTTCCCATTACTGTAACAAAATACCTGGAGAAAACTAAAAGGAGGAAAAAATATTTTTGTTCATAATGTCAGAAGTTTTAGTCTGTGGTCTCTTGGCTTCTTAGCACATGATTAGGCAAAGCTGCCACCCTTTGTGACAGACAAGAAACAGAAAGAGGGCAGGCGACTTGAAAAGACACATTCCTTCATTGGCAAGACTTATAGACTTCTTACCATGGGGCTCCGACTCCTATAATTTCTGCCATCTGTCTATATAGTTCAACTATGGATTCTCGTGAATTGATTTATTAAATGAAGCAGTGTCACTAAGCAGGATGCTATCTAAAACAAAACAAATTGTGTGTCACTGGCATGGGTTTATTTCACTGCCTGACATTCTACTGTAAGTACTGTATATTTGCTTATATCTGTCAACGTTCATACTGATAGATCTTAGTAAGCATGGAAGGAAAACACTAAGTATCTCCCTTCTGTTGCATGGATTCATTATCAAATCTTCATGATGGTTGTGCCTTTAACTGTTGGACACTTCTGTGGTTCTCTCTGTAGGCCATTTGTCCTTAGATGGGTGCAGTCCTTTTAAACTACTTCCTGTTGTATGGTAAGGATGAGCTCAGTGGTTCCTAAGTTACTTCTCAGTTTCATGAGGAAGGACTAATACACATGAAGGCACAGCTTACTTCCCTTCGTCTTGGAGAAAGAAATGTTTTCTGTCTCTCATCTACTTATATAAACAACACTCATATACGCAGTGTATTGGCAGTATAAATTGGTGTGCCTTTAAATCTTGTATTTAGCTTGGTATCCTTTTAAAACAAAACAAGTCAATTAAGAAGCACAGTATCAAAATCCTTGCCCTGGCTTCATAGCGATTGAAAACTGAGCATCCATAGTATGCATCCATTAGAGTCACCCTGCTGCCCACTGTGTAGTCTGTGCTGGTGCATCACTTTACCAGGTGGATTAGCATCCGTTGGTACAGGTTTCCTACAGGACACAGCTGCTAGCCAGTTATACTGGAGGATTGAATTAATGATTAGAATGTCCTGTATCTGTTTAATGACAGACTGGAAACACAGTAACAGAAATATATAGAAATTAAACTGTCTTTAATAAACAGAGATATTTTAAAGCAAATGCTAGAAAGAAAGTCAAATACACAAAACCAGATTCTGGCAATTTTTGTTATCAGTGGAAATCTAGCTTTCATACAATGTCCTGTCAACTCACTTCATAGCCACCTTGTTAAGTAGATTCATTCATATGTTGCCATAACCTGTTCTTCTTGAACTTGACACTATGATTGGTCATTTACCCTAGGACCAGTTGATGAATTTTAAATTCATCAAAGAAGTAAAGGATAAAGTTAAGCCTACTCACATGCAAATTAGTGGGCAAGGGTAATTTGTGGGTCAGTCAGTCAGATTAGTTGGTATAAATCAATGGTTTTTACTATAGACATTTTTATTTTCTTTGGGAAAAAAGGGGGGAAATGTGTGTATGTATAAACAAATGTTAACATTTGAATTTGATTAAAATTTTGATCTTTAAAAAAATCAATAGTTTTAATGAATTTCCCTCTTATTTGTTATGAAATGAGAATAATTTCTTTCTGATGTTGCACGCTGAGATCCGTATTTGTTCTTTAGTTATTCCAAGTCGTGAAAATAATGCAAGTTCTAGTGTTTTTCAGACATGTTTTATAGTCAAACAAACTTCTAGTATAAAGCTTTGAAGAAAGGAATAAGTGTCCTATAGTTTTCTTCTAAAAATGAAATAGTCAATGTATTAATTTTCTTTAATATGCATATATTAAGATTCCTTTTATATAAGTATGGCATTATTACTTACTAACTTACCTCATGATCTCCTTCAACCTGGACTAATGCCTTTGCAAATAAATATTTAAAATATAGAGAATATAGTATGATGAAATAATAGCCTAATATACATGCTTCGTTTATCATCAAAACTTCTTGAAAGAGGTTGTGTAAAGGGTGAACATTTTAACTTAGAGGGCTTTGGATGAGTTCTAGGGTCCATATGGTTATTAATAGACTTTATGTTTGGAAATATGTTATTAGAAATAATCATTTTGCATTATTTTGGTCTGAATTAATAAGAGATTTATCTAATGGGAGATGCTTGAAGGTGATAACGTTTGAATCTCAAAAGGATTTAAAATGTCCAAAAATATTTTCAAAGATTCAGGAATGTTAAGGATTTAAAGCCCAAATTAAAAAGAAATAGATAACAAAGGACCAGATCTAACAGAGTTTGTGAGAAGTTTTTTTCTTTTAAGAAAAAAGATCTACCATTGAAGTCTTGCCCTGGAATCTGAAAAAATAGAAAACATTTAAACTTCTTCAGTAATGTTTGAGTTTGTGAATTGGGTAAACAATGTAACAATGTCTATTGCATTTTATAGTTCACTTAAGCAGTCTGATTTTGATCTGTATATATGGAGTAGACAGGATTCAAGTGTTTTTTTTTCCTCCCAAACCAATGAGCAGACACATATGTTCCTTAAAGCAGAAACTTTCCATGTTCATATGGAAGCTATCCAGTCTGCTATAGGTCCAAGACTTGACCTCCCTTTTATTTTGCTATCAGTTGCTTAATTCTTTAGATTTTTTTTTGGGAGACTTTTGATCAAAAGGAACATTTTATTCTTTGTTTGCTCCTTTTATTTTTTATAAAGGCTACAAGAAATGTGCAATTAATAACTTTGTACTTTATGCTTGCTAGTGGCATAATCAAGTATGGTATAAAATATCTTTTTATTAAAGATTAGAGCATGATGACTTATTTTTTTTGCGTTTAACTTTGATTTCAAGCACTTGAAAGTTTTATTATCTGAACAACAAAAAGAATAAGTCAACTGGTATTATATATTATGAAAATCAGTAGTGCCACTTATAGTATATTTCATACACAATAAAATTCCAAGCTGAGGTCAGATTACACAGTGTACTTGCCCTAATTTTTCTAGTGTTTTGAGATTACACACACACACACACACACACACACACACACACACACACACACACTTTCTCATAGTGCCACCATGAGAAAAAGATATATAAAATGACATTTAGAACGCTATTCAAAGAGATCCCTTATAATTGTTTCATTTGTTTTTTAAGCATAGTTTTTCTCTTTGAAGTTAATGATGAAGAGTAATTAAATCATGCTTATTGTGTTTGGTTCACAGCTGATGCTGAATGTTTGAAGGAATTCAAACACTGAGTGAAGGACATTCATGAATATGGTGGTTTAGGACACCATTAGTTGTTAGCAGTTTTATATTTCAACATCTTTAAAAGAAATTGGACAAAGGTATTTCAAAAGTGAAATTAAAATGTTATAATCAGGGTCATTACATTACAGTCACAAAGCCAGGGGAAACTGAAAATCAATTAAATTCTTTTGTTGTAGAGGTAGGAGGTTCAGAAAACAGGAGGGGTTTACCATAATCATCCTATGGGTCCTGCAAGTCACATCTAAAACTGGACACGCGACTTCCTTCCCAGTCTTTCTTTCTACCATTTTCATTCTTTTGTTTGTTTGCAGTCAAGGTAGTACAAAGAACATACACTTTACATCCTTTGATCTCAAAGAGTTCCTCATTTAATGGAAACAAATCCTAGTTTTCACTGCAGAGAGTGTGAGATTAGTTTCTTCCTAAATTTCTCTGAACATTGGTTTCTCTGGTCAGGTAATTTGATTATTGATTACTTGGATAGTTGGAGTAAGAACATTTCACAAGTGTATGAATGACTATATTTATCTATGTGAGCATGTAGATATGTTTGCATATGTATGTTTAGACGTGTATGCAGATATATGATACATAACTAAGTTATTAGTTTTAAATTCACATTGTCTAGATAACAGAAGATGTAGTTTCCTGTTTCTGTGAAACAGCCACCATGAGAAAAAGATTTAGTCTTATGAAGGAGATTCTTTGGTATATTTAACAATTTTAATAAATGAAATAAAGAGCATTATGTCTTAAACTCCAATGTTAAGTGTTTCCACTGCACTAATCTAAGTGATACCATAATACACTGTATTATTCTATTATGTTCTAAATAATTGTGAACTTAAGAATTTTTTAAATTTTATTGTTCTAATTGAAAATGAAATATTAGTTGAGGATTAAACCGGATTTTTGCAACAAGAATATCTTATATCTTAGAACCATTTGGAGAGGCTGGGCATACTGTTTAGAAATCTTGGCAGTTGGGTTAGATGGTCTAATAAAGGGGATTTGTGTTTGTGTATGTGGAAAATGGTGTAAATATAGACAATGCTTACCATTCTGCCACTATGTAGTATTTCTTCATCTCTCAATTATGTTGAATGTGTAAATGAACAGTTTTGATTTTCTCTGTCCATTTCTCCTACCAGCCTTGTTACCTAAAAATCTGTTTCAGAGTGGATCTGCTTTAACTAGCATTTTGAATTTATTTGTTCTTTTAGTTTAAAAAAGGGATATTGCTATGGAGTAGAATGAGAAAATTTTAAAGTCAAATTGTCCTAAATGATGTCTGACATTCATTAATATGATTATGCATTTAATGACTTCCAGAGTCCCTCTAGAAACACCATTGCTGGTGTGGACAAATTTAGATCCCCTGTCTACCCAGCATTGGTAAATATGACAGTCCTTAGGGATGAGAGGGCTTCAGAGGTTGAATAATCTTACCAGTATTTCAATCTGTTGGAAAATAAAATTGTCCCGTAATATTTTATATCATGCTCCTTCTCTGGCTGCATTATTAAAATCCAGAAAGGAAAGGATTCTGCCCCAGGTCTGCCTAGGCTTTTATCTGATGCCTTTACCAGCCCAGGGTGCTGGTGTGAGGCTGTATTTTAGGTGTGATATGTTCAAGCATCTGTATATTATTTAGGAAGAGAATCTTTTTGTGTTATTTGTTTCACAGGTGTACAGATCATCTCTCAAAATGTCTTTGGTGACATCTTCTAAGGCAATTAGCTTCCTGATAGTTGACTAATAGAATTAATACGTGCAGAAAGCACTCTAAAGCCACCCACATGCCTTATGAAGTCAATGCTGGGTATGGTTTTGCAAGTATGTGATCTATTTTTTCAAGGAAAATGTTCACTGGAAAAGTTCTTGGCACACAGTAAAACATCGTGCAATCTGTTATTTGTCTTAGAGATAATAACTGGCGGGTGGCTATAGTCTTGTGCTATCTAACTTATGACTTGAGAGGGGAGTTTCTTCCACTCAGAAGTATTGCAAATGTGCTTATATTTACATAATATGTCACTCTGAAAAATTATGATGATATAATTCCAGTAAAATTTTTTCTATAACTACTTCAAAGTATACTCAAATAAATTAACTACATTTTTTAAAACAGCAACTCAAAAGAACATGCCCCTACCCCCCACAGCACAATATAAAACCCAAATGACCTCTCTGATTCTTCTTTGAAGTTTTAGCAGTTTAACGTTCTTTGCAATGTATATTATTAAGGTCTCTGTTGAGCATAAGGCATAAGTGAGTCATACTCTTTCTGAAGGTCTGCTCCTGGGTGGAAGAAGGAACTAGAATTTGTGAAGATAGTAATTTAATTAAGTTGTGTTTTTTTTCCTCAGGAGCTAATGATGCTGGTGGAGTCATTTTTAACCTTTGACCCATCATGTTTCTTCATGATAATGATAAATCAGTTGAGATCTAAAAGGTTTCTTTCTTCTGAAAAAAATGACTTTTTTCCCCAATATGAATGTATTTAGATCAATTTACTTTTAAGTATTTTATCTTAGTTCCCTTGCCGTTTTTCTAATCACTTTGACATTAATATATGGGCATAAACCATTCACCTTTCATTTTGATAGATGGGTAACCTTAATGAATCAGATTATGCTTTCTTCCGACATTCTGCTTTTCATACAGAGTTTTCTACAGTTTTGAGTAACCTCATTTATATCATTTCAGTTAGTCATTATTAGAATGTAGGTATGTTAAGTAGGAAAGGTTGAAACACAACCGTTTTTAAGCACTTGGCCAAAGAAAGACTGTACTATGTTCGATACAGATGAGATGATGTACAATGGAGAAGTAATTCAGAATTTTAGAAGATGAGGCAAGAGATGCTTCCCAAACCAATATCGTTTTATGTGTTTGAACATGTAGAAACAGCTTATATTATGAACTAGAGCATCCTGTCTTCTAGGTCAAGTTTAAATATAAGTTCACAAATACAAACACGTATAAACGTATCCATATTTAACAAATGCTTTTAAATTTGTAAATACCCACGCCTGCGTGCACGTGTGCGTGCACGTGCGCGCACACACACACACACACACAGACATACAGACATACACAACTTTGAGATGTGTGTCTGACTGAGCTCTGCAGTTTGACCCAGAACTCCTGGGTTCTAGTGCTCTTCTTTCAGCTTTCCTATTGCTGGTACTACAAACACATGCCACTCTGCCTGACCTAAAACAGCATGTGTTTTGTTTACATTTATGCTTTAAACAATGACCGATTTCTTAGATTCTTATCTTTTTCCTTCAAATTGTCCCCTTGGATAGCTATCAGTAAAACTACCTTGTAATTTTTCACATGTCCTCCCAAGGTTATCAGAGCCCCATCCAATAGAGAGATATAGGTGTCCTAAAGTGTTGTCAACAAAAGCAACATTGAAATGCAAACATTACAAAAAACATAGTTAACCTGTGTCCTGAGTTACAAAGAAGGCTCTTAGTTTCTTTTCCTTGAGGTTTTTATGGGGTGACAAGGAGAGTCACACATTCCCCCTTCTTCCCGAAGGTTAATGTTGCTCCCTGACTAACACTTTCTCTGGAGTCTTCATTCTTTTATCATATTTTTGTTATTCTATGAGGGAACTTATATGGACATTTGATGAATGATATTATTGGTGCTTAAAGAGAGCACTGCAGTTTTTAAAGGACGGTTGTTCTGTCTTCGACATTAGTTCCTGAAGTAAAATATCACCTTATCAAGGATTATTTACACATCTAGCCCATTATCGTGTTTGGTGATTCATTTTTACAACCATTTTGTGTGACTAGAGATGTTCAGAAGTAAAGGTCCACCCATTCCTCTCGGGCCAGTGTGATCCTGCTTGCATACTGAAGAGTTGCAGGGGAAAACAGCTAAGCAATGCTATTACATTGGATTTTTCCAGCCCTTTTCCATAGCTGTGGTGTAACTCACTCTACTAAACTGGTTGTCACAGCAAAGCCTGCTCACAATAAAGAAAGCTTGTTTTATTAGACAGTAGCAGGTAGACTTTCCAGAGAGACATTTTGAGGGATGGCTTAGGCAATGCTTGAGTTTTCAGCTGAGAGCTTAGAGAACGAAGGGCCTAGAGCCCCATGCTCAACCAGCCTTTGTTAATATGGTCTTTAATTAGCGGGACACTATTCATTTCTCAATATTATTACAGATCTGATAACTACATCCCTGTATAGGCATTTATCACTTAAGTTCTAAGTTTGACTTTAGCTACTGATGTCAAAAAGTCCCAAGGCACAGTAGAGCTGGCGTGGGAAGAAAGCCACCATAAACTGCTAAGATCTCGTCATTTCAGCCTCAGAAAGACAGTGGCCTTTGCCAGCTTCCATACTGTTCTCTAGGTGAGAACCCAAGGGCTTAGCTTATTTCCTCATCCTGCTGCAGAGTCCCAGTGACACCCAATTTGCCGCTGGAGTGCATTCTCAGACTTACTTCTAACCCCCAGCATGGTACCCATAAGTTTTAAAGAAATTCTTGATAGGGCTGAGCAGAAATGTTCATTATCTTCTTTCCTGGTAGTAAGTAGGCGGTTTTTACTCAGTTCATAACATGACTTTCTGTGTCATTTTGACATGAATCTATTTCTCTGAAACCATATTCTTATTAGTATAGCAATATTCCATCATAGTAATTAATGTATATGTTGCATATATTTTTCGTGGAAGCAAGCATGCAGTATGTGTTTTGTAAAGTTAAACCTGTACATATATGTTCTATAAACGTAGCATATCTGATATATATAAAATCTATAACATGTATAAATATATGTGTGCTTATCGTTGCCTATAATTGAAAATAAGGAAATTAGGCAAAAATAGGATGGGAGGGAATGGTTAATAATATGGATAATAATGAGTCTTTTAATATTCATATCATATTTTAAAAGAATAGATTAGCCAGTCTTTGTGTTAAATAGGTCCAAATATCAAATGTTATTTGCTTTTGTCTGTCTCTCTCCTTTTCTTTTTCTTTCCATATTTTTGAAGCTGTCTTTTTTTTTTTCTTCTCCTTAGAGGAACTATTTTTATTGTGCACCTTGAAGAGTTTGAAATGACTAAGTAAAATACACTAGATTGGGTTACCTGTGCGTAATCTTCAAATAACCATGCCCCTTCATTTTCCCTATGTGTTCACAGATATGGTCCGGAAAAAGAACCCCCCTCTGAGAAACGTTGCTAGTGAAGGCGAGGGTCAGACCCTGGAGCCAATAGCTACAGAGAGCAAGGTGTCTACAAAGGACAAAGAGTTTTCTGCAGATCAAATGTCAGAAAACACAGATCACAGCGATGCTGCAGAACTGAACACGAAAGAGGAACACAGCGTGCATGGCCAAGATCCATCTTCTAGCAGTAAGAAGGACTTGCAAATCTCAGACCTGAGTGAGAAGGCAGGCTTCAGTTATGAAAGCCCGAGTAAGGGAGGAAACCTTGCCTCCTTCCCGCACGATGAGGTAACAGACAGAAATATGTTGGCTTTCTCATCTCCAGCTGCTGGGGGAGTCTGCGAGCCCTTGAAGTCTCCTCAAAGAGCAGAGGCAGATGACCCTCAAGATATGGCCTGCACCCCATCAGGGGATTCATTGGAGACAAAGGAAGAACATAAAATGTCACCAAAGGCTACTGAGGAAACAGGGCCAGCGCAGAGTGGTCAAGCCAATTGTCAAGGTTTGAGCCCGGTTTCCGTGGCCTCAAAAAACCCACAAGTGCCTTCAGATGGGGGTGTAAGACTGAGTAAACCCAAAACTGACTTACTGGTGAATGACAACCCAGACCCGGCACCTCTGTCTCCAGAGCTTCAGGACTTTAAATGCAATATCTGTGGATACGGTTACTATGGCAATGACCCCACAGATCTGATTAAGCACTTCCGAAAGTATCACTTAGGACTGCATAATCGCACCAGGCAGGATGCTGAGCTGGACAGCAAAATCCTGGCCCTTCATAACATGGTGCAGTTCAGCCATTCCAAAGACTTCCAGAAGGTCAACCGATCTGTGCTTTCTGGTGTGTTGCAGGACATCAGCCCTTCACGGCCTGCTTTACTAAACGGGACCTATGATGTACAGGTTCGTGTTTTCTCTTGTCATTTCTAGGAGGAGAATCAAGTAATTAGTGATAAAAGGTGAATTCATAGTTTTATGTTCAAAGTGAGATCTCAGACAAGAGACTTTTACACCCTATAGAAAAGATGTGTGTATTTCATTGTTGCTTCATTCAAATGTGTATTCAGGGTTGATTTTAACTTCTCATTGTGGGGGAAAAAATCCAAAATTTCTAGCAGATTTGGAAAAAGTTTTTTATGGAGTTATCTAAAATTTACATTTCTTGATCTACTTCATGATAGTTGGGTATTTTCAGCCTTCCAACAATGGTAGAGATCTGTGATTGCACATGATCATAAGTCATTGCCTTGTTCTAGTTTCAGACTGTTAGGCTTCTCCTATAATCTTCCTCCAGGGTCAGTCTTTCTTGTGTCTTGGATTAGGATTTGATTTTATAGTTAGTCTGATTAGGTTTGGATCATATTGACAGTGATGGAGATATATTCTTGATATATCAAAATAACTGTAAATGGAACTTAGAAGTAACATTTTACATTGATTACAACCCCAATGAGACTGTAAGTAGTAGAGAGCTCACAATGACTTTGAAGTAAACCAATAAAGCATTCCTCTCTCCATTTAAGGAAAATGGTAATAATTTATGAAGGCACTTGGTAATGATTTAGGTTTACACTTTTGTTGAAACCCATAATCTGTTTTCATCTATTTTTCTGTCCTCAGTTGAAAGCATAGATATAAAAAAACCCTAAGGCGTAATATTTTTAATTTGAAAGAAACATGAATGTGAATATGAAGAAATTCAGTATTAATTTTAATTAATTTAATCTTGGTGATTTTAGCACAGTTGAAGCTCATGGCCAGTCCCTCAAAGAGTATTAGGTTGTGGTACATTCTAAAATTCTTTTTTTTTATTAAGAAATTTTTTTTTATTCATTTTACACACCAATCAAAGATCTCACTCTTCCCTCCTCCCATCCCTCTACCCTCCCCCTCCCAACCCACCCCGCATTCCCTCCTATAAGAAGGTAAGGCCTCCCATGGGGAGGTACATTTAGTCGAGGCAGGTCCAAGCCCCTCCCTCTGTCTCAAGGCTGTGTGAGGTGACCCATCATAGGAGTGGGCTCCAAAAAGCCACCTCATGCACCAGGGATGGATTCTGATCCTACTGCCAGGGGGCCCCTTAAGCAGATCAAGTTACACAACTGTCTGCTGAGCTGGGGAGATCACAAAGCATGTGATGGTAAATGTTCACCTTATTTATGAATTTTTACAAGTACCATAGAACTCAGCATTTATTTTACCAGGGAAGTCTTTCAACATTCACTTTTGTCAGGTTCCTAGCCACAGTAGCTCATTCCTATGCTTTTCTATGGACCTAATATAAATTAAGAAAGATGCAGCAAGGCACTACAAAGGATAGGCAGTAACGTATTTTATAATATTTGTAAGAAAAATATGGATAGAAAATTCTGAGTCTTTTCCACATCAGAATGGCCATCATTATTTTAAAGAAGACATGGAGAAAACTTAACAAGGCAGTTTCATCTTTAAAATTTCCATTTTCTCAACTGAATTCCTCCAAATAGAATTATTTCTGTGGAGTAGCAAATTAAGGCAACATAGTTATTATGCGTGAAAGCTGCATGCTTTGAACTCCTGTCTTATTAAAGATCATTTCACTGTCTTATGTCAGATATACTCTGCTGTCAAACTCTGATTTGGAAAGCAAATACGTGTTTTAGATAAAAAGGGTTGGAAGTGCATAATGTCAGTGTGCGAAACGGTGTTTTATAATTAGCAAGTAATATGATGTTAATACCTGGATTTCCGGCAGTTTTAATTTGTTCACTCTGGGGACGACTTCTGAGGGAAGCTGATCCCTGCTGTCAGGAAGGCTCTAAAAAGATTACTAAGGCCTAGGGTTTGGAAGAATTCAGATTTTTAAATACACTTCCATTTCCCTCAAATAGTTATTTGTTAGATTCTTAGTTATTTATAGTAAAGTTTATGTTTGGGTGGAACACTTTTCCTGGGCAGTGATTTTAGAAATGAAACAGATGTGTGAGCTATCTGAGTTTGGAAATAAAACAGCTGATCATAGACTGTGCTGTGCACTAAATCCCTGCTCTGCATGCAGCAAAGAAAAAAGTGATAGGAAGCCACAGGCAGGGAGGTGATCTTGTTAGAATTATTTTATTTTCTTCCTCGGTTGAAGAAAACTAATGCTGCTACAAGTAGATTAAAGCAATCCATGGGAAACATGGGTGATTATTTCAAAGAAATGAATGGATGTGGGGCCAAATCTAAAAAAATGTAACTTCATTTTGTGAAGAGCATATCAAGTACACTATAGATCAATAATGACTTTGAACATATGGTGCATGCATACCTGATATTTGTGCAAATAGTAGTTTCCATGCTGAACCACGAACCAAACAGCTTTTCCTCCTACATGTATTCAGTAATAAAGCCATGTCTGAAATCTCCTTTTGCTCTAACATATCTGTGCTGCAGAAATGCTCTTTAACTAGTTCTTTCTTAGGCCCTTGAACTGTGTTGACTAAAAGCTACCTGAGATAAAATCCTGACTACAGAATTTCTTTAATGCAGAGTTCCATAAGAAATATGTATATCTATACATACATACATACATATGATGCATTTTATGAGTTAATGGCTTGTATATGTTCTGATAAAATATTTTCCTGGACACCAGCATTATGAACAATTTCAGGAATCATTTACTGAACTACACAGTTTAAGCCAATTACAGAAATGGATGAACAATTCATTAATCTTTTTCAATTAAATTGGCTTTTAGGAAATGTTCAGAGCAGTTGGCAGTTAATGACAGATTTATGACACTTTAGACCAAGAGAAAGGAACAGAGGAAAGAACTCAGAGGACTATGTGGCTGTGATCTATAGTTTGGTTTGACACAATGGTTTTATAGAAATCGAACCAACTTGACTGCAAATACAAGATAACCAGTTTGGAAGATGGAGTAATTCATTCAGCAACTTAGATTTTAATACATACTTTATAAACCTAAAATGTATGCTATCTGGAGGAACCTTTGAAAATCCAGTAGCACAGATCTTGTACGACACTATTCATGTCTATGAAAATGCTATTCCCAACAACTGGCCAAGGAATTATGGTTATTTTTGTAAAAATAATGTCAACAAGATTTTCTTACATTGCCCCTGTAGATAGTGTACCAGGAATAGGTGAAGACCACATGCAACACCACCATAGAATATCCCACAACCGTCTTGTCTCGGTCTGAGGAATTCGTGAGATCCTCCACCACACACTTCACAATAAAGTATGCATAGCTCTGCAAACAGAAAAGAGATCATCTTTTTACAGAAAAACCAAAAAAAAATTAAAATGAACTTCCCAACACAAACTGAAAACAACAGAATCCAAATAATGCCAATAAATAAATAAATAACAAAAAGAAGTAAAAGAAGATCTTGGCTAGCACTGAGCTACTTGACTGGATAAGGACACTAGTTTCCCAATGTTTCACCCCCCACTCTGTGTTTTATCAGGTTTCTTTTCTTTTCTTTTCTTTTCTTTCTTTCTTTCTTTTTTTTTTGCTTATATATTTGAAAATAATGGATATGGCATGATTGGTAAGCCTCATGTAATTTTTACTATCTGTATTCAGCCTTTGAGGCTTGCAAGTAGACCAATAATAGGACAAGAGATTGAGTTCTTTAAAAAGTAATTACAGCCTCTTTCTTTTTAATCTGCTTTATTATGCTTATATTTAAACCTTCTCTGAATGGAGGCCTGCATTAACCACGCCGACTCTGCTGTTTCATTAGGGCTTAATGTGCTGTGCATTAGGGCGTTTGCATCATCTTTATGGGGGAGCTTTTAGCTCTCAGATCAGGTTATAAAATTAGGAGTCCTGTCAAGTTGTGCTTCCCACGGGAAAGTGTTTACACTATTCCAAGTTGATAAAAGCTCAAGATGCACGCAAAACCTTTCCATATTAGCAGATCTTTTCTCTTGTTCTGCATTATTCACGACTCCATGAAAGTAGCTACTGGATTCCATTTGGGACCTTCATTTTGGCCTTTAGTGAAACCCAACGTTTACTGGAAGGACCCCTTTCTTAATTCACCAGGGACTCTTTTCTGTTTGAACCAGGAGTGCTACATTTCTGTTTTGTAAATACTTTTATCCCAGTTGTACAATATGTCATGTTAGAAACAGAAAGAGCAGATTTTCGTGATAGGAAACTACCCTTTGTTTTTATATTTTCAGTACATTGAACTATAGGAGCTCTATATAACCTTAACATATAAGTGTATTCAGTTGAACCCTGGAATTACAGTTTTGATTAAAATAGTAAAAGAAAAAAAAAACAAAAACAAAACACCCAAGAACATTAATCTCATTGTGGTTTATTTTGACTTGTCTTGAATTTTACTTCCAAATATTTATTTTTTGCTTTGCAGTTTCTTTTGATCTGGAGTATAAGGGAAGTTGTAGATCTTAGCAGGTTCTGTTTCTTTGTTTTTCCAAGTTGAGAACTATTGCATTTTAGAAAAACTGGTGAATGAGACTTTAATCAATTCAGACTGTCTATGGAGTACAGAATGTTTGGCATATGAATCCAGACTTATTTTCAGGGCTGTATCTCTTTAACAAGTAATAAAGTGTGCAAAATAAAACATATGCTCACCCCAAGGCCATAAAGCAAAGCAAAGCTCTGGCATTTACCAGGTTATTTTCATCAGTGGAGATGGCTGAGCTGGATAATGTAACCCCCCCCTGGGAGGAGAAGTTTGACCATTCTAACTAATCCATTTACCTGTGTGGCAGTTAAATCTCCATTTGGCTGTGTTAACATGAGAGTGGTATGATAAATGTCTACTTCTCTTTGATTTTTTGGTTTGTTTGTTATCATTTAAAGAATGTGTGTCATTTTCTAGAATATCAGTGTTTCTCTCAAGGCAGAATGTTTAGAATAAAAAACCATAATTATCAGTGCATCCAATCAAATTTAGACTCATTCAACTCTTAATAAAAGTTTTATCTCCCAAATGGCCTTCTCTGCTAACTATATCAAGTCAGCAGATTGTTGAGGGCTTTTCATTCCTCGGGTCATTATAATCACCACAAACTTGCAGCTGTTGAAAGTCCAGATATACAGTGAGTGCCCCAACTGGAGGGAAGTTTGGAGGGAGAAAGCAGCATCATTTCATTTTCTGATTCTCTTTGTTCTGAGAATCATTAGACCAAACACATCTTGGCTTCTTACTCATCCTTTGACTCCAAATCTTAACAAATATATTCTGCCCTTTCAAGCACTCACACTTGTTTGATTTTTTTTATTGAGCACCAAAATGCAGCATTTATGCTTTCAGTATTTTTAAGTTCATCTAGTCTTCTTTCGTCACCTTTCAGTTTACATAATAAATATTGCACACAGCTTTCCTCCCCCAGTTTTAGATTTACATTTAATAATAGCTAACATTTATTAAGGGTCTCTTATGTGCTGATGTGTCTCTGGGTTCTTTATGTGCATCAATCAACTCATCTTCATAAAAACCCTTGAAGTAGACACTACTATTATGTCCATTAGAAGAAAAGAGGAAACAGGTATACAGGGATTAAAGCACCATGCCCACCAGCAGGGAGTTGCATAACTAGGGTTGATAGGGTGTAAACTATGATAGATAGGATGCAGAGGTCTGGCTGCATGACTACTGTGGTACACTGCTTCCTCAAAGGGAAATTGCATTTACTGCAGATAGAAAGGAGTGGGAGACAAGTTCAATAGTAAGGTGGGTTGTTCGATCCTCAGGCTGAATCACTTTAAATGTGATCTCTTTGAGATTATCTGTTATCTAATCCATGCAGTATGGTGCTGCCTTATTGGAATTTACTTGGCTTATAATTGAAATCACTGAGAAGAAAATGAAATGTGTTGATTTGTCTCTTTTTTAATTACTGTAATTCATTTTCACTGATTCTTTTGCGGCAGAAACTGGTACTGACTGAGTGAGTCCAGGACAAATTTTTGACTTACTCAATTAAGACTGCAATGTTATTCCCAAATTAAGGGATGGTTCATGCATTCGTTTGATTTCTTTTCTGGTCTCCTCATTCAGAGGCCTTTGTTTTGAGAATTGATGATCTGATAGACGGTGTGAGAGTTGTCTTCTGCTCTAGTTGCTGGGCATATACAGTGGTATGTCTGTGAAGACTGATGTTAAGGAGATGCTTTCACTTCCCATTTATCTTCTCCAAGGCTGTGTAATCAAGCTTTTACCTTCTGCTTACGTTAAGAGCAGGCTTGGGTGTGGAGGCAGACAACAAATCACAATGCCTTTACGGTGTCTAATTTGAGTACGCTGCCCACCCCAGCCACACTGTGAGTTTTGTGATTTCCCTGGATAACGAAAGTGAGAAAAGTGTGGGGTGCAGTGAGCAGCTTAAGCACTGAGCTACCCCACCTGCCCAGTACCCCTCCTTTCACACTGTAGATGTAAGTTGAAGGATCACTAGGGTTCCTGCATGCGTTCACTAGCACAGGAATCCTGTAATAAATAATGATTTTCTAGCTAACGGGCAGTCCTACCTTGACAGGCCATTGCTATTCCCGAGCCAATGTACATAAAATCGAAGTTATCAGAACTTCTTTTTTTTTTTTTTGTTTTTTCGAGACAAGGTTTCTCTGTGTAGCTTTGTGCCTTTCCTGGAACTCACTTGGTAGCCCAGGCTGGCCTCGAACTCACAGAGATCCGCCTGCCTCTGCCTCCTGAGTGCTGGGATTAAAGGCGTGCGCCACCACCGCCCGGCAATCAGAACTTCTTTTGCCACTTCTTGTCCATAGTTCCATTTTAGTTAAGTCAAGGCTGGGAATCCCGGCATTGCTTTGGATTTCTGTTATTATCTTACTCCACACATTTGAGAGATTGTTCCGCTATTCTTGTAGTGTCAATATTAACTATAATTATTAATTATGTTTATTTAATAAATTTAGTTTTTTTTAACTAATAAATACTAATTTATTCTCTGTGTGTGGTGTGGTGTATGTGGTATGTGTATGTGTGTGTGTGTGTGTGTGTGTGTGTGTGTGTGTGTGTGTGTGTGTGGTGTGTGTATGTGTGACGTGTGTGTGGTGAATGTGTGTGTGTGTGTGTGTGTGTGTGTGTGTGTGTGTGTGTGTGTGTGTGGTGTAGATCAGAGGACAACTTTCAGAAGCTGGTTCTCGCTTTCCACCCCATTCAAGCAGGCTCTCTCTTGTTTTTGCTGCTATACTGTCTACTCCAGGATAGCTGACCAGAGTGTCTGGGCAATTCCCCTGTCTCAGCCACCCACCTCACTACTAGTGTGCAGGCCCTGCAGGCGCCTTTTGTCACCTCTAGTTTCTTAGAGGATGAAACTCAGGGCATCCCACTTGTGCTGCATGAGTATCTGTGAGCTGCATCAACTCCCCTGCCCCAGACTGCTTCCTTTTATTTTTTTGTCGTTCTATTCATTTTTCATTCTTTTTCCTGTCTCTTCTGTATTCCTCTTCCTTGTTATTTTCCTTCTTCTCTTGCTCCCTCCTCCCTTCATTTTGTTTAATTTACGTTCCATTCTGGTGTTCTCCCTTTCTTTGCTCTTTCCTTTCTTGTGGTCCTTTTCCTTTGGAAATCCCTCAACATTTCCTGAGAGGACCTGTCATTGCTCACTCTCATTTCTTAACTTTACTCAGGTTTCTTCCCCCTGGGTAGTCTTTACACGAACTCTGCCTGTGAGGCTCGTCTTTAGATGCCAGCTTGACCGTACACCGCTCCCATGTTGCCTCTGGAACCCTTTTCTGACTTTTCAGTTTAGGGTAGGTACTCTTCTTTGGCTGTCCTGGAACTATGGACACAGCAGAAGCTTCACATATTCCATTGTTTTTATTATCTGTTTACATGTGTTTAAAATTTTTAATTCTGTGTGTGTGTGTGTGTGTGTGTGTGTGCGTGTGTGTGTGCGCGTGCGCGTGTTTGTTTGTTTGTGGGCATGTACATGTGAGTGCAGCTGTCTGAAGCCAAAGGAAGGCACCAATCTTCCTGGGGCTTGATGTACCTGACATCATTTCTAGGAACTGAACTCAGATCCTCTACAAGAGCAGCATGTGTTCTTAAGTGCTGAGCTGTCTCCCCAGCCCCACGTGTGAGATCTTCTGTTAAAACACAGACATTAGTGTGTTCTGGTCCAACATGTCTTGTTGATTCCCAGTGCTTCTCAGTTAGTAGGGGTGCTACAAACAACCTCTTTCAGGGAAAATTGTTCTGTGTTTTCAGGGGTTAAACTCAGTTTTCCTGTTAATGTCTGCTTTGCTTCCGTTCCCTTTTCATTTCCCCTATATTTTTATTTTCTTTGTCAGTGGGCAGAATCCAACCCAGGGCCTATGCGTACTAGGCAAATGCTCCACACTGAGCTCAATCTCTGGCCTCTGTGTCCTCTTGCAACACACATTCATATCTTATTGTCTCCATTTAGGGCAGTAGTGAGAGGCAGACCAGGTTTAGAAGTGTCCTGTGAGGAGCACCCTGCCTTGCAATGTACTTGCACTTTATTTTCTTGTTTCCCATAAAAGGTAGACTTCCAAGTTATTTTGACTATATAATTTTTTGAGTGTGCATGTATGTGATGTAGTGGTATATAGGTATGCATGTGTATGGATCTGTACAGATACATCTTGGAAAACCATCTCTCTACCTTCTACCCTTGACTCAGGGTTTCTCATTGAACCTGGAGTCAGGCTGCTGGCCTGCAGGTTGCATTTCCTTCTCTGTGTGTCCCTCAAAGTCCTGGCTTTATAGGAACAAAAACAGTTGTGCCTGGCTTTGTATGAGAGTTCCTACTTAAGTGACACACACTTTTACCTGCTAAGGGCCATCTTCTCTGCTTGGCCTCCAGATTCTATTGAGATTAGGTTTATGACATTAGTATTCTGTCATTCCAGCTACCAGGTGACCATAGAAAAACTCGTTTTAGAGTTATACTGAGCAAAATCATAATACAAATTTTCAGTAAACTATTTATCTGTGATCCTCAATAACTGATTTTAAAGATGTGCACAATAAAGAATAGACATTGTGTTTCTTTTAAATGTGCCCCTAAGGATAGTTGGCTTATTATAAATCCAAATGAGAAAAGGATTCACTGGATTTATTTTGGTGATGCTGACAAGAACAGGCTGCAGGAATTAACTGTGTGGAGAGTGAGAGGATTGCCACATGATTAGATTAGTTACTGCAGATTTTAAGCCCTCATTCTCCATCAGAAGTGCATCAGGGTAGAAGTGCATTGGTACACTGGAATGTGTATTTGGAGTTCTATACATGCAGAAACATTCCTTATAGGTATTAGCAGGTTAACTCTGGGTATAGCGACTCTCAACCCTTACAGGTTTCTTCAAGTAGTATGAAAGTCCAGTAGTTTAACAGTGGTTTTCACTTAATAACTTAGCTTTTTGTTTTTAAGGTTTTACATTTTGACTATCAGCCCATAACCCCAAGTCTCTCCAATTAGCACCCTCATCCTCTCCTCTGTTCCATCAAT
Source organism: Peromyscus eremicus (assembly GCF_949786415.1). Lineage (NCBI taxonomy): Eukaryota > Metazoa > Chordata > Mammalia > Rodentia > Cricetidae > Peromyscus > Peromyscus eremicus. Next base: position 49,885,421 of record NC_081436.1, read on the forward strand.
TATAGTACTTGAAAATGAACCACATCAGAGAGAGAGCCTGTGTGTAGTTCAAACAGCTCCCTTTTCTGGTACTTTGAAAATAAGTACACGTACTAAAGTGTCATTTTAAGAATTCCGAGGCTTTAAAATGTTTTCCTTTGACATGTTCTTTTAGATAGTATTTTATTCATTTTTTAATGCATGTTATTAGGAGGAAACAAATGAATTCATAGAGACCATGAAAAAACAATATTTTAATGTTTTTCAATTCTCTTGTGTAATATTTCTGTTTAACAATGTATAATTAATCATAAAGAAAATCCAGGGAAAATACTATGTAGAAGGAATAGACTGTTTTTTTTTTTTTAACTGCAGAGTTTTAAAATTGGGATTAAAACAGAATAACGCCATCACTGTTATCAGTGATTTTGTTTGTTTGTTTTTCAGTTTATGTGCCTTACTTTAGGCTGTTTTTTTTATATATAACTTTAATTTGCTTTTGGAAGGTTATATGATCATTTGCTTTTGTATAAAAGACACAGTTAAGGACTTTTTTTTTTTTTTTTTTTTTTTTTGCTTTTTGCAAGGTCAAAACAATGGTAGAGTTGCCCTGAGTTATTATGGCTCCTTGTTCCAGGTGACTCAGGGGTATTGGAGAGAACTTACTGTCTGTACTCTATCACAGTCACTCCTTCAGCCCAAATGCAGGGAGTCCTTACATACCCCAAATATTAGTAACACGTTCTTCTTGTAGTCTAGAAAGAATATAAATAGACCATTGGCTTAGCAACAGCAAATGGAACCTTTCACTTAGGCTGAGAGTACTGTTTGAACCAAGTGTGTTGAATTTGCCACTGATGTCGTCAGCCCCGATCCATTTGATCTATTTGTCATGTTGGCAGGAGAAGTTCGTGGGATGGGTCACCCTGTTAAATAGTCTTCCATTCTTAGTCTGCAGTTAAATAGCCTGTAGTGCACTGCCTAATACAATGCTTCACGACCACGTGCAGCTCTTTAGATTTAATTAAATCAAAATTGATGAAAATTAAAACATCTAAGTTAAATTAAAAACAAGTCACTTTCACTACCTTTATTTTAATACCCATAGGAGGCTCCTGCCCATCATTGGCACAGAGAATAATATGCAAAATTTTTATTATCTTGGAAAATTCCATTTCATCTAGAGTTCTCATTTGATGCTTACAATTATCCAATTAAATGGCAAAATGTACAGCATTAGCTATATTCATAGAGAGGGGAAACAAGTCCTAGGAGGTTACTATGTTTGATCACAGAATTTGGAGAACTTCTAGGAGCAGATACAGGCATGCAAATGTAACTGCAGTTCAAGTGTTTTATACAGAATCTTTCACCTTAAATATCTATAAGACAGAGAAGGTCTAGCTTGTTCACCTTATATTTATGTCTATTCCAGGGCTCAACACAAGACAAATGCTTAGTAACACTAAGGGGATGGAGGAGTACATGTTAGGTCCAAAATGAACATATAGCTTTATGGTTTTTAGCTTGAGTACATCTACATAAAAGCTTTCTATGTTAATACATTATAATTTCAAATGTTGGTGTGTCAAGAAAAAAGATAGGAAACTACATTCTGCTTTTCATCTCCTTTTTAGTATAATAACTAGAAAAAAAGTCTTTTTCCGATGATTATTGGACTCTGATGTTTGAGAAGTTTGCAGTGATTCCGTGTAAACGAGTGTTTCCTGACAATATGTTTTTAGTGAATTGCTGCTGTAAGTGCTTAACTGTGCTTACAGTGTATTTGTATTTAACTAAGATAGGAGATCAAAACTAACATTTGTAAATAGTGAAAATAAAATCAGTGTGGGTAGTAGACGTGGATGGTGTATTTTAATAAAGTTTTTTTGTTTGCTTTTAACAGAGGTTGTCAAATAATGGATATCAGATATGTTTTACTGTGACTTGTAAATGAGATACTGTAAAATGAATTACACAAATAGTCTCTAGACCTTCTTTTTGAGAGAAAAATGAATAGAATACTAAGAAATCATATTTCCATCAAAAGCCTTATCTAATGTGATTCCAATGCTGTTTTACTTTCAATGCTGTATAACACCAATATGATTTATTGGCATTAACCAAAAAGGCAAATTTGTAATCTATGGAATATGAAAGTTATTGCTCGTCTCCATGAAATAAGATTTGTTAGTTTTGTTTGTTGTTTGGATTGTATGTCAAAGAGCTCAGTAGTGGGAATGTATTTCTTAGCACAATTTAGGTATTTAGCAGTCATTAGATGTGTACTGTATAGTGGAGACCTCAGATTCACTTCTATAGGCAAAGAAATACTTACCTTAGACACATTGCCAACACCAACTCAAAAGATCCAATGTAGTCTGCAAAGTTTGTTAATCTTAAATGAAGATACTTTACTGGTAATTATTCATAAACTTTTCTTTACTCATGGTTAAGAACACAAAATCAAAAGGCATGCTGATATTTCTAGAAACAGTATTTACTTCAGAATCATATGCATAGGGAATATGAGTGCTTATTGCTGAACTCCTTTGGTGTGGCTGTGCACGTGGGACTTAAAGATTGAAAAATCAAAAGCAGTGATGATCTGTGGTAGATTCTCAGGAATTTAACTTGTTCAAGCAGAAGTTTGAAACCTTTTATACTAAGGAGCTCAGCATCTCCTGGCAATGCAGTAGCAAAGAAAACAAAACAAAACAAAACAAAACAAAACAAAAAAACAAACAAACAAAAAAAACCCCAAAATCGCCATCTCTATATTTTTGCACTATTATCCTTACAGTAAAACATTATTTCAACATTTACCTCTTTGATCTAAGTTTAAATCCCTATAGTGATTGAAAAGAGCATATCACTTAATGCTGGATTCTTTGAGAGACTGAAGTTTCTTTTCAATTCTAGCGAATTGGGAAGTCTGTGTAGAAGTTTTGCAATGTGACCAGTTTACTGCACCTTTCAGCTCCTTTTGATCAGTGTAAGGATGTTGTAGATAGTTTTTCTCAAGGATTTGACTTTAGCAAACTTTCAAATTGTTTACTTTCAGATTTCTGCCTTAGAGGGTACTCCATTATTACCTCTCTTGGCCCAGTGATCCTGTTCTCCCGACAGATTGAAAACTGTGTGTGTTTGGGTTCATACATATACATATGATGTATATGTATCAATCGTGTGTGTGTGTGTGTGTGTGTGTGTGTGTGTGTGTGTTTTCTCATCATCTTTTGATTAAGAATGTGGAAATAATCAAATTATTATCTTAATGTAAAGTCAGTATCAAGTTGTTTATGTGCTAGTGTTGATTTCTTAGAACTGTAATGTTGGACATGAATTTAGAAGTTATCCCAATGGATCAGAGAGGTTAAGTACCTTGATCAAGATCCTGCCTCTTTAGGAAGCAAATGAAAGCTGCTTCCATTTTAATTCTATACAGTAGGGATGCAAACATTCTGGAATGCACTACAGAATACAATTTGCATTTTAAGTAGAGCCTTCAAGTGATTTTGAGAAGCCTGAGATTTTTTCTCATGGAATGATTTGTATATGAGCAGCGATCACACATGTCATTTTTGAGCAGCTGTTGAAGAAGGCAGAACATGATTTTGCCACTTTCTTTATACATTACATCTGGGGAAAAATTAAAAAGAAATCACTGATTTTTGAAGGAAGAGTTTCCCTCCCTCCCTTCCTTCCGTCCTTCCCTCCTTCTTTCTTTAATTTCTTTTCCTTTCTTTTTTCTAATTTTTTTCTTCAAGATTTCATTTAGCAATTCAATATCAAACCATGAGCTTTTACTCAGTGTGATCCCTGACTGAGGTCCCTGTTCAGGTGTGGTCTGAGAAGGGAGGAAGGCTTCCTTATAAAGTGCCTTTGAAGGCCTCCATATGACCAATAAAAGTAGTCTTTCCTCTTTCTTTTTCCCTTTTTGAGATAGAGTCTACCTATTAAGCCGAGGGTGGTCTTGAACTCTCCATTGTCCTACATCTGTCTTCTGAGTGTTGGGATGTTATTGTATGCTAACATGCCTGGCTTACTGTGCAACTCAAGCTTAGCAGAGACAGTAGTACATGGGGGATTGCCTTATTTTAACCTTTAATCATCCTATGACCCATTCACTGGAGGAGATAGTGGTTCTTAGTTACTAGATATGGCCTTAATCAAATAGAGCCCTGGCAGGGTTCTCTCCATCTTTGGCTGAGAGACGTTTGTGCCAACATTCTTACCCACTTCATTTTATATTGGTTTCATTGCGCATGATTAAGTTTCTGTTAGAAGACCCGCTCTGTGGTCATTTTAGGTCCTGTGTTTCATCTAAAACAGAGCCCTCCTCTTTGCCTGCAGCCTCAATGCTATAGGGACTGTGTCTCACATTTCTTTGGAGAATCTCTTGAATGGGTGATCTCAGAGCCACTGCCTCTGGTTTTGATAGCAACCCTTAACTCTTCAAAAGGAAACACCTTGTTATTTGGGTGTTTCTACAGTCATGCAGAACAACCCCACTCAGTTGGAAATAGATTTCTTAAAATATGTATTATTTAGTTCTTTGAATTGGTGCTAGCACTTTTATCACATAACTTCACCCTTTGCCCTAAAATGAAGCACTCAAAGAGACCCTGTCGAGAAATGAAGACTCCCTTCCTATAGTTCAAGTTGTTCCCTAGGAAGCTGGAAAAGTACTGTCATTTTATAAAAATGTTGAATACTTGACAATACCCCTCCCTTACAGAGAACTGACTGAATTTATGGCACATCTAAAGTAACTTCCATCTCTTCTACACTCCAGGTCACTTCAGGTGGAACATTCATTGGCATTGGACGGAAAACTCCAGATTGCCAAGGCAACACCAAGTATTTCCGCTGCAAATTCTGCAATTTCACTTATATGGGCAACTCATCAACTGAACTAGAGCAACATTTTCTTCAGACTCACCCGAATAAAATAAAAGTTTCTCTCCCATCCTCCGAGGGTGCGAAACCTTCGGAGAAAAACTCTAACAAATCCATCCCCGCGCTTCGAGCCAGTGACTCTGGGGACTTAGGAAAGTGGCAGGACAAGATAACAGTGAAGGCGGGAGATGACACCCCTGTCGGCTACTCAGTGCCCATCAAGCCCCTGGATTCCTCGAGACAAAATGGTACAGAGGCCACCAGTTATTACTGGTGTAAATTTTGTAGTTTCAGCTGTGAGTCATCCAGCTCACTCAAGCTGCTAGAACATTATGGCAAGCAGCATGGAGCAGTGCAGGCAGGCGGCCTTAATCCAGAGTTGAATGACAAGCTTCCCAGGGGCTCTGTTATTAATCAGAATGATCTAGCCAAAAGCGTAGAAGGAGAGCCATTGACCAAGCCAGAAAAGGGCTTGAGTGGGGCTAAAAAGAAGGACTTCCCCAGCAAGGGGGCAGAGGATAATGTGGTAACAAGCTATAACTGTCAGTTCTGTGACTTTAGATATTCCAAAAGCCATGGCCCTGATGTGATTGTAGTGGGTCCACTTCTCCGTCATTACCAACAGCTCCATAACATCCATAAGTGTACCATTAAGCACTGTCCGTTCTGCCCCCGAGGCCTCTGCAGCCCAGAAAAGCACCTTGGAGAGATTACTTATCCGTTTGCTTGTAGAAAGAGTAATTGTTCCCACTGTGCGCTCTTGCTGCTGCACTTGTCTCCTGGGGTGGCCGGAAGTTCCCGAGTCAAACACCAGTGCCACCAGTGTTCCTTCTCTACCCCCGATGTAGACGTCCTCCTCTTTCACTACGAGACCGTGCACGAGCCCCAGGCGTCGGAGGTCAAACAGGAAGCAAACCATCTGCTAGGATCTGACGGGCCGCTGGCTGTCAAGGAAAGCAAAGAACACTCGTGCACCAAATGCGATTTTATGACCCAGGTGGAAGAAGAGATCTCTAGACACTACAGGTGAGTTTTCCGGGTCCCCACATACCAGGTGGAGAACCAGAGAGCCCAGAGAAACGGGGCAGGCATTGGTGGGGCTACATCTGATGGGGGCTGGACGTACAGGACAGTCCCAAAGAAGTTCTTCTGTCCAATGGCAGATTATGATATGTTTATGAATGTGATGACATCAGATTTTGGTTGAGTCATGTGTTCTCATGTTTCCTAAGTGTTTTATACCGCTGGCGGAGTGCATTTTCAAATTCTCAGAAAAAAGGATGATGAGTTTACTAATTTAGGTAGTCTGACTCTGTCTCCCATAATTATTGAAGGTACAGCTCCCAAATGAAAAGTTCTACTAGAATGTATTTTATTCTCTGGAAACAATCAATTTGAGATTGTTGCTCATTATTCTCTTTGAATGAGATTGGACATTCTTCTCACTTTTCATACTTGAGCCATATTCTTGATTGGCATACAAACAATAATGTTGATGTGAGATTTTGTAATACACATGATTTTGATTATGCTTTCACTCCTTGAGGGCAGATAAAACAGGTTATTTCAAATTCATTAACATATGCAACACATGCACATTCCTTTTCCTTATTTGATTCTCCTTGTAAGTCTTAATCTCCCCAGTTTACCGTTCCTACGTTCTTATAGATGAGTTTACATTAAACACTTACTTACTATATGCACTCACTTCTGAATTTCAGAACTGTACGTTGCCAGGCATTGTCTGTACTGGAGTACATAAGCTAGACACAGTCCATGGCCTTATGGAACTAACACTTTAGTAGGGAGGACAAGGCACCTACAAATCATCAGGATCCGGGAGTGCCATAAAAGCAGAGGAGCAGAAGGCTGTGCTCAAAATAAACACAGTAAGAGCATAGCTCAATAATAGCGAGTCAGGAAATGCCTTCCCAAGGAAGAAATGTCTAAGCTGAGACCTGCTTATAAGCTGGGATGATGCACAAGCCTTGAAGATACAAGGTGTGCAGAGCTGAGCATTCCTTGGGTATTTTATTGTCATTCTGCCTCTAAGCACCAAAGTAAAAGCTTTATTTACTTTCATATATATATATATATATATTTGACCTGGTCACCCTGTAGCCCAAGCTGGAGTATAACTCATTGTATAGCTCAGGTTAACGTCAAAGTACTGGCAATGTTCCTACCTCAGTGCTTCTTGCACATTGAGATTAGAGGGGTGAGCCGTTGTCTTTAGCTTTCAGTTACTATTTGAAGTGCTAGTCTATATGTAGGTCTAATACCCTAGATTAAAACAAATCTGGTTATTTCAGGTTGGGATATATATATATATATATATATATATATATATATATATATATATCCCAAGACTGTAAACAATACCTTTCACTCTCTTTGAAGGTTCTATGTTAGTGGCTTATGTATGTATGTGTGGTATCTATGTCTTCTCAGTCATCAGTAATGAAGCAGTTCATGTCCAACGATAGGCTAATAATGTTAGATGTTAATTTGAAGGGCATCCTAATGTTCACAGTGAATCAAATGTTCAGAAAACACTTACTTGAGATTTACACTGTTTAATTTATAAGGTCAGCCCTGGGAAAGACATAGTCCTGCAATCAAATATGTGTTCACACTTGCAATGAGTATTTCTGTCTTCTCCGATGTTAGCTGCATGCTAATTTATTTCCGAGCTAGCAGGCACCAGCTTTCCTTGACTCTTACTTGTGTGGATGTGTAAGTATGGGCAAGTTTGTGCATATTTTGCACATATAGTTGTGAAGTGGTATATAAATTAGGTAATCCAGCTGTTTTTAAAGGGCATGGCTATTTTAAAGGAATCCTCATTATATTCTTTAATTATAAGGAAAATGGAATAATGACACAAATATGAATATATGTATGTATGAGCATATATGTGTATATGTGTATACACACACACACACACACACACACACACACACACACACCAGAGCTTACTGATATACCTAGTAAACAGATGATTTGGGCAAACACATTTTCTTCAGGAGTCTAAGCCGTTACTTAAAGCTTTGGAAAAAAACCCAGCATATTTATATAATTTTTTTTTTTTTTGGTTTTTCGAGACAGGGTTTCTCTGTGTAGCTTTGCACCTTTCCTGGAACTTGCTTTGGAGACCAGGCTGGCCTCGAACTCACAGAGATCCTCCTGCCTCTGCCTCCTGAGTGCTGGGATTAAAGGCATGTGTCACCGGCGATATTCTTTAGATAAAGAAAATAATCTTTGGGGAATTGAAGAGTTTCAATAAAAGAGATTTCTTAATAGTATCAGGATTTATTTAATTCTTAGTAATTAAAGTAACCTTTACCAGAAAGAGATTATTTTCTCCTTGCCCTGTACTGTATCTGTGCAGTTTAATAGATGAGCATGCATAGATCTTGGCAAATGTTTTTATGCAAATGGAATTCCCAGGAGCATTTGCCTTCACAATAGTTTTCAATTTGCTGACAGCTCCAAGGTGAGTTACATTTTCATCTTTCATTACATACTTTTAGACCATTTTGAGGAACTAAGGGTATATGCCAAAGACAGTTGTATGTTGGCTTTGAATCTCAGTCAAGCTCCCAGCATTTTATTAGTTAAGAAATTAAATAGAATGTGCCCCTAGGCCATTGAGTACTTTAATAATACTTACTTTTAAATCCTGACATAATTTCGTTGATCTAAGGAAGGACCCTTTCGATTCTAGGCTATTCATCTTCTATCTGAGAGTCTCAATAGAATTATTTGAAATTTAGATTTCAGAGTCATAATTCATGACTAGGAAGTATAAGGAAATATCACTAAATGTTGGTCACATTAGAAGCCTTAGCGATGTAAAATAAAACAGCTATTCATGTTCTTCAAATTCAATCCTCTAGGAAAGTATTTACTTCATATGCCATGTTTTGAAAATAGAATAAGAGGTCATTTCACTTTATCTCAATTCTGTCTTTTTAGATTACTCTATATTTATTTACATTAGCCCTGTTAGAGAGTTTCTACTATCATTTGATGTTATTGTTATGGAACATTCTAGACTTTGAGTGCTTTATGTACAAGAGTGAGACAGTAACAAAAATCAGCATAATCCTCTAATTGTACAATATGTGTGAAATAATCTACATCTAAAACAGAGTTGATGAAGAACTCAGAGAAATGTCAATGTGGATTCCACGTATACACACTTTCAGTAAGAGCTGGGCTGTTCTGAGTGGAGCTGAAATATTATCCATTCAGTAACTGAAAATGGGTCTGTTATCATCTTCTTAGTGTTTCTGCATAGTTACAATGTCCCTTAACACACCTGTGTCTATCATTATTTTCCATGCCTGAATCTGTTTCTCTTGCTTCATGTGTTTTATTAATTTACTGCTCAATAAACATTGCATTGGTTTTCTATTGGTTACCATTTTTATCAAAATGTCCAGTGTTATATAATTTATGTTTCAGACCAACATAGAGCAAAAGTCTTCTTACAAAGCAACTGTAAGCAACCATATTAGTTAAAGCCTACTTTTAATGCATTCCAGACTTCCCCAAATTCAGGGGAATTTCCAAAGCTTATTCTTTACTTCACGAAGAATGAGCTAAGCCATAGTGAGGGAGAAGTGAAAGGCTAGTGTGGCATGTGAAGTGGCACAGGGGACAAATGCCAGGATGTCTGCTGGGCTGGGCCGAGACGAAGGTGTAGGGTCATCTGCAGGGAGGGGCTGAATTTATGAGTTCCACTTCAATGATGCTGCTGATTAAATTATTTCCACATTCAGTGCTCTACTGTTCTCCATCAGAAATAAAAATAAATTTGTCTACAGAAAAGTATTCCGTTGCTGCTTACAAAGTAGCCACATGTGAAGATAAGTTTTTTTTTTTTTTTAAGACAAGTTTTGCGTGCACTCACCATTGCAGTTTGCTGTGCAGACAGAGAGCAGATACACCGTATGTGAGAAAAGTAGAAAGCAGAAATGATAGAGTCAGATACATAGGAACTTTAGATATAGGAATTTTCAGTTACGATAGCATAACTGTTGCATGTTTAAGGAAGTAAAAATTACTATTTAAAATGATCACACATTGTGAAACCATAAATTACTGAGGGGAGCCAATGAACAAATACCATTCCTAATTAAAAAGCATAATCATTGAAAATTAAATAAATATGATAATTGACGGATTAGGTAATGATAGAGAGCCAGTGAGGTTATCACAATGAGATATTGAAACAATATTTTAAAATAAACATTTATTTATTTAAATATTTAACTGATTTGATTATTTAATGTATGTGGGTGTTTTTGTCTGCATGCTTGTCCCTACAACGTGTATTTTCTTGATGACTTTAGATGCCAGAAGAATGTGTTGGATTTCCTGGGTCTGGAGTTACAGACAGCTGTGAGACCCCGTGTGGATGCTAGGAATCGGACCTGGGTCCTCTGAAAGAGCAGCCAGTGCCCTTAACTGCTGAGCCATCTCTCTAGACCCACAGAGACAGTTTTGACAATACAGCAAGGAAGCAGAAAATGTGAAACCAGATAATAAGAATTAGAAATACAATGAGATCTTTAAAGATACACAACTAATCAGAATCTTAGAAGAAAAGAATAAAGAGAACGGCATGAATGGTATACAGTCAATATTTGAGGAGAAAATAGAAAACATTTTCTAGGACTCACTGATGAAAGATATAAATACATAGATACAAAGAAGCATAACACACACTGAGCAAAATATAATATATACATATAAACTTTTCCATAAATGTATTATTGCAAAATTAGAAGGCCAAGATCCTTAAAAGCAGCTACCCACAAACAATAAATGAAGTACTTAGGAAGGAGAAGTTGTTTCACATGCTCTCATTAGCAATGTTGGAAACCGGAAGCAGGGGGAATATTGCCAAATGAAATCAACCTAGTGCTGCCTACACACACAGTGTTCTAGGGATAAAAGCAAAGATGCTTTCAGAGAAGACCTGGGAAATATCTCTATCATAGTCACCTGTCCAATGTGATATTTATGAGTACATTTAAGCATGTTCTTTGGACCTTTCAGTTTGAAATAATAAACAATGGATACAGAATATGGACAGAGCAATGTGGCTCCGATTTAGAATTTATCTTTAAAAAGTGTCATTGAAAGAATATGGATAATCGATTAATACTGAAAAGTAGATATTCAAATTAAGCATTTAATTATCAGGAAATCTGGAAATGGCAAGTCTACTGAGCATCAGTTTAGTTTCTAAAACAGTGAAGCCATGGTGGTTGTAATGAGATCTGTGTAGATTTTTTAAACAGTGCCTAGTAAAGGAGCGCCTGGAATACTCAAATGTAGACATCACATTTCAACTTGAAAACTGACCCTGAGAAACAGAACAATACTGAGGACATTATAGACAATAGAGAAAATAATGTGCAATATTTTACCTTTATTTGTAATCATTAATTATGCAAATTTCCAGAAAGGTCCTGAAAGTATGCAACATAGTTATCTAGGCCAGGCCCTGTTGCTCAGTGGAAGAGTGCATGCCATGGGATGTCCACATCTCTGGGTTCAATCTCTAGTTCTGCAAAAGAAATAAGCAAAAACCAAAAGGAGAAATTAAATAGCTATCTTATTTTGGAATAAGAGGCGTTTGTGTCTGGATTTTCAGTTTATATTAGGTTTTATGTAGTTTCCTATTCATTGTTTGCTTTCTATTTTATTGAAAGACATATTTCTGTTTTGACTACTTATTAGGATATATCATCATTTTCTTTCTTTCTTTTTTTTTTCTTTTTTTGGTTTTTCGAGACAGGGTTTCTCTATGTAGTTTTGGTGCCTGTTTTGTATCTCTCTCTGTAGACCAGGCTGGCCTTGAACTCACAGCGATCTGCCTGGCTCTGCCTCCTGAGTGCTGGGATTTAAGACATGCACCACCACTACCCGGCCATCTTTTTCAAATTGAATTATAAACTGGAATTTTTTAGGCATGGCATTGTGTTTTCTTCTAATACTAAAAGGCAGGGAAAGTTCAACCTGTTTGAAGATGAAGTGCCCCCTCCACCAAAGATAGTTACTACAAATAAAATATTAATCAGACTATCTAAACTTAAGAAATGGATTAATATTTTGCAGGCTGTTCCTCCCCGGTAAATATGACCAGATACTCCTCACTCTAAAGTATTGTGGCACATGTCTGGAATTCTAAAGCTTGGTAGGTGAAGGCAGCATGATTAGGAGTGTAAAGGCCAGTCTCAGCTCATCTTACATAATCAATTTGTGGTCAACTTGAGCTCCATGAGACCCTATCTCATAGAGACTACAACCAAATCATATTGAGTTGCTTATCCATCTGTCTTCTGCTTTTGTCTCTGGCTTTCAGGAACTCACACATCTTGTCTTTCACCCCATCATTCAAAGGTGTCAGTATCATCACTTACTACACATTATAGATTTTGATATCAGCCAAGTAGATACTGAAAAATGGCCAACGCTGTTAGACATCAGTGCTACTGAGCTGTTTTAAATCAATAGTAAATGAAGTCTCTTTATTTGCCTTCATTTACCCTATCTATGTCATAAATTATCTGTAATCATTTGATTCTGTAAAGTTTTATTGATTAGCATTTATGACTTTTTTTCTTTTCCTTTGATTCACCAAAGAAGAAAAACCATGGTTCAAATTCCTCAGAATGAATATTATTATTCAGTGAAGAAGAGCGTTTCAGGGGATGTTTAGCATCAGTCACTAGAAAGTTAATGTAAGGGAGAAAAGCAAAACATGATTGTCACTGTTTTTAGCATATACCAAGACTGACTTACCACCCATATGCAAATACCATCTGTCTTACTTACTTTATTATTGTTGTGTTAAGACATGACAACTAAAGCAACTTATGGAAGAAAATGTTTATTGGGGGCATACAGTTTCAGAAGTTTAGAATCCAAGACCATCATGTCAGGGAACATGTTGGCAGGCAGGAAGGCTTGATGCTAATACAGTATCTGTGAGCTTAATTGTGATCCAGATGCATGAGACCGAGAGAGTGAGAATCTGAGGATGTCTTTTGAAACCTCAAAGTCTACCACCAATGACACATTTTCTTTAATAAGGCCACACCTCCTAATCCTTCCCAAACAGCTCCACCAGCCAGGGACTAAAGATTCATTGAGGCCATTTTCAGTATCACTACACCATCAGAGTTTTATCAAACAAATAGCATCTTTTAGCTGATTTTTTTTTCTGGAAACATTCCTGATCCTCTTATGAATTATGAAAATCATAAAAATCTCTAGAAATCAATGAATGAATGCTACTTTTAGGATGAAAGCTAACTACAACTTGCAATCTCAGAAGGATCCAATATAAATATTTTTTACAGCATGTGAAAATTCTATGAAATAGGAAAAGCTATTAAACCTTTCCTTCAAGCCAAGTGAGGGTGGTGCAGGCCTTTAATCTCAGCACTTAGGAGACAGAGGCAGGTGGATCTCTGTGAGCTTGAGGCCAGCCTTGTCTATGAAGTGAGTTCCAGTACATCCAGGGCTGTTACACAGAGAAACCCTGTCATGAAAAAACAAACAAACAAACAAACAAACAAACAAACAAACAATCCCAAAACAAAAAACAAAAAAAATCTTTTCTTCTCACAGAAATTCTAAGTCACTGAAATTCAAGTACAAGTTGCTCTTCTATAGACTGATTTTTCTTCTTTTCCTGGATAGAAATCATGAGTTAGATGCACATTAAAATTCTGTCTTTATTCATTGCTAGGTTGTTAGTGCAAAGTCATATTGAGTCTTCACATTAGGAGGTTCCAAATGTTGCATAAGAGATACACTAAATTTTCCTATCTGACAGTATTCTGGAAGGAGACCTGTGGAAATATAATCCTGTTTCCTTTGGTAGTGTGAGCAGAATGTTTGCTCTTCAGTTGATTGAAATATGTAGAATTTAAATAAATACAAAATATGTACTGGACTTATAGTGTCTTTTAAATTAGATTGGCTCAATATAAGATTGAATTAAACAATGAAGCTTTTATTCAGAGCATCTCTCAAACTGTACCATGTATATACTTCTTAATCTCTCTCTGCTGCTTCTTGACTCCCATGTTGCATCAGCATCATGGACATCCCCAGCCATAGCTCTTTCAACATTTCTTGTTTGCGGTTTTAGTATGTGCCACTGTTAAGTTGATTCTCTAAAGGGAATGATGAGAATGTGTGTTGCCCATCATAGGAAGTTCCTGTGAAAATGCTCAGTAAACTGCTGAGTTCCTGGCAAGCTAAGTCAGAGTCTGGGCTTCATCCATGTCTCCAGAAGATGACTATGCATGTTGGAGTTTGAAAGGTACCAACCACTCTGTGTTAAGAATGGGGATGGTGATGTTCACATCACTCCCAACTTTTGAAAGTAGTATCTTTTTAATTAGCCCTCTATTCATTTAGGCTCCATTCAAGGAGGAAACAGGTAGCCAGGTCTCAAGAGAACTTTGAAGCCAAACTTAATGCCTCACTGTGTGTGCATCTTTACCCTCTTGTCATGAATGATAGTGTGCATCTTAAGATTCTGAAGGAGAGTAAGGGCTTTCTCCGTGTTTCACTGAAGTTAAAAGGATAAGGGATACCTTGTGAGTTTGTTAAGTCATTTAGAATCATGATATATCTGGTAACATGGTTTTTAGTTAAATACTGGTCCCTGCATTGGCACTCATCAAACATTTAGGTTCTTAAGTTATGTCTGAACACAGTGTTTCAGGAAGGTGAGGAAGCCTTGGAACTGCCGCGCATGGCCGGTTTTGTAAATGGTTATTGTCCTCATTCTCTTTCCTATGGCAAGACCTTGTGCAGTCTCCCCTCCCTTGTTTCAATTTTTGTTTTGTCAGTAATTTCACTGGTTAAAAAATATTGCGAAACATTTAGGCTTCAGCATATTGAAGAGCGGAGTGTTGATCTGGGAGTTAGAAGTTTTGTGACATCAGTTTTGTGGGTCAGGCATCATTTCTCCACCTTATTGTCCGTAAGTGGATCCTGGACTCGGGAGCCTTGTTGTTTTGGCATTTCATCATCAGACATGCCTCGTAACGAGACACATTTAATTCAGAAACTGTTATAGCCCCTCCCCCATGATTCAACCATATGTTTGTTATCTTCCTCCTTGCCTAAGTCTCCTTAGGCTTGTAAAGTATCCACCCTTCCTAAGACAATCACCCATGCATTAGGTGACCCTTCCAATGGACTGATCATACTGATTCTTCTTTGTTATTCTTCTTTGTCTACAGTGGCCTCTTCCACATCTCAGGTTTGCTAAGATGTGCTCTTTTCCTCTTGTTCTTGTTGGTTTTATGTCAGTTTGACATAAGCTGTAGTCAACTGAGAGGAAGGAAACTTGACTGAGAAAATGCCTCCATAAGGCATAAGGTTAGGCTGAAAAAAAAAAAAAAAAAAACCAACCCTGTAGGGCATTTTCTTATTTACTGACTGATCAGGGAGGGCCCAGCCATTGTGGATGGTGGTACCCCTCAGCTGTGGTCAGGGGTTCTATAAGAAATCAGGCCGAGCAAGCCAGTAAGCACCACTCCTCATGGTCTTTGCATCAGGTCCTGCCTCCAGGTACCTGACCTGTTTGAGATCCTGTCCTGAATTTTTTCGATGATGTTGAAATATAAGTCAAATAAACCTTTCCTCCCTAAGTTGGTTTGGTCATGATGTTTCATCACAACAATAGTAAGCTTAATTAGGACACCTCCTTCTCTCCTCCTAAAAGGATAGCTGTTTCTTGTATTTTGGATTTGTAGATTTCCCTCAGAAAGTTCCTTGACTTTCCTAAGCAACCTTATAAGCCTTACATTCTCTTTCAGGTCATTATTTCCATATACCATTCTCTGTTCCTACATGTTTGTGTATAGTGAAGCTTGTCATCCTGACTAGTCTGTAAGTGCCAAGTAAGCAAGGACTGTGAGTTCCTATTTTACCATTAGCCAGCAGCTGGCAAAATGATATATTGATACTTATCTACAGTTGGAGTAACTTCAAGTGATAGCTCATAGAACTTACTGTGTTACACTTTTGGTAACATGGGGTAAGTAGAAAGTACTTCATATGATATTTAGAGAGTTGTGTAAGGTTCTTTAATCAAAGAAAGAATGCCTTATTGCAAAAATGTGTGCATTTTTCTGGTATGCTTTTTACAACTAAATACATTTGTTCTTTTTATTCAAACTTTTTCCTAATATAGCAGTTATTATTTCTTTAACAATGGAGATGTTATAACATCTGACAATAAAAAAGCTTTGTTTTATGACTTTTAAAAAGAAAGTACACACACGAACACACATACAGACTCCTTTAACACATATGTCTGTGTAGCCACTGCCATGCTGTTTGATGCCTAGCAGACATTTGGTCTGCTCGGTTTCTCTATCTACTTATAGATCATGCAATTCATTTAGAAAATACTTGTTTTAACACATCATATTTTCTAGATTATATAGGTCAGGTAGCCTTATCTCCTTGACTAAAATGATTTAAACACATGCTAGAAAGAAATAGTCATAGCATATTGAAATATGTAAGAAAGTTATAAAAAGGAACTCAACATTAAAATTGTTAATGTATTTATAGTGCAAAAATGCCCTAGTTCAGCACAGATAAACAAAGTAGAAAGGCCATTGGAGAAATCAGTTGTAAAAACATGAATATCTTACTAATTTAGAATTGACAATTATCCATCAAGATAAAACAAACATAACAGGTGATAATGAAGCTAAAACAAACAGTTCTAATGGTAATCAGCTGCACACCACCACCCTCCCCCCCCGTGTGTGTGTGTGTGTGTGTGTGTGTGTGTGTGTGTGTGTGTGTTCTTGTCTGTTAGTGCTAAAGACAACTTCAGATTCTTATACAGAAATAAAAATGCCTGTTAATTAACTTTTGATTTCTGGGTGTTGAAAATATTGTGTTTCTTTCAACCTACTACATTGTATGAGAGAAGTCAGGTGCATAAGGACTATTTTAGCACAGAGCATTCCCTTCAGAATTCTGGCTTCTCACTGACTCTTTTCTTCCTTCCAGGAGAGCACACAGCTGCTACAAATGTCGCCAGTGCAGTTTCACAGCTGCTGACACTCAGTCACTATTGGAGCACTTCAACACGGTTCACTGCCAGGAACAGGAAATCACTACTGCTAATGGCGAAGAGGATGGCCATGCCATACCCACCATCAAAGAAGAGCCCAAAATTGACCTCAAGGTCTACAGTCTGCTAAACCCAGACTCTAAAATGGGAGAGACAGTTCCCGAGAGCATAGTCAAGAGGGAGAAACTTGATGACAAGGAAGGGCTGAAAGATAAAGTCTGGACTGAGAGTTCCACTGATGATCTTCGTGGTGTGACTTGGAGAGGGGCTGACATCCTACGGGGCAGTCCATCCTACACTCAAGCAAGCCTAGGGCTCTTGACGCCTGTGTCCAGCTCCCAAGAGCAGACAAAGACTCTGAGGGACAGCCCCAATGTTGAAGCTGCCCACCTGGCCCGACCTATGTATGGCTTGGCTGTCGATACCAAGGGCTTCCTGCAAGGGGCGTCTGCTGGTGGCGAGAAGTCTGCATCCCTGACCCAGCAGTATCCTGCTTCCGGAGAGAGCAAGACCAAGGATGAATCCCAGTCGCTGTTACGGGTAGGAAGGTTTACTTTTTAAAACAATTTATATCTTTTGAAGGGAACATACATTTTCGATGTTTAGTTTAATGTGTTGTGTAGTGAAATTAAATGATCTGTATTGATATTTTATATGCATGACGGCCAAAGGAGCAGAAAGTAGCTTTACAGGTAGGCAGTTGCTATTTGTCTTTGCTCTCAGCTCCGAATGTTGGTTAATCATTCTTGGTGATTATGCAAAGCAACAAAGCCGCCACCTTCGGAGGAGGGAGCTTTCCAATCCCATAAGGATGCTCAGCTGTATTCAAATAACTGACTGCTAAATTTTAAGGTCCTGTGATACAGTACACAGTTGATAAGGCAGGTTAGCAGAGATGAAAACACTAAGAATGTAAACTCCTGGGCGAGATGTTAATCCAGAAAACAGCATTTCTTAACACACACACACACACACACACACACACACACACACACACACACCCCAAATAAACAAAAAAAGACTAACAACAAAACAATGCTTGTAGTTCAGTTGCCAGGAAGAAGGATGAGCAAAATCTAAACATGAATAGTACAAATCCTGCCCAAAGAAGAGTGAAGAGTGTTTATTTTTTATTTTATTATTATTATTTTTTATTTATTTCATGCTCTAAAAGGGAGGAAAATATGCGGGGAAAAAATGAAAAAGAATCTCCCAGTAAGGAAAATCTTCATTTTTGTGGGTGCATTGTAGACTCGATGTTCTCAAGCAACATTTTAGCTTTTGAAACTTCGTGAGCTCTCAGTATGTTGTATGTATGTTTTGGCTAAAGTAGTAAGTACCCTTTAGCATTTCACCTTGGTAAGGAGGGAATCTGGAGATTTCTGGATGGCTTTGAAACTATGTTCCTACACAGAAGGTATGATCAGAAATTCGGTCCCTTTACAAAAACACCTGGTTAGGAAATGGAGTCCACTCAGCCTAGGGCTTTGACCTGTAGGTCAGAGACCATAGGTCTGCGGTCACAAGCCCCTGGAGAGAAGCGCTTTGCTGTGAGTAGACTTAGCTGCTCCTCCATTGTCACTTCCTTCGGATTCCATGAAGCCTTTCTGTGTGTCTCTGGGGTTATGGAGTGGAGTTAAGGAACATCCCTTGGAGGTGGACAGTTTAAAAAAGCCGTTACTTTTCCTGCCTGCAGTCAAGCCGTAGAATTAAGAGTAGTCTTGGTTATAGAAGAGGAGTTGGTCCCCCTGGTCCCCTGAGAAACAAAGACATTTTCCTGTCTTCTGGCAGGAGCAAATGTTCTCTTAAGTACCTTTGGAAAGAAAACCAACAGTTCTGTACCTTCCAGGAGCAGGCTTATTTCAGGGAGCTTCCTTTGTGTAGCTGTGGATAGATGCACCTGTCTGATTGTAAATAGCCTTTTCTCAGTGCTCCATGCTTTTCTGGTCTTGTGGGCCTTTTACGGCTTTTGGTTGAGAGGGAGAATGGGTATCCGATATGTGTTATTAGTGTCTGGTGACATTGAGAATGGGGTACAATTGGGTGCTTTCCATTAGCTCCCCAAAGCCTTCTGTCTTCCTCTTCCACGTAACTGACATTTCTGTGTGGCTCCAAGTTATTCCAGTGTTTCTTTTTCTTTTTTAATGATTTCCAGTCTGTCAGTTTTTCTGCCTCCCTTGAATACTCTAAAAATTTTGGAATGATAAATAGCTGATTAAGCAGTAGAATGAAAACCCTATCAGTATTGAGATCAGCCTGAGGATGATAAAACTTCTAAAAACAATTCGTTCTTTTCAGTTCCTCTACTTTCTTAGTTCCTTGACTTCAAGTTTCTATTGCACCATTTCAACTGCCCTTTCACTTCCTCTGCATTAGTTGCTGACGTAGGAGATCTCCCGCACAGCTAACTCCTCAGTGAATGGCTCAATCCCTAACCTTGTGATTTATGATCTTTAAAGGCGGCCTTCTACTTCAATTCATAGGACAGGCACACACACACTTTTTCAAAGCCAGGTTCATTGTTCTATGACTTAAATAAAATTTGAAACTTTCAAATTTATGCTTTTTGTGTTTTAGTGATTCTTCTGGAAGCTTTGAGTCTAATGGCAAAGAGTAAATAGTTAATAGTTTGGCAAACCTCTCTCTCCAAAAATATTTACATTACAATTCATAACAGTAGCATAATTACAGTTACAAAGTAGCAACGAAAAAAATTTTGTGGTTAGGGGTCACCACAACGTGAGGAACTGTACTAAAGGGTCGCAGCATTAGGAAGGTTGAGAACCACTGCTACTAGGTATTTAGAGTAGAAAGAGTGCCCAATTTGGTTTATTGTGCAATATTTGGTTTGATTTCTTAACTGAATTTCCAATTTTGATCTGAACACATCTTAATGAGCTTTCAAAGAAACCTAGTCACTTTAACAAGCAGAACAGATTTTAATGAGAAATTGAGGAGATTCCTGCTTTTGGTGGTGGAATATTGGATGCTAAATTATCATAGCAATATACTATCTGTTCACTCTGGAAGAAAGTACCCAGCAGAATATCATCGCCATGTTTACTAAAGGCAAAAATAATGCAGTTCAATTGGTTAGTTGTAAAACTTCAAACTAGTATCATGTTTATTAAATGCACAATAAAAATACAGAGGTGTTTGGAATAAAATATCATGTTCTACCTATGTATAAGATGGAATATTGACATTTGAGTTTCTAAAGTAGAATGGAACATGAAATGAGCTGCCTTCGGGCATGTTTATTTACTTACAGAGACTTACTTATGCCATGGAAGCGAGTTTTTAATTAGCTTATTCAACACAGCATGTAGTACATGTAGTATAGTAAATGCTTTCCTATAGATGGCTGTTGCTGAGAGAAAAAACTGCTAACTATGCTAACATGATGTAAACACTAATAGAAAAAGTCAGGTGTGGAAAAGTTGTTCTAGAATGCGTTAACTTAAAGTAGTTCGAGGCTGTTGCTAAGAAATTTTTAATGACTAGGCCAACTGTATATAGGTTTCTATCATAAAGCGAATGATTATAATGCTGTTTTCAGGATATTCATCTGATACCACGTTTCTCCGCTTTAACTAATTAATGCATTTTTACTGGGTCTAGTGGTAGCAGTTTGCTCCATTCCTTCAAGGGTAGAAGGAAGTTTCTCATGCAGCCCCTATATTTCACAATATTCCTTTCATCCGCTAGTTTTTCTTGTTTCTTTGTTTGCTTGACTTTGTTTTTCTTTTTTTGTTGTGTCTAGGTCGAGAGCAGTAGTTGCCCTTTGTTTGGGGTTTTCAGGTCATTTGTGTATGTTCTCATTTAGTGAATGCCCTTTTATTTTCGCTTTATTATGAATAGGAAGGACGTGTAAAGAACTTTATGTTGTTTATGCAACCTTTGTGGGTGACTCAGCTTAGATGGTAACAGGACAGATTGGCCTAAATTTTCCCTAGTAAATTGCTTTAAAAAAGTTAGACTTTTCCTTGCGTATCAGCCAATCAATATTAGTACAAAACTTTAGAATATTTTGTGAATTTGAATGAATATTAAGACTTATTAAATAAAATTTTGTTATTTTTTTGTTAAAGTACCATTTGTTCCACAGTTACATGCAAACTTTACTTTTTACAAACCTTATTCCTGAAGTGGTCACCAAAGTTTAATAAATACAAACCCACCCAGTATTTTTATTTATATTTTAATTTGGCCTTGAGAAGAACTTAGTATATTCAACATTACCTTTGCCAAAGTGGGATAATCAATTAATTACATGTTTTCCAATAATTTCTTTCCTCCATATTTAAGTGGCAGATTATGATCCTGATTGGCTTATGTACAATTTTGCACTCTTTTCCTGAGTGGTTTCTTTTATAATATATTTCTACAAATGTGTGTATATATGTATTTACTTTTAGGGAAATACATAACAAATATAACTATGTTGCTCTTTTAATAATTCTGGATTTTATTCATGCAGTAAAAATTTTAATATTATTTTATGTCACAGAAACCTTTTATGTGAATAGAGAGAAAAAAATTGGGTCTTAAATATCACAAAGATTTGCCATTATCAAATGGAATTTTTATTTACACAAATGCCCAAGCATAGGTAAGTTGATTGGGTGAATCTATAGGAAGAAATAGGACAATTCACCAGCCAGGCTCCAGGAAGTCTTTTGTTGAGATAGTGCCCTAGTTACATGCACAGACACAAATTCTGTCTTAGAGTTGATCACTGTATTATTAAGAACTTTCTTCAGTACACCCAGGGGAAACTGAGCCACAACTGATTTTGGCTTATTGCTTCAAAGTCCTTAATGAAATTTGTTGGTTTTAAGATCTACATTCTGCACTGCTTTGGCATTAGTGGAGACTTTCATATGTGGGCCTCTGGGAGTTGTTGAGTTCCGTGGTAGGCCACTGCCTATCAAAGGCCAGCCTGCAGGAAACCCAAACATCTATCTCTGACCCAGGATCTACTTACTGCCTTGCTCACAGCAGTGCTGTGTGGCTTAGTTAATTAAGGTTTGTCAGCCCGTTTGAGATCCTCAGATTCAAGAGTGCCTGATAAGCCAAAGTAGTGTGATTATTTGTTCATCTTGTAAATGTGATACCCAGGCAGTACAAAGCAGACCTTATTTCTTCCTCTCTTTAGCAGTGTTAAATTTATAGTCTAAAGGCTGCTGATACTGGACAGTCCATTCAAATGCAAAAATGTTCTTTTGGGGACAGTCTAATGGCAGCCATGCAAACAAGCCCCCATGATAAATACCTTTACAACAACTGATACAAGACCTCGGGAGCTTTTTTACATTAAAGATGATTTGAAGTGAAAAGAGATATTTATTGTTTGCTTCATATTTAATGAAAACAAAACCAGAATCTAAGTCATCCTACAGAAAATGCTGACTTAATATCTATGTAAATAAGCATTTTCTTGATCATTTTTGAACTTTTCACATGTGTGTAATTCAACACAAACGGAATGAAACCCATCAGAAGCACATTGATATTACTTGCCTAAGGAAAAATAAAACATACTAAATATTATTTATTCTATCCAGATATTATGTAATTCTTGTACAATTCTCTGCCTGTGTCTTCTGTTGATGCATTTTCTGGGTGGCATCTGTTAAGAACGTTTATGATCTAAACTCATACATTTTGTTATTTTCAAATATAAAGCCTATGAATTGAACTCAGTGTAAGTAATAGTGAGCATGGCCATTTTAATTAATTTTACTAAGCAAAATTCAGGTAACCTTTCCCCCTACATACTAGATTTTAATCTTTTACAGTGAATTATAATTTTTAATGGACAGAAAATAATGAAATGACACATACAAGTTTGGTTTTGTTAACTTTACTAATGAGGTTTCTGGTAGCCTAATTTTATTTTGTAATTTAGCTCCATTGGCTCACACAGATCTTTGTAAACGTATTCTCGCACACCTAAAATACACTTTGTTGTAAACTAGACGCTTTGTGAAGTCTGGTGTGGATTCCTAGGCAAGGGAAGCAGATATATCTTAGTGTACTGTGCAGGTTTGCAGTCAGTATGAAACGGTGGTGTCCTTTACTTCAGTATCTGTTTGTTATTTCCTGTAGGAATACCTTTGCTTGGCTCTTTCCCCACCCCAATTGACTGAGGCAGGAGATACTAGAAATCCCAAAGGGAACCATTGTTGAGCTTCTTTCGATGTGGGAGGGGGATAGTATACAGGTGGCCCACATTTTAAGCATACAGAGAGGTGCACAGTGATTCGGAAGTGTGTCAGCCATCAGACATCTTGATATGAACCTAGCATTTTTTCTTTTTTTTTTTTTTTTTTTTTGGCCATGACTAATCTAAATGTAATCTAATATTTTACATTAAAATAACCATACTTTAAATGATATGTGATCATTCTGGATTTTGTTACTGTTTAAATCAAGAAAGTGAACAATATCTTTGTTATTATTTTCTTTTTTATTTTCTGAATCTGTAGACTTCATTTAAGGACCTTTTAAAGGTTGGTAGGCAAGGACGATGGTTATGTGACTAGTCTACCAGTTACTCAGGGGAGCTGGGCAAGCTGGGTTTCCTGCATCTGGATGTGGTATTAGGATGAGGAGTGTTCCAGTGAATTTAAACCACCATCTTCCTTCATTTGGGAGAAGCAATGCCATTTATAGATATTGATTATTAGCATTAATTTCCAAATAGATAAACTTCATTTTGGGAAAAATTCACTTATGGTATACTTTCTCTATGTTGTCAGTACTTAGAAGTGAGGAAAAGGAATATTAATTTTGTTTTTCTAATTACAGGACAATTAAGCTAAATTGAGTATTTGGCTTTCTTGTTCAAGTTAGAATAGTAAATGCCTCTCAAAAATAATTTTACATGTTAGCTTGCCTCTTTAAAACAGCAGTTTCTCAGTTTTGTAAATTTAACTTAGGTATTAATTAGGAAAGGGATAAATATGGAAATGTACTTACTTGTAACATCAAGGTTAACCAGAAAATGCTAAACATACTTTTTGAAATAAAATATACGTAATTCCCCTACATTTAAAAAGTCATGGATACTGATTATTTCTCAAGATTTATTGAGTGTGTATATGCAAATGAATATATGTTTTTACTACAGCTTTTTGGTGAAATCAGTAATTTATATGAAGAAAATCATAAGATCCATGAAAATATGGGGTATTGAATTGCATTCATCAATAATGTTTCATTTCATTTAAGTTTTTATATTCAAGACTTATTCTTGACCATGCTTAAAAAAAGGTCTTGGTAGATAAATGACCCATAAAATAATCTCTTCTCAGAAAATTAACTTTATGAGCTTAGCTTATAATCCAATATATCAGGAGAGCAGCTCTGTAGCTGTCTAATTGGAATTCTCACTGAAGAAGACAAAACCTGTAAAGCTACTTCAGAAAAAAAAAAATCTTACCCAGCAAGGCATTAAAAATGAAGGAACTTTTAAGACATTGATGGCTAGTTATAATTAATTGCTATGCAATCAAAACGTTAACATTTCAATTTATATTGCCTTTCCATTAGTTTATTGGGGCATTAATGCCGTCATATTAATCCATAATCTTTGAAGTTCAACTATTACTATTCCTTTTATTTAGATGAGGAAACAGAGGCAGTGAGATTAAATAGTTTGCCAGAATCCATACCACATGCCGAGCCAAAGATGACACGCTAGCCCTGGCTGTCGAATTAGAGTCCCCGCCTAGCCTCCCTGGCTTTGCCGTGATTGTTAGTAAGTGATTGCTTGAGGGACTACCTATCCTTTCAGAATGAGTTTGCTTCTTCTGCACTTCCACTGTCTCATGTGTGCATGAATAATATTGAAAATCAGCATTCTAAAGTTGCACAAGTAACACTTGCCTATTACAGAGAAGAAAACACTACAGAAAATGAAAAACGTTGGTATATTCCAAAGCATAGGTTATTTCTGTTAATATTTTGGCATCAGATACATCTTTTAGATATACTCACATATGTATTTTGTTGAAGCATAGGACTATCTACTTTATCATTTCGTAACTTGCTTTTAAAATTTAACAATATGATGTGGATATTTTCCTTGCTCATAATGGTATATCACAATATTTGTTTTAATGCCTCATTATTATGCTTACCCACATTATATGCTTAATGTATTTACTGATGAACATGCAGACTATTTCCAATTTTACTTATAAAGAACACTTTAAAGCCAGACTTGGAAGTTCAAACCAGTAACCCCGGCACTCAAAATGTTGAGGCAGATAAATTACTGCCAGTCCAAGGACAGTTTGATTGACACAGTAAGTTTCAGGCTAGCCTGGGCTAAAAGTTGGTGAGATTCTGTATCAATAACTAACCAACCAACTAACCAACCAAACAAAAAAGAATGATAGAAATAATTCATAGAATAACCAATAATCTCAGATATCTGCTTTTTTAATCATATACATGGATTTACACATATCTAACATCTAGGTGTATGTTTTGATATACTTACCTTGTATTGTATCCATAGTATAGTTTATAGTTCAGTTATTAGCCATGTTTAATTTCAAGCAGGATCTTTTTTTTGCTAATCAACATTTACACAAATGATTCAGATAAAAACACTCTCCAGGGGAGACTGGACTAGGCCCTCTGAATATGGAAGACGGTTGTTTGGCTCGAACTGTTTGGGGGGCACCCAGGCAGGGAGATTGGAATCTGTCCCTGGTCTATGGGCAGGCTTCTGGAACCCAGTGGCTGTGGTGTGACACCTTGCACAGCCTTAGTGCAGTGAGAAGGGGCTTGGACCTGCCTAGGCTCAGTGTGCTGGGCTTTGCTGACTCCCCATGGGAGACCTCAGTTTGGGGGATGTGGGAAAGAGGGCTGGGGAAAGAGGGCTTGGGGCTGGGAGTGGGGAGGAGCAGGATCTGTGGATAGTATGTGGAGTGAGTAGAAAATTTCTTAATAAAGAAAAATGAAAGAAAACAAAAACAAAAACAAAAACACAAAACACTCTCCATATACCAGCTTACCCTTTTTTGAGAGAGCAATTTCTCTCTTTTGTTTCTATGTAGTTTTCTAGGGTCATATTCTGGCTACCTTTCCGAATCTCTAGCTTTGGTCTAAACCTCATTTTTCTTAGATTCAGGTTGGATATCCGTACAGACAGCTGTGTGTGTTTTTGAGGCATAAGAGAGCAGAACTCAAGTTTCTGTTCTTTGAAAAATGTCTGTCTTTATCCTCATATATTGCCCATACACTCATACTCCATTATAGAACACATCTTTCATGAGATTATCAGAATCTCAAATTCGATGGCTGCCGTGTTTCAATGAAGTAGGGAGGAGAAAAAAAGAGAACATTTCTTTTTTTATATAGTATTTTTATTTTATAATTTCTAAATTGACTAAAGTGCATTCACACTTATTACTTGTCTTAAGATACAGAGGTTCAGACTGTTCTTAATTATATGTTCGCAAAGATAGGCTTCATATCAATTGCATATGCTTGATTAAGGCACTTCAAAATAGTCTTCTCTTTTGGAATGTAAGAAGTTAAAGGTGCTCAGTTTCCTGAGAGTTGTCATTTGCTTTTCACAGGAAGAAGTCCTTCATACTGCAAAAATACCCTTATAATTCACTTGCAAACTTATACACATCGGTCAGTCTTGCAACCCACAGTACAACGAAAAGGCAGCGTTGACCATATTTTAGAACATCCACAAGTTATTCTTGCCCAGTTCTTGCTATTTTCAAATTCACCACAGCACATTTTCTTAATAACAAAAGAAATTCCATATATTTTGTTTTAATCATGTTTCTAGAATGAAGAAAACTTGAGGTTTCCAAAATGTGGATTGTATAAATGATTCCAATGATATGTCCATGCAGGTCCTTTTAGATCTGTGTTCCTAAATCCTTTGCACTGTGTGATGTAATTCCCGTTGGTTTATGTAAGAGTATGCCTCAAAGTCATGTGGAAGTTGAATATTTCTGAAAAATTTCAAGATATCTTGCCACTTCATTAAATAGTACTCAGAACTCCTGCATTTGGACTTTGGAAGTGTGTATTTCACTTGATTGGGTTTTTATCTCTAGGTGAATACTAATTCATGAATCTACTTCTCATTTCCTGCTTTCTTTTTGTTCTCCCTGGTTTTATAGTGGGAAATACAACAGACTGAAGGAAAGTAGGTTTTGTGTTATAAACTAAATTTGTGACTAAGTAGTTATGTGACCCTGGGTGAGTCATTAAACCCAGAACACTCCCCTTGTTCTGCTTTGGAAAATTCTCGATATTTTCAATATTGAGTACAACACACAGTTGGTCAAATTTCCTTTAAATAGTAAATATATGAGCCAACTCAATTTCCTGTTGAACCTTAAACATTCTTGTGTATGCATCAATGGATGGATTGGCTATAAGACACAAACCTTATGTTTTAAACTTTATAAAGCTAATCTGAAGAGAGAAAATCCATCTGAACTACAAATTTAAGTATGTCTTTCATCTACTAGCTAGAAACTAGTTAGGTATAAATAACTGTCACACACAATCTGAAACATTAAAATGTCACATTGTTTAAGCTTAACTTACAAGATAATGCTCATCCTTTATAAATAACTATGTTACAAAAAAAATTGAGGTAATTAGAGGTCTTATTATGAATGGGAGAAAAGAGAAGTATATATAGTGAGAAGTAAGGTGACCCTGGAGGCAGAGTGACAAAAAGAAAGTCTGGGTCTTTAGTTTGCTGGCATTGAGCAGCAATGCCTGTTTTGTTCTCCGTCAGATGTGCAGATCAGAATTTGGGATGAGGAAACTAATTTTAGTAGGTGGGGTGCAAATTTCTTAGGAGTCCATGAATAGACTCTAATCCCAGCTGTTTCATTACAATTATAAAAATAAAATTGGCTGTGAATCATTCAAACTCTGTTTAATGGGTGTGAATAATTCAGTTTCATCCCACTGAAATCTTCAAACTATAAACCTATCTTAGTTCTTTATGGTCTTTCAGAGTTAATATCTCATTATTCAGAGATGTACCATTTGAAGTACGGGTGGTCGTAATGAAAGGGGCCATATTTCTAATTAGCCTCTGTGGTTTTCAGCATTGGCAGTAGCCTCTAGGTTGAGTGTAGGGGTAGAGTTGAAAAAGAGATTAGGAAGAGTCGAGGAAAAGAAAACAAAATACTAAATTAGGATTTCCTAGCATTTTTCTTTCCAATAAAATATATGTTCTTTATAAACATCATGTAGCATAGATGTAGATGAAAGAAAGAATAAAAATATTCAACATGTTTAATATATCCTTTTGTGGATACGCACATGTGTGTGAATACTCACAAAGACATATGAATAACAAATGTGGATTTTTATGTTTATTATTGAAATACCATCTGATTTAACTTCAGAATAAAATATAATACTTTTGAAATGTCAGCATATATTCTTCTACAACATATTTATAGTCTTTATAGTAATTTTCTGTATTTTCTTCTAGATAAAATGTTGATCTATTCCTTGTAGTTGGACATTTACTTCTGGCTTTTACTACTGTAAGTAGTGCAGCGTCAGATATCTTTGTAGTTAAATAATTGCATCTTGCTTTCGATTTCAAATGGTTTGATTTAGTGTTCCTATAATTAGGCTTACTTGTGGGATGACATAGGAAAGGCATCTATTGGCAAGTACAGGTCACTTTACCAGGCTGTGCACATATACTCCTGGGAAATAGGAAAACTGTATAATTTCTGGATTTTCATTAGTTAGAACTGCCCCACAGTGGTAGTTAAGAAATAGAAACCCTAACATTTTCTTTATATATTATTATAGGAGGAAAGTTAATAACTGTGAAAATTTGAAAAGAATGAATTTGTGTAGTACTTGCAGAGAATCTCTTGGATATCTATCTCACTTTTATAGTTGAAAGGTAGATTTCTTACTTACCTTGATATTTACTTTAATAGTGAACTATACTAAAAGGAGACAATGTTATAAACATTGTGAGTAAAAGAGTAAATATAAGCCAGGCAGTGGTGGCACAGGCCTTTAATCCCAGTACTTGGGAGGCAGAGGCAGGCGAATCTTTGTGAGTTCGAGGCCAGCTTGGTCTCCAAAGCAGATTCCAGGAAAGGCGCAAAGCTACACAGAGAAACCCTGTCTTGAAAAACTCCAAAAAAAGAGTAAATATGAAATGTAGCTGGAGTTTTCTCCAGTCCACCTGGCTCCTGCAGCCACTCAGATCTAAGTAAACACACAGAGACTTTTATTACTTATAAACTGTATGGCCATGGCAGGCTTTTTGCTATCTAGTTCTTTTATCTTAAATTAACCCATTTCTATTAATCTATAAGTTGCCACATGGCTTGTGGCTTACCAGTACTTTACATCTTGCTTCTCATGGCGGCGGCACTGGCAGCATCTCCTGACTCAGCCTTCCACTTCCTAGAATTCTCCTGTCTGCTTATCCTGCCTTTACTATACTTCCTGCCTGGCTACTGGCCAATTAGCATTTTATTTATCAATCAATCAGAGCAACACATTCACAGCATACAGAAAGACATCCCCAGCAATGAAAACCTCCCATTTAATTCTACACAGCAGAATAACCATAATAAAATGTTTTGAGTACTTAAAAAAAGACAAGAAAAAATATTAAAGGGATAATTGAGAGTACCATCCTTTTCAGGGAACAGAAGGGTTGAAGGGAGTTCAAGTGCATTGACTTTCTCTTAATCATTGAGTATTTGAAATCCTAGTTTGTACAAAACATCCTAGAAACACTATCAACACAAACTATAGCTACCAGGGCTTTGTCTCCTTTGCAGACAAGGAACAGAGATAATGTTCAGTAGATTGATTACAGCACAAAACAGATGTCAGGTCTCCCGGAGTAAAACATCTGTGGATTAAAACAAAGTGTGGTTTAGACAACCTTTTTAATTTATTTTAAATTAAAATACAATTATACAATTTCTCCTTTTTCCCTTTTTCTCCCTGAGGTCTTTCCTACGTACCCTACTCCTTTCTACTTCATGAAATCATGGCCTCTTTCTTTATTTGTTAATGTTACTCATGGTTGTGTGTATGTGTGTGTGTGTGTGTGTGTGTGTGTGTGTGTGTGTGTGCTGAAATACATAAATACAATTTTCTCAATTTAGGGTTACTTGTATGTATATGACTATATCATTTCAAGGCTATTTTTATTTTTATTTTTTTTTTTTTTTATTTTTTTATTTTTTTTTTTTTTTTGGTTTTTCGAGACAAGGTTTCTCTGTGTAGCTTTGCGCCTTTCCTGGGACTCACTTGGTAGCCCAGGCTGGCCTCGAACTCACAGAGATCCGCCTGTCTCTGCCTCCCGAGTGCTGGGATTAAAGGCGTGCGCCACCACCGCCCGGCTAAGGCTATTTTTAATGATCTCTTCTTACTACACTCATTAAATGATGAGTCCATGGAATTGGCTAATTATCCATCGGGACTTGAAATGTAGTCTTTGGGAAATGTGAAGAACAATCAAAGAAAACATCTAAACACAACCTGAGTTTTGTGACTCCAGCTAAAACTAATGTGCAAGCCCCAGCTGCAGTGAAGGAGACTGTTTTGACATTTCTGAGTTCTCATTGCAAGCTCCTCTGTGTATGCCCAAGCTTCTTCCTAACTGCTATTATTCAGAAATACCACAAGAACACATATGTTTCACATATCTTATTACATGTCTAACCCAAAAGAAAAGAGTTAAGAAGAGTCTTTAGAGAGGAAGGGGGAATAATAAAAATAAATAAGCAAAAAATAACATTTAAATCTGTGAATAAATGTGAAAGAAAAATACTCACCATTATTTCGCCTATAGTCATTTAAAACGTCTGCCATATGTACTTTGCCTATTGAATTGATGCATTGTATACAAGTACTGTAAATTATTATTTTCCTAGATTATTATTCTTATTTACTGATGATTTCTTTTAGCTTTGACCTGGTGGCTGATTGTATGTCTTATTTGATGTATTGTCATTGAGAAGAAAGACAAATGCTTGGCTATGACACGTCACCTGTTGTTTAATGGCTAAAACTGTTACATATCTTAATACTGAATTACATTAAGTCATTTTAAAAGCACTCCACTTCCCCCTTTGTTTAAATTCCTGCAATCCCTAGGATGTTCACAGGGTGGTTAATGGAAGTCTTGATTAAAATCTTCCAAGCTTTAAGGCTTTCAGTTCTTGTAAACAATGGGGATCTGAGGCACTGGCCTCATTATGTCTTTTTATTAGTCTATTTACCCATTTAATGTTAACAAAAAATTTCAAGTTTTTTTTCTTTAGTTGTGTTGTAATAAATACGAATTAAATGTCTTTAAAAAAATCAACCACACCCTGTTGTGTGATGATCACAGAATTTATGGTATGTCTTTAAAAAAATTCTCTGAAGACATATTATAATTATTTTAAAACAAAATAAGCTGCCTTGGGTGTACCAATTTTCCAGGATTTAAAATAGGTCTTTTAAGTTTTATATATGGACTGCTTTTAAGTGGTTCTTTCAAAATATGCAAGACTACAAACCCAAAACACTGATGTATTCAATCTATATTTGCTTCATAATAGCTACCCACACTATAGGTAGATTAAAGTCTTTTTATATATGTAATGCTGACATGGACTCAAAGGCTTACATTTCAACTCAGCATCTTAGATCCCATGACAAATTCAAACATATCCTACATTTCTATGGCTAGATATTGCCACATGACATATTGAGATGCTCTTAATATTTCTGGTTTTTGTGGCTTTAATGAACAAACATGGAGTTTTTAATTATGCAGTGAAGTAAAAAGAGCTCACTGTAGTTTCTAGTCCTTACCAATTTTGTGTGTAAATTTCATTTTAATGTGGGGTTTGTATGATATTTTTTGTACTTGAAATGAAAGCCTACTTATGTAAGTATGAATGTATATATATATGTATATATGTATATATGTATTTGTATGTATGTGGTATGTGTATATATGTGTGTATATGCATATATATGTGTGTACGATTGTGTGTGTGTGTTTGAGGGTTTCCTTCTGAAAGCAAGGTACTTTTTTATTTTGACAAATTTGAGACACAGTGGAGCAAGGTTATGAAAAGAGCAAATACGAGGTCTTGCAAAACAGATACTTTTGAATTTTTCTCCTTTCACAGATTGTGAGTACTTGAGCATTCAAGGGCAGTACCATGTTCATATTCATGTTTCATGCTAGCTCTGCCATGCTAGCTCTTCTCCCTTGAGAAGTCTAGAATTGATAAATTATTAATTTAGTAAAATTGATAATTCCATATGTACATTTAAAAACTTGGAAAACCAGTTTTAACATTTATTCATTTACGTGTGTGTGTGTGTGTGTGTGTGTGTGTGTGTGTGTGTGTAAAAGAGTGTCCATGATACATGTATGGAGGTTAGAAGGTGTAGGTTCTCCTTCCACTATTTAGGTCCAGGGATCAAACTCAGGTGGACAGGGTTGAAAGCAAGTTCCCATGTCCACTGAGCCATCACACTGCACCACATTTTACTTCTGACCATACTGCCTGTGTACTTTCTCTACTACTTGTTTACAATTGTTAATTGATTTATATTTCAATTTTCTATAACACTGAATGGTTAACAGATTCCTTATGTGCATTCTTTTTAATAATTTTGACATATAATATGTTAATAGGTTATTATGAAATAAAAATTCTTGTAGCAATTCCAAGATCACACCAAAGCAAAAATTATTTAGGTTTTACCAGAACACTTTTAGGTTTTTTCTTCCTTATCTGGTGAAGCAGAACTCTCAGTTCTTAGAGAATTTTGATATAGGAATGGAGAGAAGAAATCTGCTGATGCATCTTTAGAATTTAAGAAGTTCCAATGAATCCTAAAAGATTTGTCCATTTGAAAAATAATGAATCAAAATTCATTTTTTTTTTATACTGTGTAACTTCTATTTTATAAAGTAAGTCTAGGGGGTAGGGGGATGACTTTCTTGATAGAAAGCATGCAGTACAAGTGTGAGGACCTGAGTTTGAGTCTCTACCACACATGTGAAAAGCTAATGTAATGTTTGGACTTCCATGGAAGTAGAGATAAGGGAATCCTTTGGGACTCACTGTTCAACCAGTGTTACTAAACTGAACATTCTGTTACAGTGAGAGTCTATCGCAAGAAACATTGTGGAGAGTGATTGAGGAGGATAGTAGATGTCAACTCTGGTCTCTTCATATACCCATACATATGCATGTACACACACACACACACACACACACACACACACACACACACACACACTTCTTTTGAAATTTCACTTTTGTTGAATTTAATCCACCCATCACTTAGCTATATTATTAGTTTATCGAACATATGTCCATGTCTTTGAATTTGAAATGTGCAGGGAGAATCCTCATTCTTCTGTTCTTTCGCTTCTAAGGAAGGAAAGCCATTTACAATGCTAGTCTCTAGGTAAGTAGAGATCTTCTTGATCATTCAGAGATAATCAGAATCAAAGGCATAGTAAAGAAAGAAAGATATGAAATGACATTGGTAAAATATTGTTGAGCATGAAGCTCATGTTGCACCCACCTTGCTTGAGAAAAACCTGGGAAGAATTTGAAAGGCTTCATGAACTCTGGAATGCATCTGTACTGAAAAGCAAATCCTAATGTCCTCGCCTAGATAAGATGAATAAAGGTATAGGTTGCATCTGCAGAGCTGGGAGCTAAAGATGACATCTTTCCAGTGATGTTCTTATTGGTTTGCCAGACCAAATTCTGACAACAGTGGCGGAAAGAAATTCGATACATGAAACGAATTAGTCTGATTTTTTACCTCTCATATTGAACTGCGGATGTATTTTTAGGCTTTCTCGGGTGTTATGTTCATTTCCTTTTATTACTGGAATCTGTGTAGAGGCTCTAGATTTATGAAATCTAGGAGTTCAGGAAAGTGTTTTTTTTTTTTTTTCTGAAGTTTATCTTATACAGTTATTTTCATCTGGGTGGTTTACAGGGATAGTAATTCTTTTAATCATTTAAACATGATGTAGTAAAAGTCATTTACAGGAAATGAAACTCCACTTTGTTACTTCACTTAAGGGCTAATCTGATTAGCTTTCAAACATTTGCTCACCTTTTTATTCTGCACTTGAACTATGCCTATGGAAGGCATATGGATTTAAATAGTGCTCGGTTTACCATCTGCTGATAAGGGAGAGTGAGATGCTAAATCAGAGTGGCAGGAAAGTCTATTTCAGGAGATGCTATTTCAAAGTGGAATACTGTAGGCAGTCTTTTGGAGTATTTTAATTAGGATTTTATTGATGTGTGTTAGTACAACAAGGATAGTTTCTGATGTAGTTGAAGTTGTATGGTCATTAGGTTCTTATATCTGTGTAGAGCTGTGTAGCTACATGCAATTTTAATTCCATTAACCTTAGTGCTTTTTAAAATTTTTTCTGCAGTATTTTTTTAAAGCAATGACACATTGTCTTTTTCCAGAATGTAAAACGTGAAAGATTGACTTTTCAGATCAATGAATTATAACAAAAACAAACAAACAAAAACAAAACAGAACAACAACAACAAAAAAACCCAAACCAAAACAACAACAAAAAAACCTTGTTCTTTTCTCAGGGTGCTTACTCATTGAATATTTTCATGACCACTGTATTTTGAAAATACACCAACCAGCTTTGTGGAGTTTATAAAAGAGTAGAGACTGTGCGAGGTGTCCCACAATAGGTAGTGGGCTCCAAAAATCCTGCTCATACACCAGGGATGGATTCTGATCATACTGCCAGGGGGATCCCTTAAGTAGATCATGCTACACAACTGTTTCACTATGCAGAGGGCCTAGTCCAGTCCCGTGGAGGCTCCACAGGTGTTGATCTAAATTTCATGAGTTCCCACTACTTTGGTTTGGTTGTCTCTGTAGGTTTTCTCATCATGATCTTGATGCCTTTTGCTCATAGAATCCCTCTTCTCTCTCTTCCACTGGACTCCTGGAGGTTGGCCTGAGTCAGGGGAAGGGGCTTGGACCTGCCTATACTGAGTGTACCAGGCTCTGCTGACTCCCCATTGGAGGAGGCCTTACCTTCTTGTAGGAGGGAATGGGGGAGGTGTGTTGGCGGGGGAGGCTAGAGGGTTGGGAGGAGGGAAGAGGGGAAATCTATGATTGGTATGTAAAATGAATAAAAAAAATTTCATAATGGAAAAAAGAGTAAATAAATTCAACATTTATTATTATTATTACAACATATTATGGTTACTAAATGCTGATATGAAATGACGAGAAGGAAGGCAAGCAGCTTCCTGAGCATCATTACAGTTTACCCATTGAACAACATCATGAAGCTAAGTACTTGCAATTAATTATAATACGGGACTAGGTTTAAGTTCTCTGAAGGGAATATGGCTGGTTGGAAAGTCTCCTTGCAAAAACTCAAAACATCTCCCACTTTGAACTAGTTATAGAATCCACTCGGAGTACTTGCTGCAACATGAAGGCTGATAGAGGATTGTGGGACTCCATAGCCTTTCCAAGGGAGCAACAGGAAGTACAGGGACTCACAGCAGCTTTGTAGATTGGTGGCATAACTGTTGCTCTTCCACCTGGCTCAGCAAGTGTGACCTTGTGGGTGGGTGGTACATTACTTCATGCTGCTGCTTGCTTCAGGTCTTGGGAGGTTTTATATTAGCAAGTCATTTATGTTAGAAGTCATAAGTCACTTTTCCATGTTCATTCCACATTTTGAGTTCTTACATTTGCTTTCAATATGATTTAGATGCATAGGAAGTTAAAATTGCAACTGAGCAACCTTTTATTATGAATTGTGTTGTCAAAAATGTCTTATTCCTAGACCCTTCTTGGCCTAGTTCCTAGAAGGGGAATTTCTGTGGTAAAATGATGTACCGGAACACATAAGCAGGTAATGCCAGCTTGCTTTCCCATGTCAGCAAATGATCAGAAAAGCCAAGGTTTCCATTCAGAATTTTGTTACGTAGCAATGGCTGAGCAAGGAAGGTAGAGACCGAGAATCAACATGTGGAAAAAATATGTCTGTAACTAGAAATTGCTATGCTGCATATCACTGTCCAATTGATGTATTATTCCCTTGATAGCAGTTATTAGAACCACTTACTTTCAACATGTGGTGAATCTTTTTGTCCATTTATCTCTTTGTTTGGAGCAAGTACATCTTGGCTGTCACTGATACACACAACTTGGTAGTGACAGCCAGCCTTTTCTTTCAGTGGAGTTAAATGCCACAGCCATTAAAATATATTTAAAAAAAAAAATTTTCTCAGATGAGTAAGAAATCCTGGGTAGTGTAGGATGAACCTGGCACACAAATGTGCCACACATACCTGTGGTGGAGGAGTGATTCACCCAGAGTTGAAGCAGGATGATTTGGCATCTTGAATCAGTTTTTCTGTTTTCATCTCCTCATTCACAGAAAGATTTCATGAAGCTATAGGCACTGATTCAATTTTGATTGCTTAAATTTTGGAAAAAAATATTTATAAGAAAAGATTTGAGAAAAGTAGAACTACACAGTGATCCCAGATTTATCTACCCTTTTATAGTTGTCATGCAGCTTTACAGAGTGAGAAGATCCAGTTGCCACTGCTTACTGCAGAGTCATTGTTTGTATTTTGAAAAATGAGTACCAAAGTAATGGCATTCTGTATTTTTCCTCCCTATTTTCCTGATTTCTGAAACACTGCCATTTTCTGCATTTCCTCTGGCCTTAATAATGCCATCTGCCTATTAAAAGAAGATGCAAAAAAATAAAATAACATGGTAGAAATCTCAGAACCTAGGGTGTAAGACTTGCTGGGACTACCCCTTCATTAAGAGCCCTGTAGACTGGGTTTCTTCCAGAGTCTATGACTGAGTAGATCTTGTAAAGAGCTTGGTCATGTCCATATTGTGTTTTGCCAATTCACACTCAGCAGTAGGCTGATTCTCATGTTTATCCCAGGTTTGAAAGTTGTTCTGCACAGACTCTATAGTTCTAGTGTGAGTGGTCAGATTCCTGATGTAACCAAGTCAGTCTGTCTGGGTTGGTGGTTGTCATGGTTCCTCAATTAGATGCAAGTTTGCCCATCATCTTCTAAGCCCTGATGTCAGTGGGCACCATTGGACAGATTTTCATGTTCTCCACAACCCCACTCCCTCCCCCAAGTAGACACACATATACGTATGTTAACCCCAAACTATGGTTTGGGTAAATATATATGTCCATAGTTCAGTTATAGCTTGCTTTAAAATGAGATTAAAATATAACAGTACACAGTTATGTAGGTAGCATATTTCATATGGAAACATAGAAATTCTTTCCTTAAGGTTTAAGTAAATAGTGGGAATTCTTATAGTTCAGTAAGATAAGACATGTTGCCTTTTAATAAAACGAGCATTTTGAAACATGATGTTTCTCATTTCTTGATACTGTTATTTTTAATGTACCTAGTATTTATTTTAGTATCATTGCCAAATTACTTCAGTTGCTAGAACAGTTAATAAAGGTTCTGTCAGAGTTATACTGCTCTTGTTCATAGAATCACCTTCACAACCAGGGTGCTTTGGAAAGACAAACTTCTATATTTTTACCAAATTGCAGCAGCTGAATTAATCTGGTGGATTAGACACAGTTACTATTAGTGCTTCAGGGAGCACACTAATAAAGGTGTGGAAATACAGACTCATCAAATGGAAAAATAAAAATAAAACAGGAAAGAGAGAGAGCAAAACAGTATGGTCACTTTTTCCAAGGCAATTAAATAAGACACCCACTACTCCTGCATTTATGACTAGTGTCTCTTCAAGAGGAGGCATCTTTCATGCTAACTACTTCATTTTCAGCCTTTACCAACAGAATATGCAGTTGAAATTTTGAAAATAATTTTGAATTTCCTTGGCAGCTAACTTGCCAAGTGCTGGTGTTGGAAGACAAGGGCTTGGGAGAGCCTCTTAAAAATCTGCCACCTGTGACTGTCAGCACTCTTCCAGCAAACAACTTCCCTCCGTCAGCAGGAGTCCTTGTGTCCTGCCCCTGGGTCAGAAGTCTGCCTGAAGACTCAAAGTCCCAGCTTCAAGCTGCGTTCCTATGAAACTCTTTTTGAATTATAAGGCCAAATTAGGAGTTCCTATGTACCTTGTGGTCCCTTGCCCTGGGGCAAATTACTTGTTAAAGTAACTAGTCTTCATCTACTTAAGACTTTCTTATAAACACGCATGTTTACTGTAGACTCCGTTGATACAGATTATTGGGATAGATTTGATTCTCTGGTCTTCTTTAATATCAAGGGTATTTGCCATTGCTTAGAAGCCTACAAAGGTAAAGCCATTGGAGTTAATTTTTACCAGTGGGTCCCCTGTTGATCAGAAAACCATTTTTCCTCCAAAGAAGGACAAATGCTGGGGACTTGTTTATTTTATAATCTACTGTCAATAGACATATTTTCTCACCCAAGACTGCTGCCAAAATGGATAGCAAACCTGGGGGTCTAACGCTGTTAGAGGATTGGTTATATTCAGTATTTTGGCACCAAGAACTGAAATGAATTAATTGGTTGTCCATACGGTATGTGTAAT
Source organism: Peromyscus eremicus (assembly GCF_949786415.1). Taxonomy (NCBI): domain Eukaryota; kingdom Metazoa; phylum Chordata; class Mammalia; order Rodentia; family Cricetidae; genus Peromyscus; species Peromyscus eremicus. The sequence continues at coordinate 49,924,056 of NC_081436.1, forward strand.
GGGCACTATCAGCTGTTTAAGCATACACCAATTATTTTCAGGCTTTTCTAACCCATCTGTCACCATATTGTCCACTTACATGAAATAAAATTGTCATTTGTCTCTACATAAAGTAATACAGCACTGATCTTTGTTCCAAATTTTCGTGTCAGTAGACCTATGTCATTAGGCCTTATTGTTGTCCTTGCTATTGTTTTTCCTTCTAGTCATTTAGTATATTTGGATGAAAACCATCAACCATCAGATATAGCAACATGGCCCCATCCAAAAAATAAAAATAAAAGTAAAAGTGTTAGAGGTACTTGATGTAGGATTAAAAACACTTTGTAAAAGCAACAGCATATCTTGTGTGCATATACTTACATATGTGCATATGCATATGGAAGCCATTGATTAGCCCCAGGTACTATTCCTCGGGCATTGTCTCTCCCCCTTCCCCCCCTTTTTTTGACACAGATCTCTAACTGGGACCTAGAAGAAACAGAATAGAGTAAGCTCGCCATCCGGGCATACATAGAAATCTATATGTCTCTGCCTCCCCATTTCTGGGATTACAAGTGGGTGTACTCATGCCTAGTTGTTAACTGGGTGCTAGGAATTAAATCAGGTTTTGCTTGTGACAAGCACTTTACCAAATGATCTATCTTCCAAGTCCCTCTGTTTGTTTCTAGTATGCGTAGTTGAGTGAATATGTTATACTTTATGGTAACCCATTTAAAAACTCTGTTTTCTCTCTAGTCTTCACTGTGTAATGTGTAATTCAATGTAAATCACTGTCCACTGAATCTCCGGTTGGCATGTTCTGGCTTAGCTCATAAATGGTGGTGACCATTGCCTTCTGCTGAGACTTCACAGTGTTTGGGATCCATCTACTTCACTGGAGGACTTGGAGGGTAGAAGTAGGGATATAACAAAAAAGGAAAGCAAGAGCACATTTATTTTCTGTCCAGTGATGAGCCAATCCAGAGATTTCTTGGTAACTCCTTCATTGTTTCTGAGTTTTCACTTTTGGCAATGTTAAATAAACTCCGGATTGCATCCATTTCCCAGAGGTGCTGTGCACTTCAGCAATACCCATTACCATTGCACGAGTTATCATAACACCTAATACCTTAGCTGGAGTTTAAGTGTTATGACAGTTAGGGGACTTGAGTGAGAACAGTCAAAGCTTAGGAGGGCATGTGACTACAAGTCAGGTGATTCACTCCTGTAGACAGTTTATTTGTACAACCAGTTTGATGTTTTAAGACTTTCCATGAATATTAACAAACAGTGTATTACTCTTCTTAAGTTTCTGTGAGATGGTCTCCTCTCTTTTCCTCTTTATATTTGCATAAAAGGAAATGAAACATTACAAAGTTTTAATCTCTCTTACCTCCACTGCTCCTCCTCCTAACTAAAAACACTGATTTAGTAATCAGGAGAAGAGATTTTTATATTATGGTTGGAGCTCAGTTCTCTGGCTGCAATCCATTCAATCTTGACATATATCTGAACTAAGTACTGTGTAAGGGGGTTAGCCTTTTGTTCAGGGCGTGTGAGAAATCCTGCTGGACCAGGTTGGCTACAGAAATGAGTATCAAATTGCCTTTGCTCTGAGTGGTGAATAAGAAAATGCAGCTAACAGAAAAGTGAAAGCGTTTTTTTTTTCTTTTTTGAGCACACCCTCACCCAGCACGTGCAAAGGCCTTAGCTATTTCTGTGGTTTTTTTTTTTTTTTTTTTTTTTTTTTTTTTTTTTTTTTTTTGTGTGTGTGTGTGTGTGTGTGTGTGTGTGTATGTGATGTACATTTGGAGGGCACTTTGCCTTTGATTGTTGGCTGTTTGTTAGAAATCATCCAGCTAACACTGGTGGGTTCCATGTGCCAATACAGTTGAAAAGGATTTCCTTTCTAGTATCCAATGTTTGCACTTTGTTGAGCCTGGTTGCCATTCATTTAATCCATTTAGTCATAACATTTGTCTTAGGTGATCAGCAACTTTAATGTAAATCCTAGTCAAGCTAATAAAACCAATGGGAAGAAACCATATTCCTGCACACACCACACACATACACAAACAGGCTCATATGTTCATGTATGTATGTGTGGGTGCATATACATACTCCTAAAATGATATGTTTTCTTTTACAGATAATGTTCAAATTATACAAGAAAGTAAGAAACTTCTATGGTCCTGTAACTTGGGTATAGCTAGTCCCCCTGCTTAAATTTGGCAAATATATTATACTGTTTGGACATAGAACACATATTTTTATATTAATGCAGTACCTTCTACTTAAAAATTGGGAAAAATTCCAAATGAAGTCCATTTTAATTAGCCAGAATATTGTTTTAACCAAGTCATAGACCTAAATTGACACAGAAAGATCTCTTTTCCTTTTAAATACAATTCAGTTCAACATTGATTAATTTTTTTCTTTTTCTTGTTTTGTTTTTCCTGGCAATCACACTGACACTGTATAGATTTGAAATACCATTCATTTTGGAGAAAGAGAGAATCATTCTTGATAATAATAATCACAGTTTTATATCAAGTGTCAAACTAACAAGTATTATTTTTTAAATAAGAAAATTTTAAATAGTATTAAAAAATCCAGGAGAATATACATTAGTCAATAGACATTTTCTGTATCTATTCAATAATCAGATTACTTTTAATAAAAACATCTGAGAATTTAACATATAGAAGCCTATCTTTCTACTTCACACAAGTACTTTTAATCACCACAACTAACTTAGCAGTATTTTACCCCACTGCATCTATTGTAAAGATCACAATGTGTCTTATACCTGCCATCTAAAAGCCTTTAAAGCACTCCATCTTTTCTGTATATGTTTCAACTATTGCAAGCTTGTCATATTATCATTGTGTATTACTCCTGGGGCATTTATACAGCAACATCAATATTTGAATCTTTGTAGCTCAGTTGTCAACTCTGTAGGCTTATGTTGGTCAAGACCTGACAATAAATGACTACTTGGCTTTCCTTCACTGTTGTGGTTTCAGTGGTTGTTCTTTTGTACCAGCAATTGAAAACTTTCCCTTTCAAAAGTGGTATGCTCTTCCATGGGGTTCCCCAATATCCAAGGGAGGGACTCAATGGAGATCTCCAATTTAGACTCTCTCCACATCATATCTGGCTGTGGGTCTCTGCATCTGCTCTTGTCTCCTGCCAGCGGAAGCCTCTCTGATGATGACTGGACAAAGCACCAATCTATAAGCATAGTAGAATATGGGGAAATCGTGTTGGGGACGTATTGTTGAGAGAATAATCTATTTTTAGTAAAGAAAAGAAAACAATTCAATATCTTGTTTATTTTAGTATTATATTATTATGGGTAACCACCTGCTTAGTACTCTTCATTATTTTTTTTTTTTATTCTGCTTGCTTAGGAGCAGTGTATGATTTTAGGGAAGGTGTACTTGGTCCTTTAGACATTATTCAATTTATACTTCTCCATATACCAGGTTCCACATAATTAGTTCTATTATAAAGACCACTATTTCCTAGCATTGGGTACTTTTTATTATGGATGTTAACATAGCCCAAAGTTGCACCTTTTGTTGATAGTAGAGCTTGGAAACATTAAGCTGGTAAAAATACTACTAAGAAAATTAAGGAAATCGAAATGTCAGCTTTCTTCTGATACCACCAGTTTTGAAGAATGTGGCTTCATAAATCTTAACAGCACTATGGCACTGACTGTAGGAGCTCTTGGTGCTTGCTTCTGTGTGCAGGAAGCACAGACTGTTTACACCAGTGGTCAAGGTTCAACCCTAGTCTTCTGGTGTTTGCAGTCTGTTAAGGAAGATAAGCCATACACTTAGGTGACCAAAAAATAAGTTAATATTTGCTATGTATGGAACGCAAGATACAGCATTTCAGAAATAGGCATAGAAGTTATACATGCCTTATGTTTACTGCAGAGGTTTTGTGGATAAAATGTTTTGAAAGTTTGAGCTAGGAAAAGCTGTGTCAGTACAAAGTAAACGAGGCTTTCATTCATGATTAATGCTAATGTTACCTTCATCTCTGTGATAATAAGGCTGGAGCTTTTGTACTTGCAGCTTTAGCAAATAAGTTAAAGGTGATGAGGTGGGGAATGTTAGTATTAAAATGATCAGATGTGTTGTTAGAGACATTCCTCACCTCCTGATATCACTTGTTACATTTAAGTTAAGGGTTTATATGGTGTGGCTGACTTGGAAAAAACACTTTATGCTAAGCTATTGGACATTAGTATTTCATCCATCAACAGAGGGATTGGGTATTCATTTGTTTCCTTTCGCTAGGGAGCATTTTATCTATTTATTTATTTACATATTTATTCATTGATTTTTTTTTTTCTTTTTTGGAGGAAGGGGTTTATTTCATCTCATACTTCGAGTAATAGTCTATCAGTGAGGGAAGTCAGGGCAGGAACCTGGAGGCAGGAACCTGGAGGCAGGAACTGAAACAGAAGCTGTGGAGGAATGAGTCTTACTGGCTTGTTCTTTATTGCTTGCTCAGCCTGCTTTCTTATATCATTTAGAACCACCTGCCCAAGGGTGGCATTGTCTGCAGCGATCTGGGCCAACCTGCATCAATTGCCATTAAAGAAAGTGTACCATTGACTTACCTATAGGCTAATCTTATAAAAGTATGTTCTCAATTAAGATTACCTCTTCCCAGATATGTTTAGGTTTCTGTCAAGCTGACAAACCAACCAGCAGAGTTGACCCCTTGTCAACATGACTTTTAAAAAACATAAATGGGTAAGGGCCATCATTTAGGCCTTTTGCCCCTTGTCATTTTGAAAGCTCTCTAAGTGTGCTCAGAGTTGATGTAGGTAGTCTTTACAAAACCACAGGCAATAGGTAACCAACACACAAATGTTTTTAACCACTAGTTGTTTTCAACGTTCCTGTGACTTGTCTCAAATACACCTGACTTTATATTTGGGATATCCCTAAAATGGATTCCACTGTAATTCCCTGGAATGATCAAAGTAGTTCAAGGCACAAAGTAATCTATATATTAAAAAGTCCCCTTTACATCTTAGCCACACAGTTGTTGAGATTTTATGAAAACAGTCCTTGTTTCTTTTATCTCCTAACTTCAGGCTTTTGTCAACAAAGATCACTTTGCTTCATTAATGTTGCAAAGCCTTTAAATAATTTTTTTCATAACAGATTCTTATCTGGATAAGTCTGATATTGATTGCTGATTATAGTATATGGTTTTTTTTTTCTGATCTATTTTATGATTTGTGGAAATCACCTTTTTAGGTTTTTGAAGCCTTAAGCTAGTCCTCTCTTTATCTCTCAGAAAGGAGTGGAAAGTTAATGCTGGCTGTTTTATTCTAGTTAAAAATAAAGTACCAGGAGATGAGTAACATTAAAGTGGATGGAGTTGACCTGGGTCATTGTTCAATTATCTTGAATATCACTGGATGCTTATGCTCCTTACACCTCCATGTCCACTATTGCTTTCCAAAGTAGTCTACCCCAAAAGACTTAAGGTTTATACACTTGACATTCGGGGCACATGTGTAAAAGTATATAATTTATCCAAAGCAACTGTATAAAAATTAAAAGATAGTTTACCCATTCATGGACTGCTTTTATAACCAACAATATAGAAATTTGATTTCTTTTTTTTTTTTTTTTTTTTTTTTTTGGTTTTTCGAGACAGGGTTTCTCTGTGTAGCTTTGTGCCTCTCCTGGGACTCACTTGGTAGTCCAGGCTGGCCTCGAACTCACAGAGATCCACCTGGCTCTGCCTCCCGAGTGCTGGGATTAAAGGCGTGCGCCACCACCGCCCGGCGAAATTTGATTTCTTATTAAGGATATATCGATAGGGAGTTTAAAAAGCTATAATAGGACTTTATAGGAGTTTGAAAATTTGATTCAATGGTCATTTTTACATATAAACTCTATATTAGATTAATTGTAATGTCCTCAAATGCGTGGAGCTGAGAGTCACTCACTTACTCATTAAACTCTTAAGAATGTCTAACTAGAGAGTCTTATGCTGAATATTGGTTATTCAACAGTGCCCCAAACAGAAATATCTCTGTTCTTAGTGAGGTAATGCATTTGTTTTAATACCTAAACTTTCAAGGCTCATAAACATGAAATATTTGTTGTGCTTGCAACCCAGGAATAAATTAGAGTGAGTTCACTGCTACTTAGTTCTTTTTATAATCTTCAGATTGACACTTTAGGAATCCAATGTTATCTAAATAATAATAAAATATTAACAATCAATATAAAGATAAGAAATCCTTAAAAGCTTGATTCAAAAGGCCAGTGACTAGTATAGTTTCATTTTTGTATCAATATTTCAAATGTCTTTGGGAAACATACTGATGTTCTGACACCAACCATGGATGACAATAAATATAACATGTTTATTTACATTACTAAACTGGATCAAATAAATGACAAGCACATCTTTATAGGGTTTCATAATGGATTTTGTCATGCATAAATATTAGTATACCTGCTGAGGCTAGTGCACTAATATTAAAGGGTAAATGACAGCAGGTTGTAGCTTGAGGTTTCACTGTGTTTAGTAGGTTTTTGAAACATGGATAAGACACATTTGAAGTAAATCTTGCACAATTTTAGAGACTTCTTGAGATCACAGGTACCCTGGAAACAAAGTTTATTGGTGAAATTATTAAGGCCACTCCACGTAGTTAAAAGGAGATTTATTTAATAGCGTAACTTACAAATTAAGGGATAGGTAAGTCGCGGGGTCTGGGGAAGGTGTATCACAGTCCAGCGGTGTTCTCTGGAGCTCTGCTTGGTCCACCTCCACCGCGAGAGCGCCTGCCAATCCAGATCTTGGGTCCCCAGGCGCCTCCCTTGGCTCCGCCTTGTAGGCGTGACAGTTGCTGAAGTCTCAATGGGGGTTGGAACTTCCAGATCAAAGCTGGAATGGCTACCCACTACAAAAGTTACTCTTAAAAATTATATAATTTATGTATAATGGATTTTAAATTTCACATCATTTTTTCCATTGTGCCATAGTAGATTTCCAAAGGCTATTTTCATGTACACTTATAGACCTTGCATTAACATTACCACAAAGCTGTCATCTATCTGGCACATTTGATTTCAGATCACTCAATGACCCTAAGAGCACTTGTTCTCCATCATACAACTATTCTACAGAAGGATAATTGTAATTACAGATTTGAAAAATCCTGACTATACAGAATACCATGGAGTAGATGAAGAAAACAAATGCAAAAACATAAAACAAAACTGGATTAAGTATAGGCCTATAATGAGAGACTATATAAATCTACAATGTGAACCCTATGATACCAGGAATGACTGTTTTTCATACTTAATTGCAAAATTTTATATAATGCTGGTAATAACTGAGGAACACAATTCCTTTTGGCAAATATTAGCTTTGGAATCTATGGATGAAAAGCAACATGGCATCTGAGTATGTGAGGCTTTGATTCACCCCTAGTTGTATCTTTATATAGAGGAGACTGGAAGAGCCAGGCTTACTCACTGCCTTATTTTTCTTGCCTTACATGTTTTGTGTTCCAGTTATAATCATTTGGATATTCAAGATCTTCCATTGAAGGCCAGTGAGGATCCTTTATTTCTTTTAGAATGTGGGCACTATCATTATTAATACTGCATCAAATCACTCTAACATTCTTTACAACTGTAATCTATTTATTTATGGCCATAGACTATACTTTACAGAGTAGCTTGGAAAACAACTAAAAGTGTTACTATTGTAGGAAGGAACTGAGTAGAGGACTGGCTTCTGTTGATCTGGTTTGTAGGTTTCTTAGTTTTAATTAAATATAAACTTAAGTTGCACAATAATTTCTGTTAGAAATAGCAGTTTTTTTCTGCTGTTTTAATGCTAGAGACAGACAAAACATCTTATTTTTCCCTAAGTCTGAGATGTAGGGATGACAATAGTCAGTATGCACTGGTTCTGGGCTTAGGAGAGTAGTGGACTTTGAACTTTCCTGATCACATTTGCTCATCTTGGATCTGGTTCAGGCTCTTACATTTTACAGAAAGAAGAGAAAGCTTGACATGGTCATGATTTATCCTCTTGAATGTGAGATATCATGAGAACTGAAGCAGTCCTTTAAGACTACACTCCACCACTGAACCTATTCTTTTCACGAAATAAAACAGATTTTTTTCAGGGACAAATATAGGGTCAAACTCAATAGGTAGCTTGGAGATATGGCATGTAGATGTACGTAGTTTCACAAAGGGTAAAGGTATCACTCCACTAGAAATGATAGACTTCTGTATCTTAAACAATTTCACAGCTTAATTTGCCCAAAGGCATATTATGTGGAATAGCCCCTCCCCCCTGCAAATATTCGGGCTATGTTACAATAGGATGTGTTTCTAAGCTTACAAATAATGCGCTGTGTTCAGTGAAGCAGGCAAACATCGTGAGGAAGGACTGGGCTGGGCGTGGTTCCCTCTGCTGACAGACATGATCACTGAATGTGGTATGAATATTAAGATGATACAGTATGAAGAGTAGTAGAAGTAGATTCTAATGCACTGAATATGGAGGCACAGGACAAGGATTAATAGTAACTTAAATATGCGTTTATAAGCTAGTGAAGAAATTAGGAACTTAGAATATGATTTTTTTCACAGCAAGAATCTCAAATGAGAAGATTCCATCAGTTTTTTTCCTTTATGAAAAAGGTATTTTTTTATTATTATTCTGAAACCTTTACGATGCATTAATTATTTAAAAAGGCAAAAATTAAGACTGAGGGTGGGTTAATTGCTTTGGTACCTAGACTTTGATATTGTTTCTCCAAATTTTGCCTTTAATTGGTTAGTCTTTTATCACATTTGATTGTAGTCATTATGGCAGTTAGATTACACTTAAATCACAACTTTTCTGTAGAGATCTGTGGTGAGCCTAGCTTCATCTTAACAAAGTGAGCTGTTTGCCTGCAGAGTAGATGTGTACTGCTCCATGCTCTGCCCATCTAGCCATACGCTGATGTCCTTGTCCTGTTCTTATCTCCTTCTTCTTCCCATGCTCTTGTCTGGAGGGAATTGATCAGCTGGGGAAAAAGAAGGTCTTGCCAAACAACTCTGATTGTTAAAATCCCTGGGAAAGGTCACTGGTGCTTGATAACATATTAGGAATCTTAAGAATGACTGTTTAGCTTCCTGTCTCATTTTTAGTCAAAAGGAACCCCATGTTAAAGGGGGAAATACAAATGTTGAATAGTCTGTTTCATTTACCCTATATACTCCAGCATTGGGCAAACACAAAGGTATAATAAAGAACCTGCTTGAAATCCTACCTGGTATTTGGCTGAAAGTTACAATACCAAAGTTAGAGAAGAGGAAGAGAGGGAGAGTAAGGTCCATTTGTCTTTTTCAACTAGACCACGGTTCAGGATTGATCCATGCAGACAAGACTTACCTTTGAAAACTGAGTGTTAAGTGCCTGGTACATCTTGTTAGTGACTTCCTGGGTTTGGATGTTTGGGGAATGAGACTCCCACAGGTCCCCGGGGGAGAGATAGGAACGGATCTGTTACTAGGAAGAGGAAGGGCAGTCTCTGGGTGTTTGAGGCAGTTCACTGTTTTTACCCTTTTGCTCTGCTTCATTCATAGTCATTATCAAGCTGGTCTCCTCTCTTTGTTTTTTTCCTTTATCCTTCTCCTCACCTACCCCTGGGCCTCCTGTCTCTCTCTTTCCACTGGCATGCCTCTCAAAGGCCCTTCTCTCTGAACCCGTGCCATCTGGAACAGTCGCCCCTTATCTCAGTGCCCCATTGACTTGCCTCCTGGTCTAATCTCTTCGGAAAAGTTATCTCTTCTCTCTTGGCCTCCACACCGAAGTGTATTTTGGCCCATTATTCATTCCATTGATAAATCTCACATTTAATCAGACTTTGAAGGAGATGCTTTGGAGCTGGTGCAATGCTTTGTATTCAAGACCATGTTGCAGTCCCCTCTGGCCGTAATGTTGGAGTGATTTTGTAGATTTTAATTTTAAGGGGGAGTTTCAGTGGGAAAAAAAAATTGAAAAAGGAAACACAGCCCAGTTTTGTCACCTGGAACCAACCATTTTATTTTGTGCATTGGTTTATGGGATTTTGAGAGTCAGGATGGTTCTAAGATAGGGATGGATCATTGAATGGGTCAGGGGATTATAGAAATATGCTTGTACTTTTCAGGTTCTCAGGTCTGTGCTGAGACTCTGGGTATGGCTGAAAGGCCTAGCTGTCCTGGGATTTCAAGAAACTGCTTTTGTTTTTGTTTGTTTGTGAATACCACACCATTTAAAAGTATACAACCCTTCTTCAGTCATCTCCGAAGACTTGAAACCAAGAAAAACTCCCCCTTACCCCAAACATTAATGGCAAGGAGCGTTGATTCAGTTTTCCAGATTCCCTTCACTTGTTTACTTTCTCAATAACTTTGAGAATGCTTTTCAGGAACCAGTGTAGTAGATAAAAAATAACATGTAAGTGCTATCCCAGAAACGTTAGTTAATATTGCAGTTTTACATGTCACTTAATTTTGTTTAGATTGCTTCTTTAAAGCTAAAAACATTTTCCTCAATGTAAAATACAGATAAAATCTGAAGATGTTAGGGAAAAGTAAACACTGAGGTAAGCAGAGACTTCCATCCTAATGCAATGTCTAAGTTCATCGAAGCACCTTATTCTCTGTGTAGCGAATACTGGGATGATCGCATCACAAATATAGAAAGTTTTCTGAAATGTAGCTATTATTAAAGAATTCAGTAATGTTAGTATGGGTTTATGTTCTCATGTCCTTCTGTGAAAACAAGGAAAAGCCAAAGAAGTTTCTGAGTAATGTACCTGTCTTCATAGTGTTTTAACCTTGAAAAAAACAAATGAGTGAAAATTAAACTGCTTAATACATGTAGTGACATTTTTTCTCTCCCCTTATTTATTGTCTATTTGATAATATTTACTTAGAATTTATTTCTCCATTAAAGAGGAAAATGGAATTTTGATATGTAACCACATATCAAAATGACAAGCAGCAATAATAGTGGGCTAGCCTGGAGGTTTTTTAACAACCTGTCAACCTAAAATTCATGTTATAGTAGTTAGTATGTTAAGGGAGAATAGAAGAATCACAAACTACAGTCTGGAGACTGGACATAAAAGCTCAATGTTGGATGAATTGAATATTTGTTTGCTTATTCATTCCATATTCATTTAAACAAATGTTTGTCAAGAATTTATTTTAAATGAGCCAGACACTATTTGAGCATTACAAAAAAAAAAGGTAAATTACCCAAATCCCTATTATTCTAAATGGCTATATTTCATTATATTTCAATAATATCAGTAAAAGACTGTTGTTGTTTGTTGATGGACTTTTATAAAACTTACTGAGCTGGAAGTATAGTTTAGTGTTAGAGTGTATAGTTGGCAAGCATGAGATTCTGAGTTCAATCTTAACACCAAAAACAACTAAAGCAAGAAAACAAAAACAAAATAAAATTATTCAACGTAATAGTAGAATGTAGTGTATAGAGTAATATGTAATATATTTATATACATATATTTTATGTAAATATTTATATGAAGTTATATCACCATTTTATCACTTGCTTTTAGATTTGTTAGTAACCATGCTTCACATTTTTGATGATCCAGCTCAGTCTGCAGGGTGTCTTATCTTCCTAATAGGTAGTGATGCATTTCTGTACTCCGGTATTCTGGGAATGAGTGGCCTGTGGTCATTGTACAGGTCAAATTTAATAAATCATTTCCTGGATGAACCTTGCACTCTCAATTTCCGGGATTAAAGTCTAAAGGTAAGAATATTTTTGGGAAAATGTGCTGGTAAATAATTTATTTTCAATTACTTATATAAAAGAGAGATTTAAATTGTATGCATGCTAATAAGAGTAACTTATTACAACAATCAGATTATTATAAGAATTGAAGGAAGACTATTAATGGACTAGCTTAAATACGGTCTAGTCATTGGTTCTATTGAGTAAAATCACTAAGACAATCTCTGGGCTACACTACTGAATTCAAAACTCTAATTTATTCCATTCTTTTAACAATTATTATAAATTTGCATTATATTTATTATATATAGTTTTTATGACATTTATTATAATTTGCCATACACCCAAGTTAGAAATATCTTAAAATGAAATTATGCTTAAATGTCTTCTCTTCAGAGGCTGAGAGGGGACAAAGCACTTGAGAGTTAGCAATCTCTTGGCCTTGGGTTCCATCCCAAGCACTGAAAAATTAATAAATAAGAGAACAAAAATTCTTCCTTTCATGTACATTTAATGTTAAATTTATGATAACTAGTTATATATGTAAGTGGTGGGATGATTATTTCCTTTTGACATGAGCTAATAAAATGTCATAGACAGATAGCAGATCAGAAATAAAGTGACTCCCCAACACATTTCATCATTTGTAGATTCCAAAATACATTATGTAACCACATTCATTTTGTGGAACTCAGGCAGAAACTTTAATTTTCTTTGGAACAGGCTTACACCATATTTATTTTTGCTGATTCTTTCCAGAGAGAAAGAACATAAAAAGATATCCTGTTAGATTTGGTGGCCTAAAGGTCAAAAGATAAAGTGTAAGTGATCTCCGTGTTTATTTTTTTGACAGTGTTAAATTAGCAGCCGCTCAGCCTTCTCTCAGAGAAACACAACCTGAGTAATTGAACATGTCGCTGGGGAGTATACTTGGTTAAGCTGATTCCTATTATGTTGACTTGTCAGGGGCCAATAATTAAAGCTGAAGAGCGATGCTCATTAGTGTCTACAAGATGATTCAAAGAATAAGAGAGTAAAGTCCTTGAGTTGCACCTGCGAAAGGCAGGCATGCATAGAGGTGAGAGCAGACAGAGTGGCTGGATTTTCTGCCATGTTAGCATTCTAATTGTGAGAAGGGCATACTGAATTGAGTGTTGCAAATGTCTTCTCCCAGCACTACTTATAAAAAGCATTTTAGTTTTGCTTTTGAACATACTTCCCCCCTCCCCGTAATGTTATTGTGCACAATTATGTTTTTAAGATTAGGGAATTCCTTTTTGAGAATAGATAGAATTCTACTGAAAGGAACACTTCGAAAAAAATTTTTTATAATGGTAATCATTTCATTCATTTTGCTGAAAACTCTGTACCAATCTGAATTTGCTTCTTTGAACTCTCAGTATGCTGCACATAAAATACATGAGTTATCCAACATTGATGACAAAAACTTTAGGAGTATATATTTGCCACATGTACTTTGCAAAAATAGGAGTGTTAAAATGTATATTTAACTGAGCTAAACTGAATGCAGGACACATGCATAGGCTCTAGAGACACCTTGAAAACCAACTATTTATAACTTGAGCAAAACTGTGGGTAGAGAACAATTGGTATCAGCACTGAATGCTATGGATCATAATGTCCTAAAATAATAATGCTTTATTTTGTAATTTTTGGCTTCTAAAGTAGGCTTTGATTTGATGAATCCATTTTAGAATTAATGAAATATTCAAATGTTAATATAATTTTTTAAAAAATCAGTCAATTTATTAGATTGTGTTCACTGTTATCTGTTACTCTAAAAGTTATTTCGTAGTGATGAAGCACCATTTTTCTTCTAGTATGTCACTTTAATTTTATCCTGGACTCTGAAGCAGGACAATGCATATGCCTTTTACAAGGCCCCCCCCCAGTTCATCTGGAGTCTTTAGTTTGGTGTATAATGTCCAACAAGAAGCTTTGGCTGTGGTTCGGTTTGAGATTACGTCTGTGAGAAAGCCTTCCCATATGTGAGGCTTCCAAAGTGTCTATTACAGATTCTCCATGCTGATTTGAACTTGTGCTTCTGTTTCCTCCATTTGTACTAAGTCTCTTAAGGACATGGGTTGACTTGTTAATATTTGTATGTGTAGTCGTTGGAGCTCAGTAAATGTTGGTTAAACTTAATCAAGGAGCAGAAGAGATTGTCTAGGATAGTTACATATTTCCAAGATACTAACAGCTCTAGAAGTCAAATAGAACAACCCCCTACTCCATGCCAAGAATTCCTTACTGGATGTTCTTTAACAGATAGCCTCTATCCTAGTTTGGTAGAACATTTCCAGAGCTGCAAAGGTCAACACGTTGCAACCAACTGTTTCTGTATTAGATAACCTCAGTTATAACAGAAGAAAGTTTACAGTTACCAGCGGTACTTCACATGAATTATCTTCAGTATTCAAAATATCCTTCAGAATCAGGGATCAATTATTATTATCTCCATTCTGCAGATAAGGATGCTGCATTTCAGAGAGAACCATTGACTTCCCTAAAGCCTCTGGAATAATTAGCACGAGTGCCTCCTTGGGAATCTACCTGTTTCTGAGTTATGCTTTAGAATGTCGATGCTTCCAAGTCTGCCTTTTTTACTGGTTTTCTCCATTATTACAAACATATTTGTGGTTAGTTTTCTTCAGTCACCTATCATTATGTGTAGAGACAGCAATGTTTATAATGTTGAGTTGCTCCTACATAACCATGACATGAAAAACACTGCCCCAAGCAGGTGGATTCCTTAGATTACAGGAGGACTCCAGTTTATCTTAATCTTCCCTATAGCTTATGTGGGATCTCTGAGAGATGGTTTTTAACCGGGTGTTTTGGCAGAGAGGCTACTAGGCTAGTACTTTCTATATCTCTATTTACTAATGGGAACTATAGAAGCCCAAAAGGAGAGACCCTTAGCTGTCAAATGTGGGTGTGAAAGAATCCATCTTTTGCTAATATTGTAAGGTTGATATGGAATATATTACCAGTTCACATACGCTGAAGCCAGCTACTCTTATGAGACCAATTTATGGTATTGATTTTATTTTTTAATATGCTACGTTTTTGTGAGAACAATCATATTGGAAACCTAATCAATATTGGCTCTGCTGACAGTTATAAATGCTGAATACATACTCATTTGTATGATTATTGACAGCACTTGAATTTAATAGGAGTGGTTTTAAGCCATGAGCATTATTTTCTTAAAGGTTTCTCATAGTAAAGGGAAGGGAGATACTTCATTTGACATTTTTATTTTGAAATGAGTTTATTGATTAAAACTAGAAAAGCTCAGCCTTCACCTTAATTCATACACTTGTAATATTTTCTTTTGTGATAAGCTGTGATAACCCAGTTATATATTCTACTCAGAATGTATCTCATCTGTTCCTGTAAAAAAATGTTAAAGTGCCATTGAACCAATTTTTACAGTACTATTAATCAGAGTAATCAGTATTAATACACTACTTTACCAGCAGAGTGCCACTTGTCATTAATATGACAGGGTAAATTTTACATCTTTTTTTTTTTTTTTTTTTTTTTTTTTATACAAAGGCTTTCATTTAGTAGGAGAAAAAAAGAAGATAGAGATTTTAATTGTTAGCAATCAGAAGCCTGTGTGATTAAGACTGGCATTCTGAATCAGACATGTCAGACCCTGCTAGGAATTTATCTCTTCCCTTACTAATTCTTTCATAGATTTAAATGTAGTCTTATTTACCAATGAATGAAACTTTAATTATAGATAGACCCACAGGCAAGTAATTTGTCTGCTAGAAGTAGTTTCTTGTTGGAGTTAAGCAATTTCAATGTGCTTTTGACTGGACAGCCTCCTTCTCCTTTTATATCTTGCTTGCCTTGGAAATACCTAAACTCTCAAGTATCCTCAGGCCCCTAAGTCAATCTTTGATTTATAAAATGGCCACTTTGAGAACGGATTTATTCTGGGTGAGGATTATTGTATTAAGATGTTTCTATTAAATATGAATGATTCTTAGCACTACTGCAAGTTCTTTTATCCCAAATGTTCATGTTTATCATTATTTAGTTCTGCACTAAGGCATTAGGTGTTCCATGCAGGAAACAGGATACAGCAGGAGAACTTAGCAAATGGCATGTAGAGAGACTAGCATGCAAGCAGCTACTTCTCGGTAATGAGGCCTTCCTGGATCAAGAAAAGCAAGAGGCTGAGTAGGGAAGCAGTGGGGTCGAGACATTCTTCACGGAGGATGTGTTGGAGAAAGCAGACAGAGGCCACAGGAAGAAGTCCTAATGCTTTCCAAGCTAACTAGGGCAATTGCTTCAGTTTTGGAGCATTTAACTACATGTAGTGCTTTTAGTGACCAGACTACCAAATAACTTGCTGCAGATCCAGACCTGGGGATGGAAACTCACACACCTATCACTTTACAGAATAGCCCATGAGCCTACATTACTCCTCATTGCCTAGCTAAAGCTCAGAGAAAAGAAAGAGAGAGTCAAGAAGAAGGCCAGAGGATAAGAGGTAGGGAGCAGGGAGAGATAGAGAATGAGAAACTTTGGTCCTCTCTTCTGATTAAAAATAAAAATAAATTCATAGAAAGTTGGTTTAGCAAATTATGGGTAATAAAAGCATCTTTTTAGGGTTGATGGGACTTTTAAGTGATTTAATAAAATTAAAAAGTAAAATTAAGTAAACTTCCCGTCATTTGGAGTCTAGATGAGGAACTAATTTCTAGGAAATTACTGTCAGTGATAAACTTCAAATATAGTTGACAAGTGAGTGCAATGTCAGTTTTATTGTTTCAGCATTTGAACTTGGCTTTGTGAGGACAATGAGCCCAGGAGTTGGATGCCTTTGCAGAACTATTTGATGACTGCCTCTTGTCTGTACTTGTGGGCATTTGCCTGGCTTTAACTAGCCTAGCTAGAGAGTGAACTTCTGCTCTGTGTGCAAATGGAAGGGGATTGAAAGCAGGGGAGAGGTTGCTCATTCGGCTCAGCATAATGAATGCCTCTGCAAACTGCTCTGTCCAAATTGACAGGTGTCTCCTTCTATTAGAAGCTGGGAACCGTGCATAATTTGAACGCATTTTTTTAAAAAGCAACTTTCTGAGAATATTTATAAAAACACTGAAAATTCTATCTCTTCTCTTCTCTTCTCTCTCTCTCTCTCTCTCTCTCTCTCTCTCTCTCTCTCTCTTCTGTGACTGTATCTGTGATGCATGCATCTTTATGGAATATATATTGTTTTCCAGTTTTGAAATGCCAAATAGGAATTTGTCTCATCCACATGTTCATCTGTACAAAGGGTAATATATAATAGCTGTTGCACACGAAATTTAAAATAAATGACATTTCCTAATGGGATGGCTGAGCTGGAACAGGTGCAGAGTGGGAGAGCAATGAGGGAGATGTCTTGATAGAGGGAGACATCATGGGGATAGGGAGAAACCTGGTACGAGGGAAGTTCCCAGGAATCCACAGGGATGACCCCCAGCTTAAGCTACTAGCAGTGGTGGTGGGGGGTGCCTGAGCTGGCCTACCCCAGTGATCAGATTGGTGGATGCCCTAACTGTCGTCATAAAGTATTCATCCAGTAACTGATGGAAGCAGATGAAGAAAGTCATGGCCAAATATTAGGCCGAGCTTCAAAAGTCCAGTTGAAGAGAGAGAAGAGGGATTCTATGAACAAGGGGCATCAAAACTTACAGATATAACCAAATCAAGCTAGTGGGAACCCATAAACTTTGGACCTATAGCTGTGGAACCTGCATGGGACTAGACTAGGCTCTCAGCATGGGTGAGACAGTTGTGTAGCTTAGTCTGTTTGAGGGGCCCTTGACAATGGGAACAGGATCTATACCTGGTGCATGAACTAGTTTTTTGGAGTCCATTGCCTGTGGTGGGACACCTTGCACAGCCTTGATGCAGGGGGAGGGACTTGGACCTGCCTCTGCTGAATGTGCAGGGCCTTGCTGACTTCTCATGGGAGGCCATACCTTTTCAGAGGAGGGAATGGGGGGTGGGCTGGGGGGAATAGCTATGGGGGGGAGTGGGAGGAGGGATGAGGGAGGCATTTTTTGTGGTTGGTATGTGGAATGAATAAAAAACTTCTTAATAAAAAAAGAAAAAAAATGACATTTCCTAATATCAAATCAACTGGTGTATTAAAATGCTGATTTAAATGGTAGACAAAGAATATTTCCTATTTCTGAAAGATTTTTAATTTTTTTGTTTGTATTATAATTTGTAGCTAGTATCTGGACTCTTATTAAAAATCATATTGAACATGTTTTGGAACATATATCTTGTGTACTGTATATATGTAAATATTTGTATGTAATATACTCATTTATTTAAATGAAGGGAATCATTATGTATAATATTAGAAGCTATTATGGTTCTGTCTGATTGTTTTTATTTTTATTTTAGTTTTAAATTGTTTGAAGTATAAAATAATTGGCATCAGTGAACATTTTGAGTTATTTTGATGCTGTTCTGTTCTTTAAGATAATTAAACAAAAGCAATGGGTAATGCCCAATGTTCTGTTCTATCAAAGAGAGTATATGTACTATCTAGACAGATATCTGAAAAGATACCAATTATTAAACTGTTTGATCATCCAACAAAATATACGCACAACAGAGGAAAGAGAAACGTAATTCATGTGGCACAATCACATAGGTTACCACATTAACAGCAGTAGAAGGAAATGGCCTGGGGACATAGACCAAAGCATATTAGAGTTATTTATTTTAGTGTATTTGGCCATTACCATGTTTACCCTATGATAAATTCTGTCCCAAGAAAAGAAAGCAAAAACATCCAGAAGAATTCTTTCCAATAACAAGTGTGAATCTATTTTGAACGCTAATGTAAGGGCTGCAAATGATAAGCATGGGGATATATAGAAGGAAGCTTTGAAAGACACTAGAAATCCAATAGTTTAAAAGCACACCCTGACTGACCTGGTCAGCCAGCCCATTTGTAGTATATGCTGTGCCACCTGATTTTCAAGTGGCCCAGCTTAATAGTATGCACTTTAAGCAACTTATGACAAGCTGGAAACTCATTCTCTATTGCTTTCCCTGTCCTTCCTCTCCATGTTCTTTCTTTCCTTTAGGTTCAGTTACGTATGAAGTCTGAAGTCCATATACATTGTAATATTTTATCAAGTGTGAGCTGGAACCTAAGGTGTGTTATGTACCTATAATCCCAGCACTTGGGAGTTACTAGGAGGAGTAGGAGTTCAAACAAGCCTCAACTGTATAGAGAATTGTAGGGCGGCCTACATTACACGACACTTTGTCTCCAAAAAATCAAAAGTTAATAAAATAAAATAAAACAAAAACTTAAAAGTCTAAGCTAGGACCCTATACCAATTTCACTGGAGAATATAGTCATTAATGTAATTAAATGTTGGTTTCAGCTGCCACAGATGCTATGAGTACTGGTGGGTATTAGTGCCTCCATGTCAGATAAAGTCTTCAGCTTGGGTTCATTTGGTAGAAATAACGGTGTTAGTCCGACTAGCCACTAAATGGACTTTCATAGGTTTCTGTGTACCTAGTAATTTTCTTGAGTAAATCAATACAGTATAACCTTTTGAGGTGTAATTAGAGGGTTTTCTTGCCACCCTGATGTGTTGGCTATCATACTTGTTAGTGTCTGTGCAGATGCCAGGGAAGCAGGATTTACAGCTGCCTCCAAACCTGTCTTATAGGCTGGTGCTGCTATTCCCTTAAGTTATGTTAAGTTATGAAATCTTTATAAGGGTTATGTGAGTTAGAAGCCATGATTTCCATTTTTCTGAAGAAGTATATGAGGCCTAAAGAAAGTAAGTGGCTGGCTCAAATTCAAACAGGCCTTCTTTCTGAGGAGCCCTGTGTCTTCTCCAGTTATAGCCACCCACATTCATCTTTACTTATTTTAAAACATTTTCCTTGTGGTCTGAAACTTCCTTTTATTCAGTAATATTGCAAGAGAATTAAATTTCATGTTTAGATTCCTTTTTGTTCATCTTGAATTATCTATCACTAACAATGCGAAGATCTGTCCTGTTTAAGAACATTTACGGTCCATATGTAATTATAATAGGTATGGGCAGGATGATGTTAAGCAAACATGAACTCTAGAACATAGTGATTATCTCGGAGTTCTAGAGTGATTGTTCATAGTGATTTCAAAATAATTAGACTTTAAAGTCCCTTAGGTTATAGTAAGGATTTTATAAGATATGTAAATTATTTATAGACTGATAAGCCCGTTTTTAAATCCACACTAAATTAAGATATATTCTTACTCAATTTGAGGTATCATTTTTGGCTTTGGTTTATCTTTCATCTTGCACGTAAAAGGGTAGATTTTGTTTTGAAGAAGTTCCTAAAGTAAGTATTAGAGAAAAAAAATTAGTAAGGATGCCATTTTTTAAATATTTGCTATAGAGTTAGCTTCAAATTTTAAACTTTCAGTTTTGGCAACATCGTTTTTTATCTTTTATGCTCACATACATGACATCAAAGACTTAGGAGTTTACACAAACTAACCACGTGGTTCTTTCTGAAGAAAAAGCACATATGGCTCAAACGGAATGTTACGGTTTCCTTTGAAAGCTCGGTTGTTTTGTCATTTCTAATTTTGGAAGAAATAAGATGGATGAAAACTGGAGACTAGAGGTGGGGGTCAGCAACTCAGAAAAGCCAACAGAAGCCAGAAAAGCTGAGGCCTGACTGAATTCTTACACCTCTGTGGGACGCTCAGGCCATGAAGGGTGTCCATTCTAAACATCCTGCCCCCTTCAAATGGCTGCAGCAAGAGTGTGCCAACTTGCTATTTTTCCCTGGATGTTTCCAGCCCTGTTGAAAATATCTGGAGTCTCCTTTCTCTTCTTTCTTTCTTTCTTTCTTTCTTTCTTTCTTTCTTTCTTTCTTTCTTTCTTTCTTTCTTTCTTTCTCTCTCTCTCTCTCTCTCTCTCTCTCTCTCTCTCTCTTTCCTTTCTTTCTTCCTTCCTTCCTTTCTTTCTTTCTTTCTTCCTTTCTTCCTTTCTTCCTTCCTTCCTTCCTTCCTTCCTTCCTTCCTTCCTTCCTTCCTTCCTTCCTTCCTTCCTTCCTTTCTCTCTCTCTCTCTCTCTCCCTCTCTCTCTCTCTTTAATTTTTTTCTTCCTCTGTCCCTTGGGCTTCTGTCTCCCTGAGGACACTAACCTGCTTCAAACCTGCCCTAAGGCCTACATGGAATTATTTGTGTTGAGATTAAGGGGAGTGCAGATTTGTGGCTTATTGCACTGGGAATCACAGGGGCTGGTTTCCTACCGGCTTTTGTTCAGCCCACAGAGAGGAGAAAGCTAAAGCTTGTGCGTTTCCCTTGTGGAACTGTGAATTATTTTGGAGTAGGTCATATTGTAGGACTTAAAATTGTTTAATTATAGCACTTGACAGTTCTCTCAGAGTAATAATAGTTAGCACTTACACAGCCTGTTTCATCTTCAAAGCATTTCACAAGCACTAATTAATTCTCACAAGATGCCTGGGAGGGGGCTATCATCATTCCCATTTTACAGATATGGAAATTGATGCAAGCAAGTTAAGAGTCTTGCCATAGGCCACAGTGGGAAGGCAGAATCTAAATGCTGGTTGCAAATTTAGGAGTGGCTGGCGCCTAAATCCTTTTCCTTAGGCCTAAATCCAGCCTCTTCCTTCTCCCCCCATCTCTTCATATTTCTTTCTCCAGTTTTGGAAAGGACTTGGTATTTTTTTTTCTCCATTCTTCTCTTTAGGGAGTATTTATTTAACATTGCTCCAAGAAATAAATAAATCATCTCAGTATTACAGCTTTAAAGAGATAATATGTCTAATAAGGACATGAATATTACAAAATGTCAGGAAATGAATTAGGTTTGGGTGAAAGAAAGGATTCCAAATTACATTTTGCCGGATAAATATTGCATCCATAAACAGTAAAAATAACGATAGTAATTAGTTAACATTACCAAATAAAGCATGCCTTTAGAATGAAACTGACCAGGCATTTTTGTGTCATACTGACTGTTGAGTGCACAGTCCATTCTCTGACAAAGGAAGAGACTCATTTGAATTGTAAATCGCCAACATGGTAAATTGCAGATTGCAGTAGTAAGGCTGTGCTATGCTGTGATAAATTACAAAGGCAATATTGGCTAGGCTTCTGAACCTTGCATTTCTCTTCTGCTTATTGGTGCTATCACTACTAATATCTCCTACAGAAGCTGCATGGCAAATTGTTCTAGATACAGAAAAGGCATTCCATTGTGTGGTGGCTATCACAAGGCTCTATGTGACTCCTGTGACCTTTGACATTTGTTGTTGGTGTAAATCAGTACAGTGTTCCTCATTTTGGGTCCTGCTGTGTGGACATACAGGTCTTGGCACAGTTTATGCCTGTAAATGAACCTAATAAATACTGTATGATAGTCAACAATTCTGGCTAACATGTGTCAAGTATATCTTAAAATAGAGTGTGCTTTTGAATAAAAAGTCTCATCAAAAATCGTAAAATATGTTATGATAAATGTGCTCTTAGTCTAGCCTTTCGTTTGCCAAAGGAGGATCCAGGGATTGAATGATGTTAATAAGGACTGGTTTGCAGACAGGAGGCAGCCTATGTACTGTGAGAGCTAAAGACCAACTCTAGTGGTCTTAAGTGTCACACTTGACTTCTGCACCTCCTTTGTTTCCTTAATTGTCGCGTTTTCATCTTAGAGCACAAATAAATTACTCATAATAGGGGGAGTGGATTTTTATTTTATTTAGTTTTCTTTTTATTTATTCTTCTTTCACATCACGCATCTCCATCCCGTTCATTTCCCATCCCAGCGTATCCATCCACCCTCTGCCCTAGCAGACCCCAAACAAAAAATAAAAAACAATTTAAGAGGAAAAAAAAAAAAAGGAAAAAAAAAATCTTGTCATGGAAGCCGCAGTGTGACACAGTGAGTCATGCAGTGAAACCCTTTTGTCCATGTATCTTTACTTGCAAATATTCATTGCAAAGAGTCATTGGTTTGGTTTGAGGCCTCTGGTTTCTGCTACCTTATTGATGCTGGGCCCTCACTGGAACTGCTTTTGGTTATCCTGCTGTTGCCCCGTGTTGTGGAAATCCTGCAGCTTTGGGTCTGCAGGACAGGTCCCTTCACCTGCTCTAGCAGATCACAGATGGGGTGAGATGCCACCCCCCCACCGCCCCATCAGCGCCTGGGAAGTGGATTTTTAAAGTTGGTCGTGTGTTGTGTAAGCATTCTGTTGCCTTCGCATAACTGGCAAAATTGGTTGAACTAGCATAATGATTAGTTATAGCTTTCTGTTCTTAAGTAGGCCATGGTAAAATCACTAATGTGTACTGAATACACAAATGGTACAATTGCGGATTTTGTGTTATGGCAAGAAAGAATGATGGATACAGGGAAAAAACAAAACAAAACCTCTTAAATGATCTCCACATATCCAGTAGTCCTTGGACTGTTGATTCAATGCCCATGGTATGCTTCATATAGTAGGGTTCATTTTCTACTGTGAACTATTTACACATATTCAGAAATACTATTAGTTAGTTGTCTTGTTTGTTTACCAAGAATACAAGTTTATGGACAATGTTCCAAATTTGTCATGTCATTGAAATTCATGATCATATTTCAACTTTAGTGAATTAAATCTTACAAAAATTAAAGAATTTGAAAATGGAAAGAAGATTCTTTAATGTTTCAGAAAGACTTGGTGAAAATACATCATATTAAATATCAAACTAAGAAATTTGTAAAATATTTAGGATAAAGACCACAATTTTTTTTATAAAGTTAGAGAATTTGTCTAAGAAAGACAACTTGGAGCAGGGTAGGGGTGGTGCGTGCCTTAGAGTCCCAGCACTGGGAGCCAGAGATAGGCAGATCTCTGTGAGTTCGAGACCAGCATGGTCTACAGAATGAGTTCCAGGAAAACCCCAAGTTGTTACACAGAAAAATCCTCTCTTGAAAAATTAAAAAAAAAGAAAAGAAAAGAAAGACAACTTGGCAACTTGGCATAGAGCCATGAATTTAGATGGGCCAAAAATATATTTTGTAACCTATTAATTATGCTAAATGAGTAAATCAATACACCACTGAATTAAAATGTATGTTAGTGCACATGACTTTTTTGTGGTTATGAATTTAAATTTACTTTTTCTGTTAACTTACTTGGTAAGAGAACTGTTGAGGTGAATTGTCCAATAGTAGACCATGAAGACTGTGACACATGCTCTTTTTTTCAATCCTTATAGGATGCCTCTTGAGTCTAGAAAATCCTAACTGTATTCTTTGTCGTGGCTGTAATTCATTCCCCTTTGGCTTCCTATACAATTACTGGTCATCAATAGATTGTCTTAAGTTTTTTCTCTGTTACAGTTATAGGGGTTCTTAATATAGCCCACAGTATTTAGCAATGCCTCACGGCATTTTCTTACTAACCACTTCCCTGCTAGCTTTTGATTGCAACATTTGTGTCATGTAGAGCATTGGTGGGAGATCCACCCTTTAATGTTTCCAGTGTTTTTGACAGTGCAAGCCCTCAATAAATATTAGCTAAAAGAAACTTCAAATCAGGAACTAGAAAACTCTTTCAGGCCCTAGCTTTTTGTTAAATGTAACAGGATATGATATTTTTAGTAATCTCAAACAACTGCATGTATGTCCATGTTTTCTTTTCCTGTGGCTTCTTTTGATGCAAACTGGCACAGTAAGTGAATAATTTATAGTGTTTGATGTCGTGTTGACAGCTGTTGAAAGATGTTAAAGTTTGGATGCATAAGAATAGAGTTTAAACTCTAGATCTACTACTGCATACTTGCTCAGTGGCCATGAAATGCTTGTTGTAGTTTTCTGACCCTCAGATGGATCCCATTTGATATAGAATTGTTATTCTTGCTCCTACTAAAAGTAGTAATTATTAGCTAAGGACTTTAGAATGCATTTGACATCCAACATTAACATATATTCAATAAAAGTTTCTGATTCTAAACACTGATCACCCAATAATAACTGCAGCTCAGAAGATGTATTTAAAGATTCACATTTAAATTTTCTCAGATTGACACTTTTTTTTTTTTTTTTGGTGCCTGTCCTGGATCTCACTCTGTAAACCAAGCTGGCCTGGAAACTCACAGAGATCCACCTGGCTCTGCCTCCTCAGTGCTGGGATTAAAGATGTGCACCACCACTGCCCAGCTGACACTCTCTACTCTTAAGTGTTGCTTACTTACACTCATTTAAATAATCACCATATTTTTTTAGCCAATAATAGTATATGTTTTGTAAAGTATTCTTGGAAATCACATATAACATTCATAGATTGCTTGGAAGAAAACTTTTGTTTAACTAATTGTTTGTCAGTCTCAAGCAACATGATAGAGTCTGATGAAAGAGATGCCCCGCTGTGATTCAGATATCTCCTAGAATGTCCCCCGTAACACTGCTATGAGAGATAAAGTATCCAGCACTTGGGGGTTTGGGAACACGTTGAAACCAAAGATTTTGTGACAGTTTCTTCTATTCAGGTAGTGTTTGTAATATTCCATCTCTTCACTGCTGTCAGCTGTGGGTTACAGAGTGAGTATATAGCAGAATGCAATGTAATTGTATTCTTTGTGACTAGCTCCATCATCCCTTAGATATTCTGTTCCCATGTCATTACAAAGACAGGGTTTTTAGTCACTTCACTGAACACATCATTTTCCCTTGTTGTACTCTATTGATCTGTTGGGTGACACTATGACTCCTGTGACTGCAGTGAAAGTACTGAAGATGGTACCAGCAACCAAAATAAAACAAAACAGAACAACAACAACAACAACAAAACCCCCTGTGCCTCAGGATGCTTGCTGAATCCTTATCATGTACATTTTTCATTTCTTTTTATTCATTTATTTTCTGTTATTGAAAATGGATATTTTTTTTTCTCATATATCCCACATATTTTACCCTCCTTCTACTCCTCCAAGATTCTCCTTACCTCCCCTCCCATCTGCATCCACCTCCTTTCTCTCTCTCATTAGAAAACAAACAGTCTTCTAAGGGATAATAATAAGATGTAATAAAAGAAAGCAAAAGCTAACACATCAGAATAGAACTAACTAAATAAAAGGAAATAAGACAGCCCAAGAGAGGGCACAAGGAACAGAGTCCCACTTGGTCACACACTCAAGAACCCCATGAAATCACTGAACTGGAAGCCACATACAAAGGACCTACAGGATAAAAAGAGAGAACTAAAACATGTAAGTAAAATAAAATAAAAATAAAAAATAATATGATTCAATTTTTTTAAAAAAAAGGAAAAGCCCTGATACGAGAATAGGAGACTAGGTTCCTCCAAATACCATTGAGTTCTCTTTCTGTGGGCCATCTCCTGCTGGACATGCAGCCTATCCTTAAGAGTAATTTGTTTCCCAGGTGAGATTCCCTGAGAGGAAACTAAATTTTCCTTTGCTATTGGTATCAATTGGAGATTCTCTCTGAGGTAAGATATATCCGCTTCTTCTTTCAATATTCAAGCCCCATCTGGTGCAGACCTGTCTAGACCCTATGCATGCTGCCTCAGTCTCTGTGCCTTCATAGGCACTGTGAACATGTTGATTTAGAGGGCTTTATTTTCTAGGTGTTTTTCATCACACCTGCTCTTAACGCTTTTTTTTTTTTTTTTACTCTTCCACGGGGTTCTCTGATCCCTTAGGGGAGGGATTTGATGGAGACATCCCTTTTAGGGCTGAGTATTCCAAGGTCTCTCATTCTCTGCTTATTGTCTGGTTGGAGGTCTCCGTATTTGTTCCCATCTGGTGCAGGAGGAAGCTTCTCTGATGATGGCTGAGTAAGGCATTGTTCATATTTGTCTTTTTTTATGGCTTCTCATAAACTATGCTTCCCCACTAAAAATATAGCTGTTCCCTAATCACAGCCCTGTAGAATCGTGCCAGTAATGTAGTTCATGACAAATTTCCAAATTTGCTGGCAAGACTCTCAGTAAAATGTGTCATTTGCACATCATGTCCTCCAAGCAAAACAAAATAATACTTAACCATGTAATAATATAGAGTATTAAATCCCCCTGGGAAAAGAGTTGGTTTTAAATACTTTGAAAAGAAACTTTCAAGTTAGTGATTTACACAGTTAATTATAAACAACAAGCCTTGTAATTAAGTGTTGCCATTTTGGGTGGAATTGGTTTCACCCATCACTAATCCGTCTATCCTTGTCTCTGGCCTTTGAGAGATTATGGGAAAATGCACACGATGAAAAGTTTAACTTGTCAAGTTTAAATTTAGATGCAAAGTCCGGAATATCAAACACCGTAAGTGATAATTATCACCACCTGGAAATAATTTGTGCCACTGAGGAGTTAAGGAAGGAATTCTCCATTTCTGCTGATGGGGAGTTTTTAACCTCCGGATCACCAGAGCTCTCTTGCTGCTTCCCTGGTGTGTCTCCTGGTTCATTTCCAATAGTCAACACAGCGCCAAGTGATTAGCAAAACACAAACAATGGAGGAGGTAACTTTGTAAGACGCGAGGAAGGCTAAGCCAAGAGCAAAGTGGAAGTAAGGAAGGTGATCCTGATTTTAAGTCGCTCAAAGTCAGCTCTGTTATCTATTAGTTCAGGTTACACACTGTCTGGACTTTCTCCTAAAAAAGTCAAAACAAAAACACCAATAATGAGTAAATAAGTCAACAATTTACTACACCATATTACAATGTCATACATTTCTATTTTTCTCTGTGTTAAAAAAATTTGTTTTGGAAAATGCAAGGGTACTTAATGGTAACTGACTTGTAGTTCCATATGAGTTAAGAAGATACTTTTGTATAATAATTGGGAGACTTAAATGATATTTTGCATAGTTCATCTTCAGGCATATTTAAGTGGTTTTTTTTTGACACATTTTTATTCTCCAGAAGATTTTTACATACGATTGAGTTTCTTAGCTTTATTAAGATTTTTTTTATGGTGATTAGTGGAGAATTCTGCATATTCCTGTGCAGACAAGAGTTGATTTTAAAATTCTGAATGTGTTTAATAATACTTGATTCCCATTCTCATTTTCATGTATAGTTTCAAAAACATACTTTATATAATAAATAAATCACAACTGTGACTGATTTTGAAGGATTTTAGATAGGCTTTCTGAAAAGAGGGGAAAAAAAAAAACCTAACCATGCAAAACCCTTATAGTTAGAAAGACAGAACTATTTGAAGTTAACTTCCATATTAACCTAAAAGATGAGAAGTCAAAAATACAAAATTTAATACAGTCTGTCTTGACCTAAGAAGAGGGAGGCGGCAGAGTGCCATGTATGTGAACTCCATCTTTTCCTCTGAAACAGCCTTTTGTTCATGATCATGTAATTTGTGTCAAAACAAACAAGTATCTCTTCATAGCACACTGGTACCCTTACTTGGAATGGACTATAAAGGAAGAACCCTTTAATATAAAATCTTCATTTTTAATTTAATTTAATTTTTTTTTATATTTAAACTATAGCCATGGCAGGCTTCTTGCAAGCTAGCTCTTATGTCTTAAATTAACCCATTTCTATAAATCTATACCTTGCCACATGGCTTGTGGCTTACCAATACCTTTACATCTTGCTTCTCCTGGTGGCGGGCAGCAGCATCTGCTTCTCTCTCCTTTCTCCTCCCACTGTCTCTCTTGGATTTTCCCGCTTGGCTCCATCCTTCCCTGCCATAGGCCAATGCAGTTTTATTTATCAACCAATCAGAGCAACCCCTATTCACAGCATACAGAAAGACATCCCACAGCACTTCACCTTTTCTTTCTAATCAAAAAAGAAGGTTTTAACTTTAACATAGTAAAATTACATATAATAGAACAGTTATCAAGCAAGAATTACAGTTACAATATCTAGTCTATTTGTATTTTGTAAAATTAAAGAAAATATTCTATCATTTATCCTATATTTGTGAGTCTAAAGTTTTATATCTAATTTATTTTTTATCATAACCAAGGAAAATTATAACTATTTAGTCTTCAACTACATCAAAGACCTTAGAAGGATTTACCTAAGTAAAATCTTTATGTTTACATTCACGTTAATATTTCTAAATGTTTAAATCACTAAAATCATGTTTTGTTTTGTTTTTTCCTGTCACCTACAAGAATGGCTGAAACTTCACCTGGGGTTAGAAAATTGTATGTGACAGACAGTACAATAGACAGTAACCAGGTACAATAGTATCTCCTGAGCGATTATAGAGAGACAAGAGAGTGAGCCAAACTCTACTTCGTAATAACTGTGATAAGGGAATAAACTATGAACTCAAGGAGCTGATAAAAATGAGTTCTTTGTAAATTAGGTAAGTGCTACTACAAAATGAGGTGAAATCACAATTTTTATAACCTAAAGTAATTTTAAAATACTTATGGCAAATCTAAGTTTAATTGAATCAATTATGCAAAACTGTGCCTTTTGCCAGGCAGTAATGGCACACACCTTTAAGCCCAGAACTTGGGAGGCAGAGACATCTGTGAGTTCAAAGGCAGCTTGGTTTACAGAGGTAGTTCCTGTAGCCAAGAAAAAGTGTCTTTTTCTAGGTCCTAGATATATGCTTTACATTGATTGGCTCATTAGGTTCATTCTTTGAATGCTAGTCCATTTTATTATTTTAGAGTTCAGCTTTGGGAAACAATGGGAATACTATCACTACTGAATTTCGGTTTAGTGTAAACAGTATACTCATCACTCACAAAATGAGATATGACACCTTTGAGCCTGAACTATTACTAAGATGCTAATAGTCTCCAGGTTTTGTTAATGACTCATTGTTTTGATATGTGTGTGTGTGTGTGTGTGTGTGTGTGTGTGTGTGTGTGTGTGTGTGTGTAGCTAGGTGGTTTCACAGTGTACATGTGAAGGTCAGAGGACAAGTTTGTGAATAAGTTTTCTCTTCCCATTATGGATCCCAGGGATCAATCTCAGAAAGTCAGGCTTGTGTAACGAGTGATTTTCTTCCCTGGTTGTTTTCTGTAAGGTTTAAAACAACAGCCTTAAAGAAGAGCTAAAACACTAACATAAAATTGTATCTAAAGTAGGGGAGGGAGAAGTTGTGACTAATATATGTGAATAACCATTTTGAAAATTTCATTAAAACTTATTCATTTACATTTAAAAAGTTAGTATATTCTTTTATGGAAGGCAGTAAGAAACCTCCCAACATATTTTTAAATTTAAAAAAAAATGCTAAATAATTTTATAAAGCTGGTGGTCATTTCTGTTGTTTGGTCACCCTATGATATTTTGTTCTGACACCATGAGCAAATAATGAAGCACTTTCAGAGGAAATTTCAAATGACAGCTATATTTAGTTGGTGGCAGAATGTATCCACTTTTGATACTCTAGGGAAAATAGGTCCACAGTTTATAGGAAACAGGTATCTTTTATAATATTAATTGTGCATACTAATTGTGGGACCTGGAGAGATGCTCAGCAGTTAAGATACGTTGTTACTCCTTCAGAAGACACGTTTTTTTCCCCCCAGAACTTCTGGGTACCTCACAACCTCCTGTAATTCTACATCGATGGGATCTGATGACCTCTTGTCTCCAAGTGTACCCACACTCACTTGTCCCTCACTCATACAGATATATAAATAATAACAACAGTAACAATAATAATTGTGTGGGGATCATTTGTTATACATTTCAATATTTAAATATCTCATCTTAGCTTATAGTCTCCAGGAAGCCTGTGTTTATAGAGGAAGAAGAAAAAGAAAAGAAAGACAGGATGGATACAAACAGAAACCAGAATATCAGATTCTGCGCAGCATTTAGCAGTTTTCAGTGCTCTTTGTGTGCTCCTGTAGTTTACCACTGTATTCTGAAGGGCAGTACTTCTATTCACAGACCATTTGGGAGGGCATGTGGAAGGTAGCATCATTCGATAGCATTCACAACAGTATATATCTATGTGGATGGGACTGCCATTATTCAATTTGTGATCTTTTAACAAGCAGACAACTCCCTCCTCTTATTTTTTAAGCTAGAATTTACTTTGTAATTTAAATTTATTATTATGTGTTTTTAACAGTGTGTCTGGGTATTAAAAAGGGCTGCTTATGATATAGATATATGTTGTGGCATATATCTTACAAAGGCTAAATGTCTTTATCTTCTTAAATATTTGCATTTCTCTGTGGCAAAAATATTGTCCAACAGCCCCAC
The DNA here is from genome assembly GCF_949786415.1 of Peromyscus eremicus. Classification (NCBI taxonomy): domain Eukaryota; kingdom Metazoa; phylum Chordata; class Mammalia; order Rodentia; family Cricetidae; genus Peromyscus; species Peromyscus eremicus. The sequence continues at coordinate 49,955,107 of NC_081436.1, forward strand.
ACCTCCACCTCCCTCTTCTCATTCAGCATCAGCCTATTCTCAACATTTTTAAGATTGGTTTTTTTAGATTCTACATATGAATGTGATTGTATGGTACTTGTCTTTATACCTGGTTATTTGAGGGATCTCAGTATGAACTCAGCCCAATCCCTCATGTGCAATCAAACATTCTCTGGTTGTTACTATAAAATAGCTTGTTCTGTGAATCTGTATGATACTTCTATAATTACACCATAGTTTTTAATTGTTTACGGTTCTACCCCTTTTCCATATTGTAAGAGGTACTATGTTTTTACGAAGGTATTTCAGATACTAAGCCTAGTGCCTGATTGAAGTAGTCAAAAATACAATATTTGTGGAATTAAGTTAGTGAAAAGTTGCTAAAAAGATGTCCTGAGGTTTTAGAATCTCCATCTGTTCTCTCACTTATAAGTTCTAGTAGTCAAATACTTCATCCATTGTTACCATGTATGGTTAGAAATTTCAATGTAACTTGATTACAACTTCTGTCTAGTCCAAATGAACTTGCTTTATAAATGTTGGGCCAATTGTAGCTATTTTAAAAGGAAAAAAAAAAGATAAAAGAAAACACTGTACACATGTACTGCCTCAGATGTGATTTAGTAATCTGTGGGTTGTTTTGCACACTCATTGACTCTTTCAGTATCTTTTCCCAGAATTTCTCAATGTCTTCTGTGTCATCCATCACCATATACCTCTGCAACTATTCACAGGCATGGAATGCCTCAGATTTCATCATCCTTCACCACACTTCCCTTAGACCAACAAGGCAGAAATGTCCTTTCCCACTTCCTTACATCCTCACATGTTTGTCTTTACAACCTTTTTTTGTTGTTGTTGTTTTGAATCACATTCATTCTTCAAGTCCTTCTAAAACATTTCACACTGTATCTGTTTTCAATCTCTTTACAATCTTCATTCCCTGCCCAGCCTCCATTTATACCTAGTATACTTTCTCCTGGTCTTTATTTTATTAGACTTTGTTTTTCAGTCTGTCTCTGTCTCTGTCTCTGTCTCTGTCTGTCTCTCTCTCTCTCTCTCTCTCTCTCTCTCTGTGTCTGTGTGTATATGTATGCCCATGCCCATTTAGGTTAGTCATTTCCATTTTTCCTGCAGTGATTACTTCGTAATGCTAAGAGCAGGGAAAACGTACAAGAAAGACAACAGGTGAATACCGAAGTCTTGGGGACAGAGCTGTAACTATGGATTATGCTTTGGTCTTTTCAGGTTTTATCTATCCGTTGAAATCTAAGACAGCTGGAAACAAAACTGCCTGTTTCCTGTTAAACAAATAGGAGAGTTCTGATTTGTGATGCCTTACTCAGATTCTGCCACTCGGAGACTAGGTGACAGTAGCCATTTGAAGTTTAAAGAGAAGGAACATTTTGTCAGACTCTGTTAGCGCAAAGGAAGTAGTGTCAACCGAAATACAATACCACTATGCCTCATTTTTGTTGAGGCTAGTTATCCTGAGTGTTGGGTAGGTAAAGGTCTCCTCATCTATTCACTTTTCTTTAGCTGCCATTTGTGCCCAGGTCCATTTTCAAGTGAAAGTGTAACAAGTCTAGGAAAGGAGTGGTACCTCTCCCAGCTTCCGCTTTATTAAAAATTGACCAGTATTGCATTTGAAACTCAGTAAAGCAATGAGTGGGTTTAAAACTTGTTTTATTCTCTTTGTTTTAAGCTTGCCATGACATTTTTCTTTTATGTGTATGTGTGTGTGAGTTTGAACTAAGCATAGGAGATATTAGATGAAACTGAATGCATTATTTTTTTCAGAGACAATAATGTCCCTGTATTTTCATTTTTCTAATTTTGACAGTGCCAAAGCCTCATGTGTATTTGTGAATAAGCTATGTAACTTTAAACATTAAAGATAATTTCATCTTTCTGAGAAATTGAAGGTGAGATATCTGTTTATGTCACTCATTCATATAATCAACAACTTTCCTTTACCAAATTCTTGAGCCAGTTAAGAGTGAAAATTGAATTTATTATGAAACCTGACATACCTTCAAAATATATATGTGGTTTGCACAATCTTTATTTGTTCCAAGGGAATCTGAACCCTTGAAGATATTACATGATAGGCACACTTCAGAGGTAGGAAGGCAGATAGAAAAAAATATGGAAGTCAGACTCACACTGTGTACCTCTCTTATAAATTATACTATTTGAAATCTCTTTAGTAAAATTTATTGGGAGGAAACCAAATCTGAGTTAGTGTTCAAAATTGGGCTACTGGGCAGTGTTTCAAGTGTCAGCTGGCAGTTAATCCTCATGTGACTATCTAATTTATTACGAGTGCAAACAAATAGTTTGGTTCTTTGCCACATAATTTAATACTGGACAATTTGGGGGTTTCTTTTGTTAGTGTACTCAAACTAATGTTTTATCTTTAGTATACTGTTGATTGCTTTCTTCTAGATAAAGGATGGATCTATAACTTTTAGTTTTGGTGTTTTATATGTTTTTCATAATGGAGATTAGTCATTATTCTGTCATTAATATTATCATCCTCCCTTTTCTTTCTCGTCTCCTCCTCCTTCACTTTTTTCCTCCTTTCCTCTTATTTCTTCTGCCATTCCTTTTTCTCCCAGTCGATCTACAGTAACTTCCTTTCTAACATTTTTTTTGTCTTATCTAATTATAAAGGAAGTGTATTGTTGGAAAGTAAGAAATTTTGGAAAAAGCGCACATAGGTTCACAATACCGATGATGTGTGTGTGTGTGTGTGTGTGTGTGTGTGTGTGTGTGTGTGTGTGTGTGTGTTGCCAGGTATTTCAAAGATCTTCAACTACAGAAAATGAAACTCAGTCCATTATAACATTACCACTATAAACAAAATGACCCAGAATGTACTTTATTTGCATGTTTCCATTTCAACTGGATTTATCCAGATATCATGTTCTTCCCTGAGTGCACAGTGCAAACATTCCCTGCCCAACTTTATCTCCCTGCTCGTAATGTGCTAATGCTATCATTACCATTTTAGGCAAAGGATGTACTGACAGAAAGTGCCTTTTTCTATAAGGAATATCCGTTAGTCAAAGAAATGCTGTGGACCTGAACATCAAAATTCTTTCAGTTTTGTGGTTCTCTTTTTCGCTTCATCCTCAGAGTTCCTGTTTTGGCAAGGACACCTCCTTTTCTCTTTTATTGTCTGGAATCTCTCCTTCATTGTCATACAGCTTCTTTTTTAGTGATACTGCAACAGAGCAATTGTTCAAAGGTGACTTTAAGTTTCACGAAGGCAGAGACTCTGCAGGTGTATTCCAGATGGAGGTCTTAACCTGTTACCAGGATCACAGAAGACATAGGTTCATTTTAAGAAGAATAACAACAAAATGACCTGTTATCATTTTATATGCTCCTCATAGCACAGTAAACAGCATTATTTTTTTCTAAATTTTATTCCTCATCTTAAAAGTGGAAAAAAATTATATCTAGTCACAAAGTTGAACTAAGATAGCATATAAACTCAATAAAATTGCCCAATAATAAACATTAGTAGACTAAAGAACAATTTGTAGAACACATGGCAAATAGTGGTTTTTACAATGCTTGATTAGTGCAAGGTGTTCACAGGTGTTACTAATTTATAAAACTCAAATGCAGTAAATGACTATGCTGGTCAAGCCCTGTAATCTCTGGTGTATATATTTTTAGGACTTAACAGCCATAGAATTTTTTGAAATCATGATCATTTTTAGTTAAAAAAAAGATTTCAATCAGGGCCAATACAAAATTTATATATCTATATCTATGTCTGTCTATCTATCAATCAGTCTATCTATCTATCTATCTATCTATCTATCTATCTATCTATCTATCATCTATCTATCATCTATCTATCTATCTATCTATCTATCTATCTATCTATCTATCTATCTATCTATCATCTATCTCTCATTGTTGAACTTTTTAAAGTGTTTTACATCACTCTGTTGGAACTAACCATAAACACAACATAAAAGGAGCAATTGCTGCTCTTGCATCCTGTTTTTTGCATGTAGAAATTTTGTTTCTGGGCTTAGGAGATGTCTGTGTAGGCAAGGGTGCTTGCTGCCAAGGTAGCTCACTTGAGTTTGGTTTCTCAGAACCACGGGGTTAAAGGAGAGTGCCCACCAAGTCCCCAGTGTTAGCCTCTGACCTCCACAGGTGCGCTATGACACATGCCCTATCCTACCCCAGTAAAAATGTTATATTAATCTTTAAATAAAATTTTCATTCAAACTCTCTCCCGCATTATTAAGGTGTGAAAAGTAAAAGCAATATTGGGGGCTGGGGAGATGGCTCATGGTTAACAGTCCTTGCCACTTTTGCAGAGGACCCTAGTTTGGTCCCAAGCATTCATATAGGGTAACTCACAACTACACTTAAGTCCAATTCCAGGTGATACAATAACTTCTCCAGGCCCCTAAAGGCACCCCTTTCCAACATACATTTGTGCATGTGCACATGCTCATTCACACCCATACACATAAATAAAATAACTTTTATAAAAAAATTAAAAAGTAGTTTTTTTAAAGTACTACTTTATAATGAGTTAAAATGTGGGCACTATTATAACTATTAACCCATAATAGATATTCAAATTACTTTTCTGTATTCGTCCTCCACTGTCACTGCTTTTTGGGATGGGTTATCTTTAACAGTGGCTGAAAACAGTCAGTGCTTGTGAATGTAACTGTGTGGTAGAATACGCATTCTATTTTCCTGGCTTTATAGCAATGTGTACAGTTCCTTTTTGTGTATCTGTTGAGGAATCCCTTAACATTCTTTTCAAATTAAAATTGTGGGGCATTGAGTTAATAATACCTCTTCTCATACGGTATCCTTATGAGCAAGTTTACAGCACAGTCCCCATATATATAGTGAGAAAAAGTTATCTAATTTGATGAAATCCAGAGTATGCTAAAACACCAAGCAGATGATTGTCCACAATAAATAATTCTTGGTATTCCTAAATGATGTGTTGCTTAGATAAAAGTGTGTCAGATGCTTGTAAAATAAGTTTTAATCCTTTTAGTCTTTATACCCTGACAATAATGCTCTATAAATGGTAGAACTGATTGAACTCATGACCCCTGACTTAAGTAACTAGAATAATCTTCCTAAAAAGAGGAAAAAAAATCTAAATTCTGAAACGAATGTAGAACCACTCATAGTGTTACCTACACCTAATGGACATCTTTGATCATGGATCTTAGTCATGCAACATTCTGTAGACCTGTGTTAAGATATCTTCTGGGTGAAAATTTCATTGCATTTGTATACTATTATTTTTATGTAACATACAGCATTTTGTATTTCTTTTTTATATCACATAGTTTCATTGAGTGACTATCTTCACAGTAACCTAAACTGGTATCACATTTTAAACCTTTAGTGTTGGAATTGTGAAGAAAATGCAACCAAAGCAAATATTTGAATTATGAGAAAGGTGCAATAAATATTTGACATGGTATAAATATTTCTGAAGAATAGACAATATGATGACCCATTGGAGGTCAAGTCTGCTCTCTTAATACACATACTTAACAA